>NW_024426830.1:35183-133184 GCF_017311325.1 Ursus maritimus
ACTGTTTCTGGGGAAGCCGGCTTTTTGCAAAGGGTCTCAGGAGCCGTGGGCCTCTCGGGTGTTCCTCCGCTCCCCAAAGCACAGGGACGAGGTGGGAACTAGACAGTGCCTGGGCAATGTTGTTTCTTACACCTGGGTGGTGTGGCATTTTGTGTAGCTGGCTACCACCCCTTGGAATGGAGTTTTCCACAGCAAGAGCATATTGTTGGTCGGAGCCGTTTTGGCCCCAGGGGTCTCCGGGCTGGAGTTCGTTGAGGTTGAACTCCTGCTAGCAAAAGTGCCAGGGATGAGGGAAGGGTCAGACTGTGCACACCAGGCCCTGTGGTCTCTTCCAGGTCAGTGTAAAGACCTTTCCTTCACCTTGCCACAGGCACTTGGAGCATGTCTGCACTTGGAAAGACTTTCTCGGGGGAGGCCGGTTTTTGTCAAGCGAGGTCCCAGTGCTGTGCTCCTCTCTTTTACTCCTGCTGCCAGAAGCCCAGTGAGGATGGGAGGACCTAGCACATGGGCACTGTGGTTTTCTTCCAGAGAAGTGGATGGCATTTGCTTTCCCGCACCACAACCACTGGTGAGAGGGATCTGCACCTCAGGAAGACTGTTTCCGTGGCAACCGGCTTTTGCCCAAGCGGGTCTCAGGACCGTGGAGCCTCAAAGTCCCTCCCGGCTCCCCAAAGCACAGGGACGAGGTGAGGGGCTAGACCTTGCCTGGGCAATGTTGTTTCTTACACCAGGGTGTGTGGCATTTTGTGTAGCTGGCTACCATCCCTTGATATAGGTTTTCAACAGCAGGCGCATATTGTTCGTCGGAAGCCGTTTGGGCCCCCCGAGGGAGTTCGGGCTGGGTTCGTTGGGGTTGAACTCCTGCTAGCAAAAGCGCCTGGATGAGGGAAGGGCTCAGACTGTGCCTGGGCCCTGTGGTCTCTAACAGGTCAGTGTAGGGCCTTTCCTTCACCTTGCCACAGGCACTTGGGAGCATGTCTGCACGTGGGGACAGACTTTCTCGGGGAGGCAGTTCTTGTCAAATGGGTCCCAGTGCTGTGCTCGCCTTTTCACTCTGCTGCCTGAAGCCCAGTGAGGATGGGAGGGGCACAGCACATGGCTGGGCACTGTGGTTTCTTCCAGAGGGAAGTGGATGGCATTTGCTTTCCCTTGCCACAGCCACTTGTGAGGCAGGTCTGCACCTCAGGAAAACTGTTTCCGTGGCAAGCCCCGGCTTTTTGCCAGCAGGGTCTCAGGACAGTGGGCCTCGGGAGCCCTCCCGGCTCCCAAAGCACAGGGACGGTGAGGGGCTAGACCTTGCCTGGGCAATGTTGTTTCTTACACCAGGGTGTGTGGCATTTTGTGTAGCTGGCTACCATCCCTTGATATAGGTTTTCAACAGCAGGCGCATATTTGTTAAACCGGAAGCCCGTTTAGGGGCCCCCGAGGAGTTCGGGCTGGGTTCGTTGAGGTTGAACTCCTGCTAGCAAAAGCGCCTGGATGAGGAAGGGCTCAGACTGTGCCTGGGCCCTGTGGTCTCTAACAGGTCAGTGTAGGGCGCTCGCCCACCTTGCCACAGGCACTTGGGAGCATGTCTGCACGTGGGAACCAGACTTTCTCGGGGAGAGCCGGTTCTTGTCAAATGGGTCCCAGTGCTGTGCTCCTTCTTTTCACTCCTGCTGCCTGAAGCCCAGTGAGGATGGAGGAGCTTAGCACATGGCTGGGCACTGTGGTTTCTTCCAGAGAAGTGGATGGCATTTGCTTTCCGCCCTTACAACCACTTGTGAGACGGTCTGCACCTCAGGAAAACTGTTTCCATGGGGCTTCGGCTTTTGCCCAGCGGGTCTCAGGGCTGTGGAGACCTCAGGTGTCTCTGGCTCCCAAAGCACAGGGACGGGTGATGAGCCTAGACCTTGCACCAGCATGTTGTTTCTTACCAGTGTGTGTGGCATTTTGTGTGGCTGGCTACCAGCCCTTGATATAAGTTTTTAACAGCAAGAGCATATTGTTGGTCGGAAGCGTTTGGGCCCCGACGGTGTTCGGGCTGTTCGTTGGGTTGAACTCCTGCCCCAGCAAAGCCGCCAGGATGAGGGAAGGGCTCAGACTGTGCCTGGGCCCTGTGGTCTCTTCAGGTCCGTGTAGGGCCTTTCCTTCACCCTTACAGGCACTTGGGAGCATGTCTGCACGTGGGGAAAGACTCTCGGGGGAGGCCGGTTTTTGGTCAGCGAGGTTGCAGTGCTGTGCTCCTTCTTTTCACTCCTGCTGCCCAGAAGCCCAGTGAGGATGGGAGGGCCTAGCACATGGCTGGGCACTGTGGTTTCTTCAGAAGTGGATGGCATTTGCTTTCCCTTGCCACAACCACTTGTGAGAGGGTCTGCACCTCAGGAAAACTGTTTCCGTGGGAAGCCTGCTTTTGCCCAACGGGTCTCAGGGCCGTGCGGGCCTCACGGGTCCAATCCCCTCGGTTCCCAAAGCACAGGGACGAGGTGAGGGGCCTAGATCTTCCCGTGCAATGTTGTATCTTACACGTGTGTGTGTGGCATTTTGTGTAGCTGGCTACCACCCCTTGGGATAGGTTTTCCACAGCAAGAGCATATTGTTAGAGTCGGGCTGTTTTGGACCAGGGTCTCGGGCTGGATTCGTTGGGGTTGAACTCCTGCTAGCAAGCGCCTGGATGATGGAAGGGGCTCAGACTGTCCCTGGGCCCTGTGGTGTCCAGGTCAGTGTAGGCGTAATTTCCTTCACCTTGCCACAGGCACTTGGGAACATGTCTGCACGTGGAAAGACTTTTTCTCGGGAGGCAGTTTTGTCAAACGGGTCCCAGTGCTGTGCTCCTCTCTTTTCCTCCTGCTGCCAGAAGCCCAGTGATGAGGATGGGAGGGCCCCTGCTTTTATAGCTGGGAACTGTGGTTTCTTCCAGAGAAGTGGATGGCATTTGCTTTCCCTTGCCACAACCACTTGTGAGAGGGTCTGCACCTCAGGAAAACTGTTTCCGTGGCAAGCCGGCTTTTTGCCCAACGGGTCTCAGGGCCGTGGGCCTCAGGTGTCCCTCCGGCTCCACAAAGCACAGGGACGATGTGAGGGGCTTAGACCATGCCTGGGCAACATTGTCTCTTACTCCTGCGTTGGTGGCATTTTGTTGCCAGCTACCCCCAGTTCGGATAGGTTTCCACAGTAAGAGCATATTGCTCGTCGGAGCAGTTTTGCCCCAGGGGCGTCACCGGGCTGGGTTCGTTCGGGTTGAAGTCCTGCTGGCAAAACCCCGCCCGAGATGAGGAAAGAGCTCACACGGTGCCTGGGCACAGTGGTCTCTACCCAACCCGTACCTAACTGGAACCCAAACCCTATACCCTGACCCACACCCTGACCCTGATCTGACCATTACCTGACCCTAACCCGAACCTAACCCTAAGCCAACCACTAACCCTAACCTAACCCCTAACCTGATCCTAACCATAGCAAACCGAACCCGAACCCCTAACATTAGCTTGAACCTAACCTAACCTAACCTAACCTAACCCTAACCTAACCAGACCCTAACCCGAACCGAACCTAATAACCCAAACCTAAGCCTAACCTAACCTAACCTAACCCGAAACTGAACCGAACCTAGCCGGACCCTGGCCTAGCCGGGCCTGGCCTGGCCTATCCCTGGCTGGGCCGGACCCTGGCCCAGATCCTAGCCTAGCAGTGACCTGGCGCTGGCCTGGCCTGGCCTAGCCTGGCCCTGCGCTGGCCCTGGCCCTGGCCTGGCCGGACCTGGCCTGGCCTAATCCGAACCTAACCTAACCGCACCTAATCCAGAGCCTAACCCAGAGCCTAGCCTAACATTGCCTAACCGTGGCCTAACCGAGGAGCCTAACCTAACCAGACCTAGCCTAACCTATCCCTAACCGAATCCTAACCTAGCCTAACCCGGACCTAACCGAGACCTAGCTTGATCCACAACCTAATCACAACCATAACCACGAGACCCTAACCTAAACCACTAGCCGGACCGGACCCGGACCTAATCCGAGACCTAGCCTAGCCGAGACCTATCCTAACCCGGACCCTAACCCGGGCGCTTGCCTAACCCTAACCATGGCCGGATCCGGACTAGCCTAACACAGACCTAACCTAACCAGACCTAACCGAACCGAACCCGAACCCTAAAAGCGCACCCAGACCTAACCCGAACCCGAACCCTAACCTAGCAGACCTAACCTAACCCGAAGCCTAAACCCGGAGCCTAGCCCAAACCGAACCCGACCCAAATCCGAACCCTAAACCGATCCGAACACTGGCCCGAACCCTAACCTAACCGAACCCGATCCGAACCAGACCTTGAACCCTAACGCTAACCTAACCTAACCTAACCCGAACCCTATGCAACTAACTACCGAACCGTAAACCAAACCCGAACCCTAACCTGAACCGAATCCGAACCCGAACCACGAACCGATCCGAACCTAACCCTAGCCAGACCCGGGCCTAGCCTTTCTTTCGGGCGAACCCGGGCCGAACACTAGCCGAACCGCCATGAACCGAACCGAACCTTACGAACCAGACAGACGAACCAGAAATCGAAACCTAACCCTAACCCTGACCCTAAACACTAACTTTCGAACCCTAACCAGACGAACCGAACCCTAACCTAACCTAAACCCTAACCCGAACCTATCCCGAACTGGAACCCTTAACCTAACACGAACCTAACCCAAAAGCACAGGGACGAGTAGAGGGGCTTGAACATGCCTGGGCATGGCCATTTCTTACACCTGGGTGTGTGGCATTTTATTACCTGGCTACCACCCAGCAGGATAGGTTTTCACCACAGCAGAGCATATTGTTCATCAGAAACGTTTTGGCCCCAGGGGGTCTCCGGGCTGGGTTCGTTGGGGTGAACTCTGCTAGCAAAATCGCCAGGATGAGGAAGGAGGCTCAGATGTGCCACGCGGCCCTGTGGTCTCTTCCAGGTCAGTGTAGGGCCTTTCCTTCCCCTTGCCACAGGCACTTGGGAGCATGTCTGCACGTGGGGAAAGACTGTCTCGGGAGAAGCGGTCTTTGTCAAGCGAGGGTCCCAGTGCTGTGCTCCTCTTTTCACTCCTGCTGCCAGAAGCCCGAGTGAGGATGGGAGGGCCTAGCACATGGCTGGGCATGTGGTTTCTTCAGAGAAGTGGATGGCCTTTGCTTCCCTTGCCACAACCACTTGTGAGAGGTCTGCACCTCAGGAAAACTGTTTCTGGGGAAGCCGGCTTTTTGCAAAGGGGTCTCAGGGCAGCAGTGGGCCTCGGGTGTTCCTCACGCTCCCCAAAGCACAGGGGCCGAGGTGGGGGCCTGAACAGTGCCTGGGCAATGTTGTTTCTTACACCTGGGTGTGTAGCATTTTGTGTAGCTGGCTACCACCCCTTGGGATAGGTTTTCCACAGCAAGAGCATATTGTTGGTCGGAAGCCGTTTTGGCCCCAGGGGGTCTCCGGGCTGGGTTCGTTGGGGTTGAACTCCTGCCCCAACTTAAAAGTGCCGGGATGAGGGAAGGGCTCAGACTGTGCCTGGGCCCTGTGGTCTCTTCCAGGTCAGTGTAGGGCCTTTCCTTCACCTTGCCACAGGCACTTGGAGCATGTCTGCACTTGGAGAAAGACTTTCTCGGGGGAGGCCGGTTTTTGTCAAACGGGTCCCAGTGCTGTGCTCCTCTCTTTTCACTCCTGCTGCCAGAAGCCCAGTGAGGATGGAGGCCTAGCATGGCTGGTACTGTGGTTTCTTCCAGAGAAGTGGATGGCATTTGCTTTCCCTTGCCACAACCACTGGTGAGAGGATCTGCACCTCAGGAAAACTGTTTCCGTGGCAAGCCGGCTTTTTGCCCAACGGGTCTCAGGACCGTGGGCCTCGGGAGTCCCTCCGGCTCCCCAAAGCACAGGGACGAGGTGAGGGGCTAGACCTTGCCTGGGCAATGTTGTTTCTTACACCAGGGTGTGTGGCATTTTGTGTAGCTGGCTACCATCCCTTGATATAGGTTTTCAACAGCGACGCATATTCGTCGGAAGCGTTTGGGCCCCGAGGGAGTTCGGGCTGGGTTCGTTGAGGTTGAACTCCTGCTAGCAAAGCGCCTGGATGAGGAAGGGCTCAGACTGTGCCTGGGCCCTGTGGTCTCCTAACAGGTCAGTGTAGGGCCTTTCCCCTTCACCTTGCACAGGCACTTGGGAGCATGTCTGCACGTGGGGGAAAAGACTTTCCCGGGGAGGCCGGTTCTTGTCAAATGGGTCCCAGTGCATTGCTCCTCTCTTTTACTCCTGCTGCAGAAGCCCAGTGAGGATGGGGAGGGCCTAGCACATGGCTGGGAACTGTGGTTTCTTCAGAGGGGAGTGGATGGCATTTGCTTTCCCTTGCCCCACAACCACTTGTGAGAGGTCTGCACCTCAGGAAAACTGTTTTCCGTGTAAGCCGGCTTTTGCCCAACGGGTCTCAGGGCCGTGGGCCTCAGGTGACCTCCCTCCCGGCTCCACAAAGCACAGGAGACGATGTGAGGGCTTAGACCATGCCTGGGCAACATTGTCTCTTACTCCTGGGACAGTGGCATTTTTGTTTGCCAACACCCCCAGTTGGGATAGGTTCACAGTAAGAGCATATTGCTCGTCGGAAGCAAAGTTTTTGCCCCAGGGGCGTCCACGGGCTGGAGTTGGTTCGGATTGAAGTCCTGCTGGCAAAACCGCGAGATGAGGAAGAGCTCACCGCGGTGCCTGGGCACCAGTGGTCTCTTACCCAACCCGTACCCTAACTGGAACCCAAACCCTATACCCTGACCACACTGACCTGATCCTGAGCCATTGCGGCCTAACCTTGAACCTAACCTAAGCTGACCACTAACCTAACCCTAACCTGACACAGTCTAACCATAACCCAAACCAGACAGACCTAACATTAACCAGACCCTAACCCGGGCAGAACCTAACCGAACCTAACCTAACCCAAACCCCCTGGCCTAACACGGGCCAGACACGGATCAAGCCCTAGCCCTTACCCCAAACCTAACTCTAGCCCCAACCTAAGAGCCGAGACCTAAGAGAGCTTAACCCAAACCCTACTTGAACTCTAACCCTAAAGCTAGCCCTAACCTAAACGGGGCCGAGACCCTGCCGGACAGCCTAACCTAACCCTAACCTAACCGAGACCTAGCGCAATCCTGGCCTAACTTCCCCTAACCGAGCCCACCACCTAACGCTAACCCTAACCGAGATCCTAACCCTAACCATAACCCTATCTCTAACCTGGACCGGACTCAGACCTAGCCTGACACTAAGCCCTAACCTAACCCTAACCTAACCGAGACCCTAACCGGACGAGACCCTAACCCAGACCTAAGCCCACAACCTAACCCTAACCTAAACTGGCAGTGGACCAGACCTAACCACAGACCTAGCCCTAAACCAGGCCTAGCCTAGCCTATCCTAACTGGAGCCGGACCTATTTAGATCTAACCTAACCGTAACCTAACGCTAGCCTAACCCTGGCCCTAACCTAGCCTAACGCTAGCCCTAACCCTAGCCTAACCAGACCTAGCCTAACCTAATCCGGACCTAACCTGGCTTGGCACCTAATCCGGACCTAACCCAGGCCCTAGCCTAGCATTGCCTAACCATAGCCTAACCGAGCCTAACCTAACCCGGACCCTAGCCAGCCTATCCTGGCCGGATCACAGCCCTGGCCCCCAGCCGGACCTGGCCGGACCTGACTGATCCTGGCCTGGTCTGGCCATGACAGGACCGGCCTAGGCCCTGGCCCGGACCCGGACCGGACCCTGAAAATCCAGGACCTAAGCCTGGCCGGACCCTGTCCTAACCGGACCTAACCGAACACTTGCCTAACCTAACCATGGCAGTCCAGACCTAACCTAACACGAACCTAACCTAACCCGAACCCTAACCGGAGCCGAACCCGAACCCTAAAAGCGCGCAGACCCTAACCAGACCCGAACCTAACCTAACCCGAACCCTAACCCTAACCCGAAGCTAAACCGAACCTAGCCCAAACCAGTTGGGCAAATCGAACCCTAAACCGATCCGAACTTTGATACGAACCCTAACCCGAACCCGATCGAACCAGACAACCGAACCCTAGCGCTAACCTAACCTAACCTAACCCGGAACTAACACGAACCCTAACCCAACCCGAACCGTAAACCAAGCCCGAACCCTAACCTGAACCAGTCCGAGACGAACACGAACCAGTCGAACCCTAACCCCTAACCGAACCCGAACCTAACCCTAACTTCGAACCAGACGGGCCGAACACTAGCCGAACCATAAAAGCGGGCGAACCCGAACACGAACCCGAACCGAACCCGAACCAGAAATCGAAACCTAACCCTAACCTGACCTAAACACTAACTCGAACCTAACCCGAACCGAACCCTAACCTAACCTAAACCTAACCCGAACCCTATCCCGAACTGGAACCCTTAACCTAACCACGAACCCTAACCCAAAAGCACAGGGGCCGAGTAGGGGGCTTAGACCATGCCTGGGCAATATTGTTTCTTACACCTGGGTGTGTGGCATTTTGTGTACCTGGCTACCACCCCTTGGGACCAGGTTTTCCACAGCAAAAGCATATTGTTCATCAGAAGCGTTTTGGCCTGGGGTCTCGGGCTGGAGTTCGTTGGGATTGAACTCCCTGCCAGCAAAATCGCCAGGATGAGGGAAGGGCTCAGACTGACCCTGTGGTCTCTTCAGGTCAGTGTGGGGCCTTTCCTTCACCTTGCCACAGGCACTTGGGGCATGTCTGCACGTGGGGAAAGACTGTCTCGGGGAGGCAGGTCTTCTCAAGCGGGTCCCAGTGCTGTGCTCACTCTCTTTTCACTCCTGCTGCCAGAAGCCCGAGTGAGGATGGGAGGGCCTAGCACATGGCTGGGCACTGTGGTTTCTTCCAGAGAAGTGGATGGCATTTGCTTTCCCTTGCACAACCATGTGAGAGGGTCTGCACCTCAGGAAAACTGTCTCTGGGGGAAGCCGGCTTTTTCAAAGGGGTCTCAGGGCCGTGGGCCTCGGGGTGTTCCCTCCGCTCCCCAAAGCACAGGGGCCGAGTGGGGAGGCCTAGACTGTGTCTGGGCAATGTTGTTTCTTACACCTGGGTGTGTAGCATTTTGTGTAGCTGGCTACCACCCTTGGGATAGGTTTTCCACAGCAAGGCACCCTTATTGTTGGTCGGAAGCGGTTTGGCCCCCAGGGGTCTCTCCGGGCTGGAGTTCGTTGGGAGATTGAACTCCTGCTAGCAAAAGTGCCGGGATGAGGGAAGGCTCAGACAATGCCTGGGCCCTGGTCTCTTCAGGTCAGTGTAGGGCCTTTCCTTCACCTTGCCACAGGCACTTGGAGCATGTCTGCACTTGGAGAAAGACTTTCTCGGGAGGCCGGTTTGTCAAGCGGGTCCCAGTGCTGTGCTCCTCTCTTTTCAGCCTACTTGCCAGAAGCCCAGTGAGGATGGGAGGGCTAGCACATAACAGGCACTGTGGTTTCTTCCAGAGAAGTGGATGGCATTTGCTTTCCCTTGCCACAACCACTGGTGAGGATCTGCACCTCAGGGAAAACTGTTTCACGTGGCAAGCCCGACTTTTTGCCCAACGGGTCTCAGGACGTGGGCCTCGGGAATCCCTCCGGCTCCCCAAAGCACAGGGACGAGGTGAGGGCTAGACAACTACCTGGGCAATGTTGTTTCTTACACCAAGGTGTGTGGCATTTTTTGTGTAACTGGCTACCATCCTTGATATAGGTTTTCAACAGCAGGCGCATATTGTTCGAGTCGGAGCGTTTGGGCCCCCAGAGGAGTTCGGGCTGGGTTCGTTGGGGTTGAACTCACTGCTAACAAAGCGCCTGGATGAGGGAAAGTCAGGCTTTGTGCCTGGGCCTGTGGTCTCTAACAGAGTCAGTGTAGGGCCTTTCCACCTTGCCACCGGGCACTTGGGAGCATGTGTGCACGTGGGGACAGACTTTCTCGGGAGGCCGGTTCTTGTCAAATGGGTCCCAGTGCTGTGCTCCTTCTTTTCACTCCTGCTGCCTGAAGCCCAGTGAGGATGGGAGGGGCTTAGCACATGGCTGGGCACTTTGGTTTTCTTCCAGAGAAGTGGATGGCATTTGCTTTCCCTTGCCACAACCACTTGTGAGGCCAGGTCTGCACCTCAGGAAAACTGTTTCCGTGGCAAGCCGGCTTTTTTGCCAGCGGTCTCAGGACCGTGGGCCTCGAGTCCCTCCGGCTCCCAAAGCACAGGGACGGGTGAGGGCTAGACCTTACCTGGGCAATGTTGTTTCTTACACCAGGGTGTGTGGCATTTTTATTGTAGCCCAGCTACCATCCCTTGATATAGGTTTTCAACAGCAGGGGCGCATATTGTTCGTCGGGCTTGGTTTGGGCCCCCGAGGGAGTTCGGGCTGGGTTCGTTGAGGTGAACTCCTACTTGGCAAGCGCCTGGATGAAGGAGCTCAGGTGTGCCAGGCCCTGTGGTCTCTTTCAGGAGTCAGTGTAGGGCCTTTCCTTCTGCCTGCACAGGCACTTGGGGAGCATGTCTGCACATGGGGACGACTTTCGGGGAGGCCGGTTCTTGTCAGAAATGGGTCCCAGTGCTGTGCTCTTCTTTTTCACTCCTGCTGCCTGAAGCCCAGTGAGGATGGGAGGGGCTTAGCACATGGCTGGGCACTGTGGTTTCTTCCAGAGAAGTGGATGGCATTTGCTTTCCCTTGCCACACAACCACTTGTGAGACGGTCTGCACCTCAGGAAAACTGTTTTCCGTGGGAAGCCGACTTTTTTGCCCAACGGGTCTCAGGGCTGTGGGCCTCCAGGTGTCCCCTCTGGCTCCCAAAGCACAGGGACGAGGTGATGGAGCCTGTAGACCTTGCCTGGGCAATGTTGTTTCACCACCAGTGTGTGTGGCATTTTTATTGTGGCTGGCTACCAGCCCTTGATATAGGTTTTTAACAGCAAGAGCATATTGTTGGTCGGAAGCCGTTTGGGCCCCCGACGGTGTTCGGGCTTGGTTCGTTTGGGTTGAACTCCTGCTGCCAAAACCGCCAGGATGAGGGAAAGGCCAGACTGTGCCTGGGCCCTGTGGTCTCTTCCAGGTCGTGTAGAACCTTTTCCTTCACGCACTTACAGGCACTTGGGAGCTGTGTCTGCACGTGGGGAAAGACTTTCCATAGGGAGGCCGGTTTTGGTCAGCGAGGTCCCAGTGCTGTGCTCCTCTTTCCCTCCTGCTGCCAGAAGCCCAGTGAGGATGGGAGGGCTAGCACATGGTTGGAGCCCCTGTGGTTTCTTACAGAGAAGTGGATGGCATTTGCTTTCCCTTGCCACAACCACTTGTAGGAGGGTCTGCACCTCCCAGGAAAACTGTTTCCGTTAAGAGAGGCGGATTTTGCCCAGAAAAGCGGGGTCTCAGGGCCGTGGGCCTCCAGGTCCTCGGCTCCCCCAAAGAAAAGCCACAGGGACGAGGGTGGGGGCTTAGACCATGCCTGGGCAATGTTGTCTCTTACACATGGGAGTGTGGCATTTTATTTACTTGTCTACCTCCACTTGGGATAGGTTTTCCACAGCAAGAGCATATTGCTCGTCGAGGCTTGATTTTTGCCCTAGGGGTCTCGGGCTGGGTTCGTTTGAGTTGGTCTGCTGGCAAAACCGCCAGGATGAGGGAAGGGAGCTAAAGGCGGTGTCTTGGCACAGTGGTCTCTTACCCGACCCGTACCTAACTGGAACCCAAACCCTATACCCCTCAGACCCACACCCTGACCCTGAGTCCTGATGATTGCCTGACCCTAGCCAGACCTAACCTAAACCACAACCCTAACCCTAACCTAACCCTAACCTGAGTCCACCAACCATAACCTAACCGAACCCTAATCCTAAACTAGACCCTAGCCATAGCAAACCTAACCTAACCGAACTCTAACCAGAGCCTAACCTAACCTAACCCTACCCGAACTCTAACCCGAACCTTAACTCGAACCTAACCTAAACCTAACCTAATCTAACCCTTATCCTAGCCATACAGAACACTATCCCGAACCGTAATCCAGACCCTAACCTAACCCTAACCTAACCCTCAGCCTAACACAGTTACAGACGAACCCTAACCATAACCCTACACAGACGAACCCTAGCCGGACCGGGAGCCTGTTTGAGACCATAGCCCTAGCCAGAGCCTGGCCCTAGTCTAGCAGATCCTGGCCTGACCTAACACTGGCCTGTACGGTACAACTAGCCTGGCCTGGCCTGGCCGAGACCGTAGCCGGACCTGGCTTAGGCCTTCCCACCTAGGCCTGCTCGTTACCTGAACCCTAACCCTAACCCTAGCAGACCTAACCTAACCTAACCTAACCTTAAGCCCAGCCCGAACACTAACCTAACCTAAGCCTAACCCTAGCCGAACCGAACCGAACCCTGACCCGACCCTTCCCCTAAACCTATCCGTTACCTGAACTAACCTTAACCCTAACCCGAGCCGAACCTAAAGCCTAACCGCGACTTAGCCGAACCCGAACCTAACAGAGACCCGGGCCTAACCTGAACCAGGCCGTTGCCCTAGCTTGAACCTAAACCTAACCGAACCCTACCCCAACCCGAGCCTAACCCAAGCCCGAACCCAGAGCCGAGACCTAAACCTAGCAGAACCCTAACCCGAACCGAACCAGACCCTAACGCTAACCTAACCTAACCGAATCTTCACGAACCTAAACCCTAACACTAACCCGAACCCTAAACCGGGCAACCTAACCCGAACCCGATCCTAACACGAACCTGTACCTAGCCTGAACCCGAACCTAGCAGACCCGGGCCAACCCGAACCCAAACCCGGACCCAGAGCCGGACCTAAACCTAACCGAGACCTAGCCGGACCGAGACCTAACCGGGCGCTAGCCAGCCAGCCCTGGCCGGACCATAACATGGACCTAACCTAATGCTAACCTAATCCTAGCCTAACCTAACCTAACCTAAGCTAGCCCTGGCCGAGCTTGGGGGCTAACCCTAACCCGAACCTAACCTAAGCTTGAACCGAACCAGACCAGACAGACGAACCTAACCTAACCTAACCCTAAACCGACCGAACCTAACCTAACCCTAACCTAACACGAGGCAGACAGAACCCGAAGACAACCCTTACCCTTACGAACCAGACCTAACCTAACCTAGCAGCTAACCCCTAACACCGAGACCTAACCTAACCCTAGCCTAACCGAGACCCGGACCCCTAGCCTAACGCCCAACCTAGCCCGGACCTAACCTAAGCCCACCCCTAACCCTAACCTAACCTAACCCGAGACCTAATCCAGACAGAGCCGGCCGTAACCTAACCATAACCCAGAGCCCTAACCGAGCGCTAAGCCTAACCTAACCTAACCTAACCTAACCTAACCTAACCTAAACCTAACCTAACCTAACCTAACCTAACCTAACCTATACGTTACCTGAACACTAGCCTAACCTAACCTAACCATAACCCTATAACGGCCCTAACCTAACCCAAATCTAACCTAACCTAACACTAACTTTGACTGTAACCCTAATCCTAGCCTAACCTAACCTTAACGATAACCCTAACCTGAACACTAACCTAACCTAACCTAACCTAACCCTAGCAGCGATTACGAGACCAACCTAACCCTAACCCCAACCCTAACCGAACCAGACCTAGCCAGACACAACCTAATCCTAACCTAACCCAACCGAGACCCTGCCTAACCTAGCCTAACCGGATCTAAACCTAACCGCAACCTATCTCTAACCTGGACCCGGTTTCGAGACCCTAGCCTAACCTAAAGCCTAGCTAACCTAACCTAACCGAACCTAACCGGGCCAGACCCTAACCCAAACCTAAGCTAACCTAACCCTAACCCCAACCGAAGAGCCAGACCAGACCTAACCAGACCTAACCCTAGCCCCTTTCGCCTAACCTATCGTGGCTTGCAGAGCCGAGACACTAACCAGTCCTGGCCTGGCCTAGCCTAGCGCTGGCCGTGACCTGGCCTGGCCTGGCCCTAGCCCTGGCCTGGCCTGGCCGGACCTAGCCTGGCCGGACCCGGGCCACACAAGCCCACAACCGCGCCTAATCAGGACCTAAACCCAGGCCCTGGCCTAGCCTTGCCTGGCAGTAGCCCTGCCCAAGGCCTAACCTAACCCGACCCTAACCTAACCTATCCCTAACCGAGATCTTAACCCTAACCTAACTTGAACCTAACCCGAACCCTAACCCAATCCCTAACCTAATCCTAACCATAACACGAACCTAACCCTAAGCCCTAACCCGAACCCGAACCCAAACCCAAATCCGAACCCTAAACCGGGCAGACCTGACCCGAACCCTAACCTAACCTAACCTAACACGAGACCGGGCCTAGCCTGGCCTAAATCCCAGCCTAGCCGGACCGGACCAGACCTAACCAGACCCTAAGCCTAATCCTAACCTAAACCTAACACAGACTCTACCTAACCTAACCTAACCAGATCCTAACCTAACCATAACCCTATTTCCTGGCCTGGACCGGACTCGGACCCAGGCCCTGGCCTGGCCTAGCCTAGCCTGGCCTGGCCTGGCCTGGCCTGGCCTGGCCTGGCCTGGCCGGACAGCCCTGGCCTAGCCGGACCCGGACCTAGCCACAACCGGCACCTAATCCGGACCTAACCAGAGCCCTAGCCCTGGCCTGCACTAAGCGTGGCCCTGGCCCAGAGCCTGGCCTAACCGGGCCCTGGCCTAGCCTATCCCTGGCCGGGATCTGCCTAACCTAACCGGACCTAGCCGGACCTAGCTGATCCCTGGCCCTAGTCCTGGCCTAGCCCTGGCCGGATCAGGACCTAGCCTTACAAACACCGAGACCTAACCTAACCTAATCTGAACCGGTTTCAAACCTAACCTAACCTAACCTAACCTAACACCGAAACAGAACCTGAACCCTAACCGAACCTAACCTAACCCCGACCCTAACCAGCCCTATCTAACAGAGCCAGACCTAACCCAGATCCTAACCCTAACCCTTACCCTACTTCAGCCTAACCCTAACCTAACCTAACACGAGAAACCGAGACCCGAACCCTAACCGGAGACCTAACCTAACCGACCTAGCCTAACCCTATCCTGACTGGAAACCCAGACCCTAGCCTAGCCTAGCCTAGCCCTAACACGAGCAGACAGACCTAACCAGACCCTAACCTAACCCCGACCCTAACCTAACCTATCCTAACTGGAGCCTAACCTAACCCAGGCCCTAACCTAACCTATCCCTAGCCGAGATCCTAACCTAACCTAACACGAGAGCCAGACCAGACCTAACCAGACCTAACCTAACCCGACCCTAACCTAACCTATCCTAACTGGAGCCTAGCCTAGCCGGCCTGGCCACAAGCTGTCCTAACAGGTCTAACCTAACCTAACCAGACCTAACCCAGACCTAACCCAATCCTAACCTAATCCTAACCATAACACGAACCCAACCTAAGCCCAACCCGGACAGAGCCGAGACCCTAATCTGAACACCTAACCTAACCCGGTCCCTATCCCCAACCCGAGACCCTAGCCCGGACCGAGACCTAGCCTAGCCATAGCCGGATCAGGACCTGGCCTGGCACGGACCTGGCCCTGGCCCTGGCCCAGGCCGGACCGGACCGGACCTAAGACGGACCGGACCTGGCCGGACCGGACCTGGCCTGGCCGGACCCTGGCCTGGCCCGGGGGAGCCTAGGCGGCCGTTCCGCAACCCAGGCCCGAACTCGAACCCAAATCTGAACCCTAAGCGAACCAGACCTGACCTGAACCCTAACACTAACCGAACCTGATCCCGAACCCGAACCCGAACCTAACGCTAACTAACCCTAACACTAGCGAACCCTAACACCACGAACCCCTAACCCTACCCGAACCGTAAAGCCGAACCCGAACCATAACCTCTCAACCCGAATCGAACCGAACACGGGGCCAGTCGAACCTAACCCTAACCCGAACCGAACCTAACCTAACCCTAACTCGAACCAGACCCGAACCGAACACTAACCAGACCATAAAAGCGAACCCGAACCCGAACACGAACCCGAACCGAACCCGGGCAGAAATCGAAACCTAACCTAAGCCTGACCTAAACACTAGCTTGAGCCTAACCCGGGCAGACCGAACCCTAACCTATCCCTGAAGCCTAACCCGAACCCTGTCCCGAACTGGAACCCTTAACCTAACACGAGACCCTAACCCAAAAAAGCACAGGGGACAGTGGGGGCTTAGACCATGCCTGGGCAATATTGTTTTCTTACACCTGGGTGTGTGGCATTTTGTGTACCTGGCTACCACCCCTTGGGATAGGTTTTCCACAGCAAGAGCATATTGTTCATCAGAAGCCGTTTTGGCCCAGGGTCTCGGGCTGGGATTCGTTGGGGTGAACTCCTGCTAGCAAAATGCGCCAAAGGATGAGGAAGGGCTCAGACTGTGCCACGGCCCTGTGTCTCTTTGGAGTCAGTGTAGGGCCTTTCCT
Source organism: Ursus maritimus (assembly GCF_017311325.1). Taxonomy (NCBI): domain Eukaryota; kingdom Metazoa; phylum Chordata; class Mammalia; order Carnivora; family Ursidae; genus Ursus; species Ursus maritimus. Next base: position 51,635 of record NW_024426830.1, read on the forward strand.
TCACCTTGCCACAGGCACTTGGGAGCATGTCTGCACGTGGGGAAGACTGTCTCGGGGAGGCCGGTCTTTGTCAAACGGGTCCCAGTGCTGTGCTCCTCTCTTTTCACTCCTGCTGCCAGAAGCCCAGTGAGAGGGATGGGAGGGCCACAGCACATGTGGCTGGGCACTGTGGTTTCTTCCAGAGAAGTGGATATGGCATTTGCTTTCACCCCACAACCACTTGTGAGAGGGTCTGCACCTCAGAAAACTGTCTCTGGGGAAGCCCGGCTTTTGCAAAGGGTCTCGGGCGGCGTGGGCCTCGGGTGTTCCTCCGCTCCCAAAGCACAGGGACGAGGTGAGGGCCCCTGGGCTGAATGCCTGGGCAATGTTGTTTCTTACACCTGGGTGTGTAGCATTTTGTGTAGCTGGCTACACCCCTTGGGATAGGTTTTCCACAGCAAGAAACATATTGTTGGTGGGCTTCGTTTTGGCCCCAGCAGGGGGTCTCCGGGCTGGGTTCGTTGGGGTTGAACTCCTGCTAGCAAAAGTGCCGGGATGAGGGAAGGGCTCAGACTGTGCCTGGGCCCTGTGGTCTCTTCCAGGTCAGTGTAGGGCCTTTCCTTCACCTTGCCACAGGCACTTGGAGCATGTCTGCACTTGGAGAAAGACTTTCTCGGGAGGCGGTTTTGTCCAAGCGGGTCCCAGTGCTGTGCTCCTCTCTTTTCACTCCTGCTGCCAGAAGCCCAGTGAGGATGGGAGGGCCTGGCACATGGCTGGGCACTGTGGTTTCTTCCAGAAGTGGATGGCATTGCTTTCCCTTGCCACAACCACTGGTGAGAGGATCTGCACCTCAGGAAAACTGTTTCCGTGGCAGAAACCGGCTTTTGCCCAACGGGTCTCAGGACCGTGGGCCTCGGGGAGTCCTCCGGCTCCCCAAAGCACAGGGACGAGGTGAGGGCTAGACTACTACCTGGGCAATGTTGTTTCTTACACCAGGGTGTGTGGCATTTTTGTGTAGCTGGCTACCATCCTTGATATAGGTTTTCAACAGCGAGGCGCATATTGTTCGTCGGAAGCCGTTTGAGCCCCGAGGAGTTCGGGCTGGGTTCGTTGGGGTGGAGGCTCCTGCTAGCAAAAGCGCCTGGATGAGGGAAAGGGGCTCGGGCTGTGCCTGGGCCCTGTGGTCTCTAACAGGTCAGTGTAGGCTTTCCTTCACCTTGCCACAGGCACTTGGGAGCATGTGCACGTGGGGACAGACTTTCTCGGGGGAGGCCGGTTCTTATCAAATGGGTCCCAGTGCTGTGCTCCTTCTTTTCCTCCTGCTGCCTGAAGCCCAGTGAGGATGGGAGGGCTTAGCACATGGCTGAGCACTGTGGTTTCTTCCAGAGAAGTGGATGGCATTTGCTTTCCTTGCCACAACCACTTGTGAGACGGTCTGCACCTCAGGAAAACTGTTTTCCGTGGCAAGAGCCGACTTTTTGCCCAACGGGTCTCAGGACCGTGGGCCTCGGGGAGTCCCCTCCGGCTCCCAAAGCACAGGGACGGAGTGAGGGCTAGACCTTACCTGAGCAATGTTGTTTCTTACACCAGGGTGTGTGTGGCATTTTTGTGTAGCTGGCTACATCCTTGATATAGGTTTTCAACGGCAGAGAGCAGCATATTGTTCGTCGGAAGCCGTTTGGGCCCCCCGAGGGAGTTCGGGCTGGGTTCGTTGGGGTTGAACTCCTGCTAGCAAAAGCGCCTGGATGAGGGAAGGGCTCAGACTGTGCCTGGGCCCTGTGGTCTCTAACAGGTCAGTGTAGGGCCTTTCCTTCACCTTGCCACAGGCACTTGGGAGCATGTCTGCACATGGGGACAGACTTTCTCGGGGGAGGCCGGTTCTTGTCAAATGGGTCCCAGTGCTGTGCTCCTTCTTTTCACTCCTGCTGCCTGAAGCCCAGTGAGGATGGGAGGGCTTAGCACATGGCTGGGCACTGTGGTTTCTTCCAGAGAAGTGGATGGCATTTGCTTTCCCTTGCCACAACCACTTGTGAGACGGTCTGCACCTCAGGAAAACTGTTTCCGTGGGAGGCTTGGCTTTTTGCTAACGGGTCTCAGGGCTGTGGGCCTCAGATTGTCCCTCTGGCTCCCCAAAGCACAGGGACGAGGTGATGAGCCTAGACCTTGTACCACAGGCAATGTTGTTTCTTACACCAGTGTGTGTGGCATTTGTGTGGCTGGCTACCAGCGCAGTATAGGTTTTTAACAGCAGAGCATATTGTTGGTCGGGCCGTTTGAGCCCCGGCCCGGTGTTCGGGCTTGGCAGATTCGTTTGGGTTGAACTCCTGCTAACAAAACCGCCAGGATGAGGAAGGGCTCAGGCTGTGCCTGGGCCCTGTGGTCTCTTCCAGGTCCGTGTAGGGCCTTTCCTTCACCTTGCCACAGGCACTTGGGACATGTCTGCACGTGGGGAAAGACTTTCTCGGGGAGGCCGGTTTTCTCCTGGTAAGCGGGTCCCAGTGCTGTGCTCCTCTCTTTTCACTCCTGCTGCCAGAAGCCCAGTGAGGATGGGAGGGCCTAGCACATGGTTGGGCCCTGTGGTTTCTTACAGAGAAGTGGATGGCATTTGCTTTCCCTTGCCACAACCACTTGTGAGAGGGTCTGCACCTCAGGAAAACTGTTTCCGTTAGAAGGCGGATTTTTGCCAAAGCGGGTCTGGGGCCGTGGGCCTCGGTGTCCCTCAGCAGGCTCCAAAGCACAGGGACGAGGTGAGGGCTTAGATGTCACCTGGGCAATGTTGTCTCTTACACATGGGAGTGTGGCATTTTATTTACTTGTCTACCTCCACTTGGGATAGGTTTTCCACAGCAGAGCATATTGCTCGTCGGGCTGATTTTTGCCCCTGGGGTCTCGGGCTGGGTTCGTTTGGGTTGAAGTCCTGCTAGCAAAACCGCCAGGATGGGGAAGGGCTAAGGCGGTGTCTTGGCACAGTGGTCTCTTACCGACCATTACCTAACTGGAACCCAAACCCTATACCCTGACCCACACCCTGACCTGATCCTGATGATTACCCTGACCCTAACCCAGACCCTAACCCTAAACCTAACCCCTAACCCTAACCCTAACCCTAACCTGATCCCTAACCATAACCCTAACCCGAACCCTAATCCTAAACTGAACCCTAGCCATAACCGAAACCCTAACCCTAACCCGAACTCTAACCAGAACCCTAACCCTAACCCTAACCCTACCCGAACTCTAACCCGAACCTTAACTCGAACCTAACCCTAAACCTAACCTAATCCTAACCCTTATCCTAACCCTTACAGACACTATCCCGGGCAGTAATCCAGACCTAACCTAACTCCTAACGCCTAACCCTCAGCCTAACACGAACCTGAACCGAACCTAACCATAACCCTACCTGAACCAGAACCCTAACCCGGAACCGAAACCCTAAACCCGAACCATAACCTAACCAGAAACCTAGCCTAATCCCTAACCGAGATCCCTAGCCCTCACCCTAACACTAACCTAACCTGACCTAACCTAACCTAACCCTAACCGAACCGTAACCAGACCCTAACCCGACCCTTACCTAAACCTCGTTACACCAGACCTAACCTAACCTAGCCGAACCTAACCTAACCCTAACCTAACCTTAAGCCCAGCCGAACACTAACCTAACCAAGCCTAACCTAACCCGGGCAGACCCGAACCTGACCCACGACCCTTCCCTAAAACCTATCGTTACCTGAACCTAACCTTAACCTAACCCGAAGCGAACCCTAAACCTAACCACGAAACTTAGCTTCGAACCGAACCCTTACGAACCGAACCCTAACCTGAACCGACCCGTTGCCCTAACCAGACCTAAACCTAACCCGAACCCTACTGGCCAGAGCCTAACCCAAGACCAGACCCCCAAACCCGAGACCCTAAACCTAACCCAGACCCCTAACCCGGGCAGACCCGAGACCTACGTAACCCTAACCTAACCCGAATCTTCACCACGAACCTAAACCTAACACTAGCTTAGAGACCCTAAACCGAGACCCTAACCCGGTCGATCCTAGCTACGAGACCTGTACCTAACCTGAACCAGACCCTAACCCGAACCGAACCCTAACCCGGACAAACCCAGACCCAAACCCGAGACCCTAAACCTAACCCGAACCCTAACCCGAACCAGACCCAGCCCTAACCCGAGCTAACCTTAACCCTAACCCGAACCATAACATAGACCCTAACCTAATGCTAGCCCTAATCTAACCTAACCCTAACCTAACCTAAGCCCTAACCTAACCCGAGAAACTTAACTTGAACCCTAACCTAGCTTGAACCTAACCCTAACCCGAACCGAACCCGAACCCGAACCAGACGAACCTAACCCTAACCTAACCTAAACCCGAGGCAGCGAACCCTAACCCTAACCTAACCCTAACACGAACCGAACCAGAACCCGGAGCCACTTACCCTTGCAGTCCGAGACCTAACCTAACCTAACGCTAACCTAACACGAACCTAACCTAGCCTAACCTAACCGAACCCGGACAGCACTAACCTAGCGCTGGCCTGGCCGGACCTAACCTAAGCCCACCTAACCTAGCCTAACCCTAACCAGGCCTAATCCGAGACCGAGCCGGTTCGTGGCCTAACCATGGCAGAGCCCTGGCTTGAGCGTAGCCTAGCCCTAACCTAACCTAACCTAACCTAACCTAACCCTAAGCCCTAACCTAACCTAACCTAACCCTAACCTAACCCTATCGTTACCTGAACACTAACCTAACCTAACCTAACCTAACCTACTTGTAGAGACCCTAACCTAACCCAAATCTAACCTAACCTAACACTAACCGAGAGCGTAGCCTAATCTAACCTAACCTAACCTTGAGTAACCTAACACAGACACTAGCCTAACCTAGCTAACCTAACCTACTTGAACACGAGACCTAACCTAACCTAGCCCCAACCTAACCCGAACCAGACCTAACCCGAACCTAACCTAATCTAGCCTAGCCTAACCGGACCCTGCTAACCTAGCCTAACCCGAGATCTAACCTAATAACCGCCAACCTATCTCTGGCCTGTGAACCGAGACTCCAGACCTAACCCTAACCCTAAGCCTAGCCTAACCCTAACCTAACCAGACCTAACCCGGAGCCAGACCTAACCTGACCCTAAGCTAGCCTAGCCTAACCTAACCCGAGCCGGACAGACCTAACCGGACCTAACCTAGCCCACCTAGCCTAACCTATCCATTAGCTTTAGGCAGACACTAACCAGATCTAACCCTAACCTAACCTAACGCTAACCGTAACCTAACCTAACCTAACCCTAACCCTAACCCCTAACCTAGCCGAGACCTAACCCTAACCGAACCGGACTAACCTAGCCCGCACAATCCGAGACCTAACCCAGGCCCTAGCCTAACCTTACCTAGCAGTGGCCCTGCCCAAAACCTAACCTAACCCAGGCCCTAACCACCTAGCTATCCCTAACCGGATCTTAACCTAACCCTAACCGAACCTAACCGAACCCTAACCAATCTAACCTAATCTAACCATAACCACGAACCTAACCTAAGCCTAACCAGACAGACAGAGCCCAAATCAGACCCTAAACCGAACCCAGACCTGACCCGAACCTAGCCTAACCCTAACCTAACACGAACCAGAACCTAACCTAACCCTAATCCCAACCTAACCCGGGCAGACGAACCCTAAGCTTGAACCCTAACCTAATCCTAACCCTAAACCTAACACAGACTCTACCTAGCCTAACCTAACCGAGATCTAACCTAACCATGACTATCTCTAGCCTGAACCCGAACTCGGCAAACCCTAACCTAACCTAACCTAACCTAACCTAACCCTAACCCTAACCTAGCCTAACCTAACCTAGCCGAGACCTAACCTAGCCGAGACCGAACCTAACCTAACCCGCGCCTAATCAGACCTAAGCAGGCCTAGCCCTAACCCTACACTAAGCGTGGCCTAACCCAGAGCCTAGCCTAGCCAGGCCACAACCTGGCCCTATCCTGGCCGAGATCCTGCCTAGCCTAACCGAGACCCTAGCCAGACCTAACCCAATCCACAAGCACCTAATCCTAGCCCTAACCTAACCAGATCAGACCTAACCCTAACACGGACCTAACCTAACTAATCCTGAACCCGAACTCGAGCCTAACCTAACCTAACCCTAACCTAACACGAAACAGAACCTGAACCCTAACCGAACCCTAACCTAACCAGACCTAACCCCCTAACCCTATCCTAACAGGAAACGAACCCTAACCGAATCTAGCCTAACCCTTGCCCTAACGCTAACCTAACCTAACCTAACCTAACGAGCCGAACCAGACCCTAACCAGACCCTAACCCTAACCCGACCCTAACCTAACCCTATCCTGACCCCAGACCGAGACCTAGCCTAGCCCTAACCTAACCTAACACGAGCCGGACCAGACCTAGCAGACCTAACCTAACCCCGACCTAACCCTAACCCTATCCCTAGCTGGAGCCTAGCCTAACCGACCCTAACCCTAACCCTATCCTAACCGAATCCTAGCCTAACCTGGCACGAGCCGGACCAGACCTAACCCGAGACCTAACCTAACCCCCTAACCTAACCCTATCCTAACTAAACCTAACCTAACCAGAGCCTAACCTAACCTATCCTAACAGATCTAACCTAACCTAACCCGAACCTAACCAGACCTAACCCAATCCCTAACCCTAATCCTAACCGCCCAACACAGACCTAACCTAAACCCTAACCGGGCCAAGCCAGACCCTAATCTGAACCTAACCCTAACTTGAACCCCATCCTAGCAGACCTAACCGAACCCAGACCTAACCTAGCCTGGCTTCGAATCGGGCCTAACCTAACACAGACCCTAACCTAACCTAGCAGAGCCGAGACCCGAACCAGACCTAAAGCGAACCCGAACCTAACCCGGGCCGAACCCAACCTAACCGAACCTAACCTAACCCGAGAGCCTAAGCCGATCCCTAACCGACAGACTCGGGCAAATCTGAACCCTAAGCGAACCCGAACCTGACCTGAACCTAACACTAACCCGAACCTGATCGAACCAGACGAACCCTAACGCTAACTAACCTAACACTAACCCGGAACCTAACACAGACCTAACCCTACCCGAACCGTAAACCAGACGAACCATAACCTCCAGCGAATCGAACCGAACGAACCCGATCGAACCTAACCTAACGAACCCGAACCCTAACCTAACCCTAACTCGAAGACGGGCGAACCCGAACCCGAACACTAACCGAACCATAAGCGAACCAGACGACACGAACCAGACGAACCGAACCAGAAATCGAAACCTAACCTAACCCTGACCTAAACACTAACCCAGACCCTAACCGAACCGAACCCGAACCTAACCTATCCCTAAACCCTAACCCAGACCCTATCGAACTGGAACCCTTAACTAACACGAACCCCTAACCCAAAGCACAGGGACGAGTAGAGGGCTTGGGCCATGCCTGGGCAATATTGTTTTCTTACACCTGGGTGTGTGGCATTTTGTGTACCTGGCTACCACCCCTTGGGATAGGTTTTCCACAGCAAGAGCATATTGTTCATCAGAAGCCGTTTTGGCCCCAGGGGGTCTCCGGGCTGGGTTCGTTGGGGTTGAACTCCTGCTAGCAAAATCGCCAGGATGAGGGAAGGGCTCAGACTGTGCCACGGCCCTGTGGTCTCTTCCAGGTCAGTGTAGGGCCTTTCACTTCACCTTGCCACAGGCACTTGGGAGCATGTCTGCACGTGGGGAAAGACTGTCTCGGGGAGGCCGGTCTGCTGTCAAAGCCGGGTCCCAGTGCTGTGCTCCTCTCTTTTCACTCCTGCTGCCAGAAGCCCAGTGAGGATGGGAGGGCCCTACATGCATGGCTGGGCCTAATGGTTTCTTCAGAGAAGTGGATGGCATTTGCTTTCCCTTGCCACAACCACTTGTGAGAGGGTCTGCACCTCAGGAAAACTGTTTCTGGGGGAAGCCGGCTTTTTGCAAAGGGGTCTCAGGGCCGTGGGCCTCGGGTGTTCCTCCGCTCCCCAAAGCACAGGGACGAGGTGAGGGGCCTAGACAATGCCTGGGCAACGTTGTCTCTTACACCTGGGACAGTGGCATTTTGTTTACTTGGCTACCCCCAGTTGGGATAGGTTTCCACAGTAAGAGCATATTGCTCGTCGGAAGCAGTTTTTGCCACAGGGGGTCTCGGGCTGGGTTCGTTCGGGTTGAAGTCCTGCTGGCAAAACCGCCGAGATGAGGGAAGAGCTCACGGTGCCTGGGCACAGTGGTCTCATACCGACCATTACCCTAACTGGAACCGGAAACCCTATACCTGACCCACACCTGACCCTGATCTGACCGTACCCTGGCCTAACCAGACCTAACCTAAGTAGCCACTAGCCTAACCTAGCCTAGCACAGAGTCCTAACCATAGCCCAAACCCGAACCGAACCTAACATTGAACCCTAACCCGAACTGAACCTAACCCGAGGAGCCTAACCTAACCTAACCCAAACCTAACCCTAAGCCGGACCGAACCTGGATCAGAGCCTAACCCTTACCCAAACCTAACTCTAACCTAACCTAAACCGAGACCTAAGGAAACTTAGCCCAAACCTAGCGCAGACTCTAAACCACAAAGCTAACCTAACCTAAACCAGGCGAACCCTGCCCAGAACCTAACCTAAAGCCTAACCTACCTAACCTAAAGCGGGCCAGACCTAACCCTAACCTAACCCCAACCCTAACCGAACCCGAACGAACACTAACCCGAACCAGACCCTAACCTAATCCTAACCCTAATAACTGACCCGAACCCTACTCTAACACTAACCCTGACCCGAATCTAACCTAACCATAACCCTATCTCTAACCTGAACCGAACTCGAGACCTAACCTAACCTAAGCCTAACCCTAACCTAACCGGACCCTAACCCGTGCCAGACCCTAACCCAAACCCTAAGCCCTAACCAGGCCCCTAACCTAACCTAACCTAACCCAGGCCCTGCCCTAACATTCCCCAACCTGACCGAGATCCTGGCCTAACCATAACCTATCTCTATACAGACCCGAACTGAGACCTAACCCTAACCTAAGCCTAGCCTAACCTAACCCTAGGACCCTAACCAGACCGAACCCCTAACCCAAACCCCTAAGCTAACCTAGCCTAACCCCACTGGCCTGGCTTGACGAGACCGAGACCTAACCAGTTCCCTAACCTGTGGCCGCTGGCCTGGCCTGTCCCTGGCGCAGGCCGGACTGGCAGATCCTGGCCTAGCCTGGCCTAACGCGGCCCCAGCCTAGCCCTGGCCCTGGCCTGGCTAGCTGGCCTGGCTAGCCGAGACCTAACCCTAACCTAACCGAACCTAACCTAACCCGCACCCTAATCGAACCTAAGCAAACCCTAACCTAACCTTACCTAACATAACCTAACCGAAACCTAACCTAACCCGACCCTAAACCTAACCTATCCTAACCAGATCCTAACCTAACCTAGCTTGAACCTAACCCAATCCTAACCTAATTCTAACCGCCCAACACGAACCGAACCTAACCGAACCAGACCTAGCCGAACCTAACCCCTAGCCTAACCCAAGCCCTAACCCTTACGAACCCGAACCTGGATCAAACCTAACCCTTACCCAAACCTAACTCTAACCCCAACCTAAACCGAACCTAAGAGCTTGGCAAAGCCTAGCAGACTCTAACCTAAAGCTAAGCCTAACCTAAACCGAGGCGAGACCCTGCCGAACCTAACCTAACCTAAACCTAACCTAACCTAACCTAACCGAACCTAACCCAAACCTAACCCTAAGCCTAGCCTAGCAGAGACTCTAACCTAAAAGTAACCCAAACCCTAACCTAACCTAACCTAGCGCTAGCCGAACCTAACCTAACCTAACCTAGCTTCTTACAACCACAACCCTAACCTAACCGAGACCGGACAGACCCTAGCCGGACAGACCTAACCTAATCCTAGCCTAGCCTAAGCCGAGACCCTGCCTAAGCGGCTAGCCTGACCAGATCCTAACCTAACCATAACCCTATCTCTAACCTGAACCCGAACTCGAGAACCTAACCCTAACCTAAACACAACCTAACCTAACCTAGCAGACCCTAACCGAACCTGAGACCTAACCCCAGAGCCCTAAGCTAACCCTAACCCCAACCTAACCTAACCTAACCCGAGCCCTACCCTAAGCTAACCTGACCCGAATCCTAACCTAACCATAACCTATCTCTGACCTGAACCAGACTCGAACCCTAACCCTAACCCCTAAGCCTAACCTAACTAACCTAACCGAACCTAACCCGGGCAGAACCCTAAGCCCAAGGCCTAGGAAGCTGGCCTGGCCTGGCCTAGCCTAGCCTGACCGAGACGAGACCCGAGACCTGGCCGGACCGGACCTAGCCTGAATCCTGAGCTGGCCCTAACCGGACCCTGCCTAACGCTAGCCTGACCCGGATCTGGCCTGGCAAACCCTGTCTCTGGCCTGGACGGAACTCAGACCTAACCTAACCTAAGCCTAACCTAACCTAACCGGGAACCTAGCTCGAACCGAACCCTAACCCAAACCCTAAGCCTAACCTAACCCTAACCTAACCCTAGCCCGAGCTACCCTAAAGCCCAACCCTGACCCGATCCTAACCCTAACCATAACCCTATCTCTAACCTGAACCCGAACTCGAGACCTAACCTAACCTAAGCCTAACTAACCTAACCTAACCGGACCTAACCGAACCGGACCTAACCCAAACCCTAAGCTAACCTAGCCTAGCCTAACCGAGCCGGACCAGACCTAACCGAACCTAACCCTAACCCGACCTAACACTAACCTATCCTAACTGGGCCGGACCTAACCCGAGATCCTAGCCTAGCCTAGCCTAGCTAGCCTGAAGCCCTGGCCTAGCCTGGCCTAGCCTAACCGGACCTAGCCCTAGCCACCTAATCGAGACCTAACCAGGCCTAGCCTAACCTTGCCTAATAGCAACCCTGGCGAGCCTAGCCTAACCCGTTCTAACCTAACCTATCCCTAACAGATCTAACCTAACCTAACCAGACCTAGCAATCCTAACCTAATTCTAACCATATACAGACCTAAGCCTAAGCCTAGCCGGACCGAGACCCGAGACCTAATCCAGGACCCTAACCCTAACCCGAGACCTATCCTAGCTTGAACCTAGCTTGGGGCCTTGCCTAACCTAGCCATAGCCCGAGTCGGACCCTAGCCTAACACGGACCCTAGCCTGAGCCGGACCCCCAACCGAGACCCGGACCCGGACCTAAAGGCGCGCCGGACCTGGCCGGACCGGACAGCTGGCCCAGCCTGGCCTGGGCTTGAACCTAACCTAACCGAAGCCCTAAACCGAACCTAGCCCAAACCCGAGACAGGGCCAAATCGAGACCCTAAACCGGTCCCGAACACTGACCGAACCCCTAACCCTAGCGAACCCGATCCAGAACCGAACCGAACCCTAACGTAACCTAACCTAACCTAACCCAAACCTAACACGAACCCTAACCCGCGGGCAGTAAACCAAGCCGAACCCTAACCTGAACCCGAATCGAACCGAACACGAACCCGATCCGAACCCTAACCTAACCGAACCGAGACCCGAACCTAGCCTAGCTCGAACCGAACCAGAAATCGAGACACTAACCCGAGACCATAAAACGGGCCGAACCCGAACCTTACGAGACCGAACCGAACCGAACCAGAAATCGAAACCTAACCCTAACCCTGACCCTAAACACTAACCGAACCCTAACCCGAACGAACCGAACCCTAACCCTATCCCTAAACCCTAACCCGAACCCTATCCCGAACTGGAACCCTTAACCTAACACGAACCCTAACCCAAAAGCACAGGGACGAGTAGAGGGGCTTAGACCATGCCTGGGCAATATTGTTTCTTACACCTGGGTGTGTGGCATTTTGTGTACCTGGCTACCACCCCTTGGGATAGGTTTTCCACAGCAAGGCATATTGTTCATCAGAAGCCGTTTTGGCCCAGGGGGTCTCCGGGCTGGGTTCGTTGGGGTTGAACTCCTGCTAGCAAAATCGCCAGGATGAGGGAAGGGCTCAGACTGTGCCACGGCCCTGTGGTCTCTTCCAGGTCAGTGTAGGGCCTTTCCTTCACCTTGCCACAGGCACTTGGGAGCATGTCTGCACGTGGGGAAAGACTGTCTCGGGGGAGGCCGGTCTTTGTCAAACGGGTCCCAGTGCTGTGCTCCTCTCTTTTCACTCCTGCTGCCAGAAGCCCAGTGAGGATGGGAGGGCCTAGCACATGGCTGGGCACTGTGGTTTCTTCCAGAGAAGTGGATGGCATTTGCTTTCCCTTGCCACAACCACTTGTGAGAGGGTCTGCACCTCAGGAAAACTGTTTCTGGGGGAAGCCGGCTTTTTGCAAAGGGGTCTCAGGGCCGTGGGCCTCGGGTGTTCACTCTCAGCTCCCAAAGCACAGGGGCTGAGGTGAGGGGCCTGGGTAGAAATTCTGCCTGGGCAATGTTGTTTCTTACACCTGGGTGTGTAGCATTTTTGTGTAGCTGGCTACACCTTGGGATAGGTTTTCCACAGCAAGAGCATATTGTTGGTCGGAAGCCGTTTTGGCCCCAGGGTCTGGGCTGGAGTTCGTTGGGGTTGGACTCCTGCTAGCAAAGTGCCGGGATGAGGGAAGGGCTCAGACTGTGCACAGGCCTGTGGTCTCTTCAGGTCAGTGTAGGGCCTTTCCTTCACCTTGCCACAGGCACTTGGAGCATGTCTGCGCGGAGAAAGACTTTCTCGGGGAGGCGGTTTTTGTCAAACGGGTCCCAGTGCTGTGCTCATCTCTTTTCACTCACACCTTGCCCGAAGCCCAGTGAGGATGGGGAGGGCCTAGCACATGGCTGAGCACTGTGTGGTTTCTTCCAGAGAAGTGGATGGCATTTGCTTTCCCTTGCCACAACCACTGGTGAGAGGATCTGCACCTCAGGAAAACTGTTTCCGTGGCAAGCCGGCTTTTTGCCCAACGGGTCTCAGGACCGTGGGCCTCGGGAGTCCCTCCGGCTCCCAAAGCACCGGGGCAGGTGAGGGCTGAACCTTACCTGGTAATGTTGTTTCTTACACCAGGGTGTGTGGCATTTTGTGTAACTGTACCATCCCTTGATATAAGGTTTTCAACAGCGTATATTCGTCGGGCTCCGTTTAGGCCCCGAGGGTTCGGGCTGGGTTGGATTGGGAGTTGAACTCCTGCTAGCAAAGCGCCTGGATGAGGGAAGGGCTCAGACTGTGCCTGGGCCCTGTGGTCTCTAACAGGTCAGTGTAGGGCCTTTCCTTCACCTTGCCACAGGCACTTGGGAGCATGTCTGCACGTGGGGAAAGACTTTCTCGGGGGAGGCCGGTTCTTGTCAAATGGGTCCCAGTGCATTGCTCCTCTCTTTTCACTCCTGCTGCCAGAAGCCCAGTGAGGATGGGAGGGCCTAGCACATGGCTGGGAACTGTGGTTTCTTCCAGAGAAGTGGATGGCATTTGCTTTCCCTTGCCACAACCACTTGTGAGAGGGTCTGCACCTCAGGAAAACTGTTTCCGTGGCAAGCCACGGCTTTTGCCCACTTGGTCTCAGGGCACGTGGGCCTCAGGTGTCCCTCCGGCTCCACAAAGCACAGGGACGATGTGAGGGGCTTAGACCATGCCTGGGCAACATTGTCTCTTACTCCTGGGACAGTGGCATTTTGTTTACTTGGCTACCCCCAGTTGGGATAGGTTTCCACAGTAAGAGCATATTGCTCGTCGGAAGCAGTTTTTGCCCCAGGGCGTCACCGGGCTGGGTTCGTTCGGGTTGAAGTCCTGCTGGCAAAACCGCCGAGATGAGGAAGAGCTACACGGTGCCTGGGCACAGTGGTGTGCCCACACCCAACCGATACCCTAACTGGAACCCAAACCTATACCTGACCCACACCCTGACCACAGTCTGATCTACCTGACCTAACCCGAACCTAACCTAAACCCAACCACTAACCTAACCTAACCTAACCTGATCCTAACCATAACCCAAACCGAACCCGAACCTAACATTAACCAGACCTAACCAGACAGACCGCTTGAACCTAACCTAACCCAAACCCTAACCCTAACGGTTCCCGGACCTGGATCAGGCCTAACCCTTACCCAGAGCCCTGTAACTCCTGGCCTAACCTAGAGCCGGACCTGGAGGCTTAGCCCAGGCCCTAGCGAGACTCTGGCCTAAGGCTAATCCTAACCTAAACAGGGCCGAGACCCTGCGAGACCTAACCTAACCTAGCCTAACCTAGCCAGACCCTAACCTTAATCCTAACCTAGCCTAACCCAAACCCTGCCTAACGCTAACCTAACCGAGATCCACAACCTAACCATAGCCTATCTCTGGCCTGAACCGGACTCGGACCTAGCCACAACCTAAGCCCCTGGCCTGGCCTGGCCTGGCCGGACCTGGCCGGACCGGACCTGGCTTTAGGCCCTAGGCCTAGCCTGGCCACAGCCTAGCCTGACCGAGAGCCGGACGGACCTAACCGGACCTGGCCACAACCACGACCCTAACCCTAGCCCTGTCCTGGCTGGAGCCGGTTTTGGCCCAAGTCCTGGCCCTGGCTTAAGTGACCTAGCGTGGCCTAGCCTAAACCTGTAACCTGGCCTAACGCTAGCCTAACCTAACCTAACCGGACCTAACCTAGCCTAATCCGGCCCTGGCACAACCGCTTTGCCTAATCCGGACCTAACCAGGCCTAATGGCATTGCCCTGACATAACCTAGCCCGGAGCCTAACCCTAACCAGACCCTAACCTAACCTATCCTAACAGATCTAACCTAACCTAACCAGACCTAATCCAGAACCTAGCAATCCTAACCTAATCCCTGAACGCCATAACAGAACCTAACCTAAACCCTAACCCGAGACCAGACAGACCTAATCCGAACCCTAACCTAACCGAACCCTATCCTAACCAGACCTAACCCGAGACACTTACCTAACCTAACTTGCAACCCGAGATCAGACCTAACCTAACACGAGACCTAACCCTAACCGAGACCTAACCCGAACCGAACCCGGAACCTAAAGCACCGAACCTAACCGGACAGACCTAACCTAACCCGAACCCTAACCTAACCCGAAGCCTAAACCGAACCCTAGCCCAAACCAGACGAACCCAAATCTGAACCCTAAACCGATCCGAACACTGACCCGAACCTAACCTGCTTGACCGATCCCGAACCCGAACCAGACAAACGCTAACCCTAACCTAACCTAACCCGAACCTAACCACGAACCTAACCCCTACCCCGAACCGTAAGCTGACCGAACCCTAACTGAACCCGAATCGAACCAGGAACCGAACCCGATCCCGAACCCTAACCCCTTGAACCCGAACCCTAACCTAACTCGGGCCGAACCCACAGAACGCTGTGCCGAACCATAAAAAGCGGGCCGGGCGAGGCACACGAACCAGACAGAACCCGAACCAGAAATCGAAACCTAACCTAACCTGACCCTAAGCACTAACTCGAACCTAACCCGAACCAGGGCAGACCTAACCTAACCTAAGCCCTAACTTGAACCCTATCCCGAACTGGAACCCTTAACTAACACGAACCCTAACCCAAAAGCACAGGGACGGGTAGAGGGGCTTAGACCATGCCTGGGCAATATTGTTTAACCCCACACCTGGGTGTGTGGCATTTTATTGTACCTGGCTACTTTACCCCTTGGGATAGGTTTTCCCTGGCAGAGCATATTGTTCATCAGAAGCCCGTTTTGGCCCCAGGGGTCTCCGGGCTGGGTGGATTGGGGTTGGCTCCTACTTACCAAAATCGCCAGGATGAGGGAAGGGCTCAGACTGTGCCACGGCCCTGTGGTCCTCTTCCAGGTCAGTGTAGGGCCTTTCATCCACCTTGCCACAGGCACTTGGGAACATGTCTGCACGTGGGGAAAGACTGTCTCGGGGGAGGCCGGTCTTTATCCAAACGGGTCCCAGTGCTGTGCTCCCTCTCTTGCACTCCTGCTGCCAGAAACTGGTGAGGATGGAGGGCCTAGCACATGGCTGGGCACTGTGGTTTCTTCCAGAGAAGTGGATGGCATTTGCTTTCCTTGCCACAACCACTTGTGAGAGGGGTCTGCACCTCAGGAAAACTGTTTCTGGGGAAGCCGGCTTTTGCAAGGGGTCTCAGGGCCGTGGGCCTCGGGTGTTCCTCCGCTCCCAAAGCACAGGGACGAGGTGAGGGGGCCTAGGCTGAGTGCCTGGGCAATGTTGTTTCTTACACCTGGGTGTGTAGCATTTTGTGTAGCTGGCTACCACCCCTTGGGATAGGTTTTCCGGCAAGAGCATATTGTTGGTGGAAGCCGTTTTGGCCCCAGAGTCTCCGGGCTGAGTTCGTTGGGGTTGAACTCCTGCTAGCAAAAGTGCGGGATGAGGAAGGGCTCAGGTGTGCCTGGGCCTGTGGTCTCTTCAGGTCAGTGTAGGGCCTTTCCTTCACCTTGCCACAGGCACTTGGAGCATGTCTGCACTTGGAGAAAAGACTTTCTCGGGAGGCCGGTTTGTCAAACGGGTCCCAGTGCTGTGCTCCTCTCTTTTCACTCTGCCAGAAGCCCAGTGAGGATGGGAGGCCTAGCACATGGCTGGGCACTGTGGTTTCTTCAGAGAAGTGGATGGCATTTGCTTTCCCTTGCCACAACCACTGGTGAGAGGATCTGCACCTCAGGAAAACTGTTTCCGTGGCAAGCCTGCTTTTTGCCCAACAGGTCTCAGGGCCGTGGGCCTCGAGGTGTCCCTCCGGTTCCCAAAGCACAGGGGCCGGTGAGGGGCCTAGATCTTCTGCCCGTGCAATGTTGTATCTTACACGTGTGTGTGTGTGTGGCATTTTGTGTGCTGGCTACCACCCACTTAGGATAGGTTTTCCACAGCAAGAGCATATTGTTCGTCGGGCTGTTTGGGCCCCAGAGTCTCCGAGGCTGGATTCGTTGGGGTTGAACTCCTGCTAACAAGCGCCTGGATGATGGAAGGGCTCAGACTGTTTCTGGGCCCTGTGGTCTATTCCCAGGTCAGTGTAGGAATTTCCTTCACCTTGCCACAGGCACTTGGGGAGCATGTCTGCGTGGAGAAAGACTTCTCGGGAGGCGGATTTTTGTCAAGCGGTCCCAGTGCTGTGCTCCTCTCTTTTCACTCCTGCTGCCAGAAGCCCAGTGAGGATGGGAGGGCTTAGAACATGGCTGGGCACTGTGGTTTCTTCCAGAGAAGTGGATGGCATTTGCTTTACCTTGCCACAACCACTTGTGAGACGGTCTGCACCTCAGGAAAACTGTTTCCGTGGGAAGCCGGCTTTTGCTAACCGCGGGTCTCAGGGCCGTGGGCCTCCAGGTGTCCCTCCGCTCCCCAAAGCACAGGGACGAGGTGAGGGGCCTAGACCTTGCCTGGGCAATGTTGTTTCTTACACCAGTGTGTGTGGCATTTTGTGTGGCTGGCTACCAGCCCTTGATATAGGTTTTCAACAGCAAGAGCATATTGTTCGTCGGAAGCCGTTTGGGCACCCCGAGTGTGTTCGGGCTGGGTTCGTTGGGGTTGAACTCCTGCTATCAAAACCGCCGGGATGAGGGAAGGGCTCAGACTGTGTCTGGGCCCTGTGGTCTCTTCCAGGTCAGTGTAGGGCCTTTCTTTCACCTTGCCACAGGTACTTGGGAGCATGTCTGCACGTGCGGAAAGACTTTCTCGGCGGAGGCCGGTTTTGTCAAGCGGATCCCAGTGCTGTGCTCCTCTCTTTTCACTCCTGCTGCCAGAAGCCCAGTGAGGATGGGAGGCTTAGCACATGGCTGGAGGCACTGTGGTTTCTTCAGAAGTGGATGGCATTTGCTTTCCCTTGCCCAACCACTTGTGAGAAGGTCTGCACCTCAGGAGAAATATTTCCGTGGGAAGCAGGTTTTTGCCAGAAAAGCGGGGTCTCCAGGGCCGTGGGCCTGGGTGTCCCTCCAGCTCCCCAGCACGGACAGAGGTGAGTGGCTGGGCCATGCCTGGGCAATGTTGTATCATGCCCACCTGGGTGTGTGGCATTTTGTTTACCTAATGCCCCCACTTTGGATAGTTTTCTACATTAAGAACATATTTTCCATCTGAAGCCGTTTTGGCCCCAAGTGTCTCCATGCTGTGTTTCATTAAGTTTGAACTCAGCTAGCAAAACCGCGGGATGAGTTGGGGCTCAGACTGTGCCTGGGCACTGTGGTCTCTTCCAGGTCAGTGCCAGCATTTCTTCACACCTTGCCACAGGGAATTGGGAGCATGTTTGCCACGTGAAGAAAGACTTTTTCTTTGAAAGCCGTTTTTTCAAATGGGTCTCATGCTGTGCTCCTCTGTTTTCCTCATGCTGTCAAAAGCCCAGTGATGATGTTAGGGCTTAGAACATTGCTGAGCACTGTGGTTTTCTTCCAGAGGAGTGTCAGGCATTTTCTTTACAACCACTTGTGATAAGGGTTTCCACATCAAGAAAATATTTCTCTTTCAACTCCTTTTTTTTTCCCCCAAATGTGCCTCCAGTTCTGTGTTCCTCAGGTTTTAACTCATACTACCAAAAGCACAGTGATGATGTTAGGGCTCAGACCTTCTCTGGGCAGTGTTGTTTGGGTATTTTCATTCTGTCCAGCCATAAGGCTCCTGCAACCTTCCAAAGGCTCTCCGCTATGTCGCTTGGGCCCATGCTCCCACTTGACAGCGCCCTCACGCTAGCCCCCCTAGTGCGCCTCACCCTCTGCTACAGTCTTGCCTGCAGGCCTCCTGGGGACTATCCTAATACTGGAGTCTGGGTCGAGGGGGCTCCCGAGCCTGGTGCTGTAACACCGGGTGAGGCCACCGGAGCCCCAGCGCCCGGACTCAACCTGCCTCCCCGCCACCATCCTGGGCCCAGCCAAGTGCACGATCATTCAGGACGGAAGCAGGTGAGGGGGCCTCCGACCAAAGTGACTTCGAAGGTCCCTGCGACAAAGCGCTTTGGCCCACTCTCCTGCAGCCGGGCCCACACACTCGGCCCGCCTCTCCGGCTCGCAGCTCGGCCAAGCTGATCAGGCCCACGCTGCAGCCACCTGGGGAACTGAAATTCTAACCCCCTAGTTAGGCGGCGATTCCCTTCAGGTGCCTGTCTCAGCCATGCCAGGTATTGGGGACCCGAAGCCCCCAACGCTGGACTCACCCTGCCAGCTCTGCCACAACCCGGGGCCACTAGGGGTGCAGCTCCTGGCGGATTGGGCCTGATGGCCTCCTGGAGGTACCTAAGCCTAGGTCGGCCGCAGAGGGCCTCTCCCAAGAGGCTGGGCAGCTGCGCCAGGATTGAGTGCCCCAGCCCAGTGCCGGACTAACCTGCGCCCCACTGCCCATCGGATACTAGGGGTACCGTCGGTCATTCAGGGGCGGAGAACGAGGCAAGGTCCTCGGTCCCCAGTGACCTTCAAAGGCTCCCGAGCCAAAACGCTTGGGCCATGTTCCGTTCGCCAGCGCCCTCACATCAGTCCGCCTCTCTGCTCGCCCAGCACAGCCAGGCGCATCGGGGCCTGCCCGGCCTCCTGGGGGCTAACCATAACCTTTAGGTCGGCCCCAGGGGTCCCTCCAAGAGGCCTGGTGCCACAATCCTGGGAATCGGACCCCCGATCCCTGGCGTAGGACTCACCCTGCAGCCCTGCATACCAGACTGTTAGGGCGCGGCCAGTCATTCAGGGGCGGGAGACTGGAGCGGGGCCTTCAAGCCCGGGTGACATTGAACAACCCCGCTTTTAAAATGCTTAGGCCGCAGCGCCCGCTTGCTAACACCCTCACCTAGGCCTGCCCCGCCCCTCGCGCACAGCCCCGGCTGATTGGTTTCTGTCGGCCTCCTGGGGCTTCTTTCTACTAACCCTTGGTTGGCTCCCAATGAGTCCACTCCCACAAGGGGCCTGGTGCCACAAGCCGGGATTAGGGACCCCAAGCCCCAGCGCTGAGACTCACCCTGCCGCCCGCCACCACCTGGCGAGGTAGGCGCACGCCAGTCTTTCAAGGCAGGAGACGGGCAGGGCTCTTCGAGGCCCCGGGCGACGTCGAAGGCACCCCGTGCCAAAACGCTTGGGCCCACTCTCCCGCTTGCCAGCGCGCCCTCACCTCGGCCTGCCCCCCGCCACACATCCGATTGGATCGGGCCTGCCTGGCTCCTGGGGGCTAACCTAACCTAGGTCGGCCCAAGGAGGCTCACCCAAGGGAGCCTGGGGTGGCATGGGCATTGGGGACCCCGAGGCCCAAGCACGGACTCACCCTACTGCCCGGCGCCACATGGGGGCCTCTAGGGCGCTGCTGGTCATTCAGGTCGGAAGAACTGGCACGGCCCTCTGAGACCACGGTGACATTCGAAGCCCCCTTGCTAGCGCTTGGGCCCATGCTCCCCCCCAATCGCCAGCACCCTCACCTTGGCCCGACCCTGCTTGCCACACAGCCGAAGCGGATAAGGGCCTGCCGTCCTGGGGGCTAACCCTAACTACATAGTTCGGACCCGAGGCCACCGAGGCTCGCGCCCCAACGCCGGGGATTGGGAACCCTGAGCCCCAGCACCGAACTCACCCCTGCCGCCTCGCTGCCACCTGGGTTGTTAGGAGCGCCACCAGTCATTCAGGGCATGGCAGGCGGGCAGGGCCCTCGAAGCACCTGACAACGTGCAGAAGGCTCCCCTTGACAAAGACGCTTGGGCCCATGCTCCTTTCGCCAGCACACTCACATAGGCCCACCTCTGCTCGCCGCGCTCACGGTGGATCAGGCTGCCGCTTGCTCCTGGGGCTAACCTAACTATAGGTGGTCCCGAGGGCCCGGCCCCTCCAAGGGGCATGGGGCATGACACTGGGCATTAGGGGACACCGAGGCCCCAGCGCCGGACTCACCCTGCCGCCTGGCCATCACATGGGCCGCTAAGGAGCACCGCCGGTCATTCAGGCGAGAGAGCCGGGCCACGGCACTCTGAGACCATGGCGATATTCGCGCGAGAGGCCCCCTTCGCCCCAGCAGCAGGCCCATGCTCCCGGCTCTCCAGCGCCCTCCCTCGGCCCGACCTCCGCTCTCCACACAGAGGGCAGATCGGGTCTGCCCGACCTCCTGGGGGCTAACCTAACCCTAGGTCGGCCCCCAAGGGAGGCCTCCCAAGGAGCCTGGGGCTGCAGCGCCGGGCATTAGGGCCGGGCCAAAGCCGGACGCTCACCCAACCACTCGGCCACATGGGCCTCTAGGGCGTTGCTGGTCATTCAGGGGCGGAGAGAACCGGCCGCGGCCCTCTGAGACCTGGCGACATTGACCCCCTGGCCCAAAATGCTTGGGCCACGCTCCCGATCGCTAAGCACCCTCACTTCGGCCCGACCTCTGCTTGCCGCACAGCTGGCGGATCAGGCCTGCTGGCCTCCTGAGGGCTAACCTAACTGTAGGTCGGTCCCTGAGGGGCCCCTCCCAAGGGCATGGGGCCTGTGCCGGGCATTGAGGTTACTCGAGCCCCAGCGCCAGACTCACCCTGCCGCCTGGCCACCACACGGGCTGCTAAAGGCGCCGCCGGTCATTCAGGGCAGGAAGAGCGGGCAGGGCACTCTGAGTTCACGCGATGTTTGAAGGCCCCTCTCGCCAAAGCGGCTTGGGCCCGTCTCGCTCATAGCGCCCTCACCTCGGCCCGACCTCCGCTCCCGCACAGAGGGCGGATCGGGCCTGCTGGCCTCCTGGGGGCCCAACCTAACCTAGGTCGGCCCGAGGCCCTCCCAACGGGCCTGGCCAATCTGGCAGCTGGGGATTGGGGATCCCTGAGCCCCAGCGCTTGACTCACATTGCTGCCCCGCCGCCACCCAGGGCCGCTAGAGGGTACGCTGGTCATTCAGGCGGGAGAGCAGGCAGGGCCCTTCGGAGCGGGGCCTTTGAAGGCCCCCACGCCAAGCGCTGGGCCCTGCTCCCGAGCATCGCGCCCTCACCTCGGCCCGCCTCTGCTCGCCACACAGCTGGTGGATCAGGCCTGCCAGCCTCCTGGGCACTAACGCTAACCCTAGGTCGGCCCCTGGGCCCCTCCCAGAGCCTGGGGCGCAATGCCATGGGCTGGGGCCTCCGAGCCCCAGTGCCAGTCTGCCCTGCTGCCTCACCGCCACTCGGGCTGCTTGGGGCAATTCCGGTCATTCAGGCGGGAGAATGTGCAGGGACGCCACCCGAGCCACTGGCGACCTTTGAAAGGCCCCACGCCAAAATGCCCATTGCAGCTCCTGCTCAACAGCGCCCTCACCTCGCATCGCCCCTCCGCTCGCTGCACAGCTGAGGCGGATCGGGCCTGCAGCCTCTGGGGCTAACCTAACCTATGTCGGCTCCCGAGGTTCCCCTCCCAAAGGGAGCCTGTCGCCCATAACACCGGGATTGGGGACCCACGAGCCCCGAAAGCGCCAGACTCACCCTGCCACCCTGCCCGCCACCGGACCGCTTGGTGCAATTCCGGTCATTCAGGGCAGGAGAATGGGCAGGGCCATCCGAGGCCCCGCGACCTTGAGAGGCCCCAGCCAAAATGCTTGAGCCCATGCTCACACTTCGCCAGTGCCCTCACCTCGGCCTGGCCTTCCGCTCATCACACAGCCGATTGGATCGGGTGCCTGGCTCCTGGAGGCTAACCTTAACCTAGGTCGGCCCCTCGGCCCCTCTGGAAGGGCCTGGCGCATAACGCCGGGGCCGGAGACCCGGGCCCCCGGGCCGGACTCAACCTGCCGCCCTGCACTTCACCTGCCCGGGCCGCTAGGGCACCACCAGTCATTCAGGGCTGAACGGGCAGGGCTCTCTGAGCCCCGGGCGACCTTGAGAAGGCCTGCACCGGCAGCTTGGGCCACGCACCTACTTGCCAGGACCCTCACCTCGGCCCACCTCTCCGCTGCCGCACGGCCGGCCGGACCGGGGTCTGCCGGCCTCCATGGGCTAACACTCACCTTAGGTGGCCACCGAGGGCATCTCCCAAGGGGGCCTGGTGCCTCAGCGCTGGGGATTGGGACCCCCGAGCCCCAGGGCCAGTTACACCTGCCACCCTGTGGCCACACGGGCCGCTAGGTGCTCCCGGTCATTCAGGGCGGGAGACGGGCATGGCCTCTGAGACCACAGTGACATTCGGCGCCCGCACCAAAGCGCTTGGGCCCCACGCTCCCGCCTCGCCAGCACCACTCACCTCGGCCCCCCCTCCGCTCGCCGCTGGCGAGATCGGGCCTGCCGGGCCTCTGGGGCTAACCCTATCCTAAGATGCCCGGGGCCCCCACCCAAGGGGCCTGGCGCCTGAAGCTGGGGATTGGGGACACCCGAGCCCCAGCGCTGGTTTCACCCATCCCCCACCCCGCCACTACCGGGGCTGCTGGGGGCGCCACTGTTCATTCAGGGCGAGAGAGAGAATGGGCAGAGCCCTCCTGAGCCCCGGCGACTTCGAGAGGCCACCAGCGCCAAGAGCATGGACATGCTCTCCACTCCGCCAGCTTTCCTAACCTCGGCCCACCTGCACTCAAAGCACAGCAGGGGAATCTCAGACTGCCTGCCAGCCTCCTGGGGGCTAACTGTAACCGAGGCCGACCCACGAGGTCCCCTCCTGAGGGCCTACTGCCACAGAGCCAGGGATTGGGGACTCGGGCCCCAGCGCCGATTCACCCTGCCCCTTGCACCGCTACCTGGGGGGCCAAGGGCGCCACTGTTCATTCAGGAGCGGGAGAAACGACAGAGTCCTCCGAGGCCCGTTGACCTTCGAAAGGCCACCGCGCCCCGAAACGCTGGGGTCCATGCTCCCGTCGCCCTCACTTTCGGTCCGACCCTCCACAGGCAGCACAGCCTGCGGATCGGGTCTGCTGGCCTCGATTAACCCTAACATTAAGGTCGGCCCGAGCCCTTCCCGAGGGCCTGGTGCCACAACGTCTGGGATTGGGACCCCCCTGAGCCTAGTGCCGGCACAACCTGCCAGCCTGCTGCCACCTGGGCCGCTAAGAGCGCACCGCTGGTCATTCAGGGCGGGAGAACGGTCGAGGCCCTCGAGCCCCTGGGGACATTCGAAGGCACCCAGCGCCAAAGCAGCTTGGGCCATGCTCCCACTCACCTGAGCCTTCACCCCAGCCCGCCCTCCGCTTGCCGCATAGCCGGCGGATTGGGCTTGCCAGCCTCCTGGGAGCTAACCTAACCTAGGTCGGATCTGAGGGCCCCCCACACAATGGGTCTGGCGGCACAACACCCGGGATTGGGGACCCCTGAGCTTAGCCGGACTCACCCTGCTGCCCCACTGCCCACCCGGCTGCTAGGGCGCCCCCGGTCGTGAAGGTGGGAGAACTGGCAGGGCCACTGCAGCCTGCGACCATCAGAGGCCCCTGCGCCAAAATGCTTGGGCCCATGCTCCCTTCCCAGCGCCCTCACCTCAGCCCACCCCTCCGCTCCCACACACCCCGTGGATGAGGCCTCCTGACCTCCTTGGGCGAAACCTCACCTAGGTCTTTCCCGGGAGGCCCCTCAAAAAAGGGGCCTTGGCGGCAACAACAGGGATTGGGGACCCTGCAGCCCCAGCACCAGACTCACCCTGCCGCACACCCACCCAGGCGGCAGAGCGTAGCGGTCTTTCAGTATGGGAGAGCGTGAAGGACCCTCAAGCACCCGGCGACATTCAAAGCCCCCGCCAAAACGTTTGGGCCCACGCTCCTTCGCCATTACCTCTCTGCCGCCCCTCCCCTTGCTTCACAGCCAGCGGATGGGGCCTGCCGGCCTCCTGGGGCTTACACACTAACCCTAGGTCTGCCCCGGGGGCCCCCTCCCAAGCCGCCTGGTGTCACGATGCTGGGGATTGGGGTCCCCCAAGCCCTAGTTCCAGACTCACCCTGCCGCCAGGCCTCCACCCAGGCCGCTAGGGGCACTAGGTATTTCAGTACAGGAGAACGTGCAGGGCCCTCTGAGCCCCGGCGACAATGAAGTCCCCGTGCCAAAACACTTTGGGCCCTCACTCCCAGCTCGCCAGTGTGCCCTCACCTAGGCCGCCCATTCGCTCACCGCACAGCCGGATGATCGGAGGTGCCGGCCTCCTAGGGGTAACCATATCCCTGAGTCGGATGCCAGTAGGCCTATCAAGGAGCCTGGCGCCTCAACGCTGAGAACTGGGGACACCCGAGCCCCCAGCATCTGAGTCACCATGCTCCCCCGCCCCGGCCTTTGGAGCCGCTAGAGGCGCTGCCAGTCATTCAGGGCGGGAGAAGGGCATGGACCTCCGAGCCCCGGTGACACTGAAGGCCCCAGCGGGAAGTGCTTGGACCCATGCTCCCGCCTTCAGCCAGTGCTTCCAACCTCCAGCCCACCTTTCCACTCACTGCACATCCGGCGTTTCTGGCCTGCTGGCATCCTGGGGGCTAAACCCCTTTGTAGGTCGGCCCCTGAGGGCCCCTCCCAAAGGCACCTGGCACTGCAACTCGAGGAGTTGAGGACCCCAAGCCCTAGTGCCAGACTCGTGCTGCCGCCGCACCGGGTGGCTAGGGGCACCGCCCGATCATTCAGGGCGGGAGATCGGGCGGGAGCTTCTTGAGCCCCAGCGAACGTCAGCCCCGTAAACTCTTGGGTTCACGGCTCCCGCCAGCCAAGGCCTCACCTAGGCCCGCCCCTCCACTCTCGCCACACAGCCTGCAGATCGGGCCAGACGGCCTCCTGAGTGCTAACCTAACCTAGGTCTTTCCCGGGGGCCTCCCAGGGAGCCTGGTACTGCCACTGCTCGCGGGGATTGGGGACCCTGCAGCTTTAGCGCGGACCCTGCACCACCCCGTCGCCCCCGGGCCAATTAGGTGCCGCCTGTCAAACAGGGCGAAGACTGGAGAGGTCCTTCAAACCCCTAGCGACCTTCGAAGGCCCCGCACCAAAAGCGCTTGGTCAATGCTCGCGCTGGCCAGCATCCTCACCACCTCGGCATCTCAGCTCATCGCACACTGGGCGGATCAGTGATGCCCCGGCATCCTGGGGAGCTAAACCTAACCCTAGGTCAGCCCTCAAGACCACTACCAAGGGGCCTGGCCGCCGCAACACTGGGGATTGGGGACCCCGAGCCCCCAGCGCCGGACTCACCCTGCCACCCCACCGTCTCCTGGGCCGATAGGGGGTGCCGCGTTCATTCAGGCACGGAGAAGGTCAGGGGCCTCCGAGCTAGGTGACTTTTGAGCCACCAGCATGAAGTGATTGGACCCATGCTCCCGCTTGCCGGCACCCTCACCCGGCCCACCCCTCCACTCACTTTCAGCCAGCAGATCGGGCCTGCAGGTATCCTGGGAGTCTAACCATAACCGTACATCGGCCACCAAGGGCCCTTTCCAAGGGTCCTGGCGCCACAATGCCGGGGAGTGGGGATGCCCGAGCCCCAGCGCTGGACTCACCCATCCCCCACCCACACCGCCTCCGAGGTCCGCTAGGGCGCCACCCCGTTCTTTCAGGCGGAGAACAGGCAGAGCCCTCCAGGCCCCCTGCGACCTTTGAAGTCCACCACCTCGAGAAGAGACCTTGGACTCACGGCTCCACTCGCCAGCGCTCTCACCTCGGCCCACCCCTCCACTCTCAAAGCAGAGTTGGGGAATCGGGCCTGCCATGCTTCTGGGGCTAACCGTAACCCGAGTCAGCCCCCCGAGGAGGCCCCTCCCAGGGGCTGCAGCGCAATGCCGGGGTTGGGGACCCCGAGCCCCAACACCGGACTCACCCTGGGGCACCACCTCCACCCGGGCCACTAGGGGCACCACCGGTCATTCAGTGCGGGAGCATGGGCAGGAGCCCTCTGAGTCCCAGCGACCTTCGAGAAGGCCCCCATGCCACTTTAGCTTGGACCCACGCTCGCTCACCCCCTGCCCTCGGACCACCTCTGCTACTTCGCTGGGTTGTGGATCGGGCCTGGGGGTCCTGAGGGGCTAACCTAACCAGGTCGGCCCCGAGCCACTTCAAAGGGACCTGGCACATAACGCCGGGGATTGTGGACCCCCGACCCAAGTGCCGAGGCTCCACCGTGCCGCCCCTCCGCCATCCGGGCCGCTAGAGTGCCGCCGGTCACATCGAGGGCGGGAGAAACGGGCAGGGCCCTCGAGCACCTGCGACCGAGAGCCCCGTGCCAAATGGCAGGTTCACGCTCCTTCGCCAGCACCTCACCTCGGCCTGCCACTCCGTCTCGCTGCAGAGCCGGCCCAGTCGGGCCTACCCCGGCCTCTGGGGAGCTCACCCTAAACCTAGGTCAGCCCTCGAGGGACCCTCCCAAGGGCCCCTGGCGCGACAACGCCGGGGATGGGGAACCCCGATTCCCAGCGCTGGACTTAACCTGCCCCCCGCCCGCCACCTGACTATTAGGGTGCGTCGTTTATTAAGAGGCGGGGAGAATGGGCAGCGCCCTCCGAGGCCAGCGATCTTTGAAGGCCCCCAGCGCCAAAACTCTTGGGTCCAAGCTCCCGCTCGCCAGCGCCCTCACCTCGGCCTGCCACACACCGCTAGCTGCACAGATGGCGGATCGGGCCTACCAGCCTCTGGGGGCTAACCCTATCCCTAGGTCGGCCCGTGAGGGCCCACCCAAGGGGCCAGGCGCCGCAAGCTGGGGATTGGGTACCCCTGCAGCAGCGCTGGACTCACCCTGCCACCCTGCCTCCACCCAGGCCACTAGGACGCCCCGCAGGTCTTTCAGTGGGCGTGAAGGACCCTCCGAGGCCGGTGATCTTGAGAGCCCCCGCGCCAAAACACTTGGGCCATGCTCCGCTCAGCAGCGCCCTCACCTCGGCCCGCCCCTCCGGCTCACCCAGCGCAGCCAGGTGATCGGGCCTGCCGACCTCTAGGATCGGCAGACACAAGGTCTAACTCAATGGGCCCTTCCCAGGGGCCTGTCACCTCCAATGCTGGGAGGATTGGGGACCCATGAGCCCCAGCATCATACTTTTCCTGCTCCCCCACCACCACCTGGGCCACTAGGGGCACTGATGGTCGTCAGGGTGGGAGGAACGGGCAGGGACCTCAGAGCCCCCAGCGACACCGAGAAGGTCACCAGCGCAGCTCTTGGAGCCCATGCTCCCACTTGCCGGGGCCCTCACCGGACCCACCCCTCCACTTGCCGCTGGCCGGCAGATTGGGCCACTGCAGGCATCCTGGGGTCTAACACTAACTGTAGGTCCACTCCCGAGGGGCCCTTTCCAAGGGAGCTTGGCGCTGCAACGCGCTTGGGATTAGGGACGCGGGCCCCAGAACCGGACTCACCCATCCCCCCGCCACCACCGGGGTCGGTGGGAGGCGCCACCCGTTCTTTCAGGCGGAGAGCGGGGAAAGAGCCTCAGAGCTCCCTGGAGCCTTCGAAGTCCACCAGTTCCAAAGAGCTTGGACTCACGCCCCTCCTCGCCAGCGCTCTCACCTCGGCCCGCCCCTCCACTCAACGCACAGAGTTGGGGAGTCGGGCCTGCCATGCGCTTCTGGGGGCTAATGGTAACCCATGTTCGGCCCTGAGGGGCCCTCCCAAGGGGCTGCCGCCGTAGCACGCCGGGGATTGCGGACCCCGAGCCCCAGCGCAGGACTCACCCTGCCGCCCGTCGCCAAATGGGCTGCTAGGGGTGCTGCTGGTCATTCAGGGTGGGAGAAACCGGGCAGGGACCTCTGAGCCCCAGCAATCTTTGGGGAAATTCCCGTGAGACAAAACGCGGGCCCAGGCTCCCGCTCGCCACTGCCCTCACCTTGGCTCACCCCTCCCGCTCGCTGCACAGCCGGATGATTAGAGTGCCGGCCTCCCAAGGGTAACCCTAACCTAGGTCGGACCCCAAAGGGCACCTCCCAAGGAGCCTGGTGATTCAATACTGGGGATTGGGGACCCTCGGAGGCCCCAGCGTCAGACTAACCTGCTCCCCGGCTGCCACCTGGGGCGCTAGGGCGCCGCAGGTCTTTCAGGACGGAGAACGTTCAATGCCCTCTGGGCCCCCAGCAGCAACCGAAGGCCACCCGGTCCAAAACGCTGGGTTCCACTGTCCAAAGCCAGAGCCCTCAACTCGGGGCAACCCTCGCTCACCCGCACACTGATGGATCTGGCTAGCCGGCCTCCTGGGGCCTAACCATAACCCTAGGTCGGCCTGGGGGTGTCCTCAAGGGAGCCTGGCGCCGCAATGCCGAGGATTAGGGTTCCCCCAAGCCCCAGCACTGAACTTACCCTGCCACCGCTTCCACCCAGGCGCTGGGGTCGCTAGCCCGGTCTTTCAGGGTGTGAGAAAGGGTGCAGGGCCCTCTGAGGCCTAGCGACCTTCGAAGGCCCCGTGCCAAAATGGCAGGCCCGCTCCCGGCTCCCCAGTGCCCTCACCTCAGCCGCCCCTCCGCTCACCGCCTGGTGGTGGGTTTGGCCTCCCGGCCTCCTTGGAATTCAGCCTAACCCTAGTTCTGCCCAAAGGGGGCCCTCCCGAGGGCCTGGTGCCGCCCAGCGCCCGGGGACTGGGGACCCGGGCCCCAGGGCTGGACTCACCTGCCCCCGTCACCCGGGCTGCTAGGTCACCGCTGGTCATTCAGGCGGGAGAATGAAGTCAGGGCCCTCGAAACCCCAGCAACATTCGAAGGCAAACCGGGACAAAATGCTGGGTTCACGCTCCATAGCCGGCCCCTCAGCCTCTGGCCATCCCTCCGCTCACTGAAAAAAAAAAAAAACTCAGCGGATCAGGCTAGCCAGCCTCCTGGGGAGCTCACCTAACCTAGGTCGGCCCCCAAAGGGGCCCCTCCCAGCGCCTGGTGCTGTAACGCCTTGGGGTCCCAAGCCCCTAGTTCCAGACTCACCCTGCTGAGCTCACCGGGTCGCTAGGGAAGCCTTGGCTGGTGCGGGATAACGTGCGGGGACCTCCAAGTCCCGGAGACCTTCGAAGTCCATCCGGCAAAACACTTGAATTTCCGCTTCCTTGGCGCCAGCGCCCCTCAACCGGGCCGTTCCTCTGCTCCACCCCACACCCAGCGGATCGGGCGCCGCCTCCACCAGGCTAAGCACCAGCCTCAGTTTGGCCCCAGGGGCCCATCCCAGGCACCCCACTTAACACCGGGATTAGGGTCCCCCCATGTGCCCCCAGCACCCGGACTCACACCCTGCTGCCGCCTCCACCCAGGCCTCTGGTGCTCCCTGGTCTTTCCAGGGCAGGAGGGCGTGCAGGGCCGTCAGAACCCCGGAGAACCCGAGAAGGCCCCCACCAAAAGCGGCTTGGGACCATGCTAACGCTTCCCAGCGCCCTCACCTTGGCCTGCCCCTCCGCTCGCCACATACCCAGTGGATGGGGCCTCCTGACCTCCTTGAGGGTGAAACCTACCCCTAAGTGCCTGGAGGGGCCCATCCCAGGGGCTACAGCGCCTGGCCATGGGGATTGGGGACCCCGAGCCCCAGCGCCGGAGACTCACCATGCCGCCCTTCCATCCCGGCCCACTGGGCGCCGCCCGGTCATTCAGGCGGGAGAGACGGTTGAGACCCTACGAGCCCCGGCGACCTTCGAAGGCCCCACAGTAAAGGCTTGGGCACGGTCCTCACCAGTTCCCTCACCTCGGCCCGCCCCTCCTCGCTGTACGGGTGGCGGGTCGGGCCTGCTGTCCTCCTGTGGGCTAACCCTAGCCTAGGTCGGCCCCTTAGGGGCCTCCCGGAAAGGAGCAAGGAGCACGCAATGCTGGGAATTCAGGACCCCGAGCCTAAAAGCCAGACTCACCTACCGCCCACGCACCGTCACCGGGCCGGGGCGCGCCGCCCGGTCATTCAGGCGGGAGAACCGACGGGGGCTCGAAGACCCCTGGAGACATTCAAAAGGACTGACGCCCAAAATGGCAGGCCCACGCTTCCACTCGCCAGCGCCCTCACCTCGGCTGGCCCCTCCGCTTTGCCGCACATCCAGCGGAAGGGCCTGCAGGCCTCGGGGTAACCCTAACATTCGTCGGCCCCTGAAGGGCCTCTCCCAAGAGGCCTGGCGCCACATAGCGCCGGGGATTAGGGACCCCTGAGCCCAAGCCGGACTCACCCCTGCCTCCCACCGCCACCTGGGCGCTAGAGTGCCGCCGTTCATTCAGGTGGGAGGAGGAACGAAACCCTCCGAGCCCCCATTGACCTTCTAAGGCCACCGCGCCAAAACGCTGGGGTCCACGCTACCTCTCACCATAAAAAGCCCTCACCTAGAGGCCCGCCTGCCACTCACCGCACAGCCGGCGGATAGAGCTGTGGGGCTCCTAGGGGCTAACCCTACCCTAGGTCCGCCACG
The DNA here is from genome assembly GCF_017311325.1 of Ursus maritimus. Lineage (NCBI taxonomy): Eukaryota > Metazoa > Chordata > Mammalia > Carnivora > Ursidae > Ursus > Ursus maritimus. The sequence continues at coordinate 82,836 of NW_024426830.1, forward strand.
GAGGCCCCACCCAGGCGGCAGCCACAATGCTGAGGATTGGGGTCCCCCCCAAACCCCAGCGCTGAACTTTACCTGCCGCCCTGCCATCACCCGGGGCTGCTAAGGACTCCGCCCGGTCATTCAGGGCGGGAGAAAGGGCAGGAGCCTCCCGAGTCCATGGAGACCTTTGAGGCCTTCGCACGCGAAAAAGCCTCAGCCCACGCTCCGGCTCGCCAGCGCCCTCACCTCCCAACCCACCCCTCTGCTCTTACCGCAGAGCCAGTGATTGGGCCTCCCGGCCTCCTTGGGGATAAACCTCACCCAGGTCGGCCCAGAGGGCCCTCCCAAAGGACCTGGCGCGCAACACCGGGGATTAGGAACCCCGAGCCCAGCTTCCGACTCACCATGCTCCCCGCGGCAACTGGGCTGTTGGGGCCTCGCCGGTCACATTCAGGAGGCGGGAGACTGGGCAGGGCTTCCTGAGCCCGGCCATTCGGAAGTCCCCCCGCACCAAACTCATGGGCCCACGCTCCTGCTGGCCGTGCCCTCACCTAGTTCCGCCGCTCCGCTTGCTGCACAGGTGGCGGATCGAGACCTGCCGGCCTCCTGGGGTTAACCCTATCCATCGGTCGGCCCCTGAAGGGCCCCTCCCAAGGGGCCTGGCGCACGCAACGCCCGAGGTTGAGACCCCGAGCCCCAGCGCCCGGTTTCACCCTGCCGCCCGCCATGTGCGGGCTGGTACGAGGCGCCGCCCAGGTCATTCAGGAGCAGGAGAAGGGTCAGGGTCTCACAGGCCCGGTGAATTTGAAGGCCCCAGCACAACGCGCTTGAGCCCACGCTCCGTCTGTGGGGTTCTCACCTAGCCAGCCCCTCAGCTCTCCGGACAGCCGAGGCGGATCGGGACTGCTGTAGGCTCCTGGGGAGCTAACCATAACCCTAGGTCGGTCGTAGTGGCGCGCCTCCCAAAGGGGCCTGAGCGCATAACACCGGGGATTGAGACCCCAAGCCCCAGCGCTGAACCATCCTGCCCCCACCACCCAGAACGCTAAGGCGCCTCCGGTCATTCAGTGTTGGAGAACAAGCAAGGCTCTCCTAGCCCACAACGACATTGGCGCCCGTGCCAAAATGTCACCCAGGCTACGGTCTGCTCGCCAGTCGTTCACCTCGGCTTGCCCTCCCTCACCCACAGCTGGCAGTCGGGCCTGCCGGCCTCCTGGGGGCTAACCTAACCCTAGGTCTTCCCGAGAGCCCTCCCAAAGGAGCCTGGCCGCCATAGCGCGAGTTGGGCCCCCAGACCAGCTCGAACACACCCTGCCGCCCCCCCGCCACCCGGCCGCTAGAGAGCACCAGCGATCAGCTAGTGCGGGAGAACCGGTAGAGACCCTCTAGACTTCGGAGACCAGCCGAGAAAGCCCCCACGCCATGGTTGTGCCCACGCTCCTGGAGCGTGGGCACAACCGTTTTGGCGTGGGGGGGCCTTTGAAGGTCTCCGGGGGCTCAGAGGGCCCTACCGGTTCTCCCGCACTGAATGACCGGCGGCGCCCCTAGCGGGCCGGGTGGCGGGGGGCGGCAGGGTGTGTTCGGAGCTGGGGCTCGGGGGGCCCAATCCCTGCGTTGCGAGGCCAGGCCCCTTGGGAGGGTCTCCTCGGGGGAAGACCTAGGGTTAGGGTTAGCCCCCAGGAGGCCGGCAGGCCCGATCTGCCAGCTGTGGGGTGAGGGGAGGGGCAAGCCGAGGTGAACGCACTGGCGAGCAGGACCGTGGGCCCAAGCATTTTGGCACGGGGCGCCTTCGAATGTCGTTGTGGGCTAGGAGAGCCTTGCTTGTTCTCCAACACTGAATGACCGGAGGCGCCTCTAGCGTTCTGGGTGGTGGGGGCAGGATGGTTCAGCGCTGGGGCTTGGGGTCTCTCCTCACGTGCTGGTTTCGCTCAAGGCCCTTTGGGAGAGCGCGCCCTCGGAGCCACCTAGGGTTGGGTTAGCTCCCCATGGAGCCTACAGCGAGTCCCGATCCGCTCGGCTGTCCGGGAGCTGAGGGAGCTGGCTAGAGTGAGGAGCCTCCACAGACGGGGGCGTGGGCTCAAGCGTTTGTGCTGGGAGCCTTCAGAGTCGTGCACCGGGCTGCTCGAGACCCTGACCCTTCTCCGCTCCTGAATGACCTGCGGCGCCCGTACCAGCCCGCCGTGGCGGGCGGCAGGGTGAAACCGGCGCTGGGGCTCGGGGTCTCAACCCGGCGTTGCGGCTGCCAGACCCCTTGGGAGGGAGCCCTTCGGGCCGACCGATGGATAGGGTTAACCCCAGGAGGCCGGCAGGCCGATCCGCCACCTGTGCAGCAGCGGAGCGGCGAGAACTAGGTGAGGGCACTGGCCAGCAGGCGCGTGGGCCCATGAGTTTGATGCGGGGGGCTTCCGAATGTGGCCGGGCTCAGGAAGCCCTGCCCAGTCTCCCGCCCTGAATGACCGGCGCGCCCCAACAGCCCAGTTGCCGCGGGGAGCATGGTGAGTCGGAAGCTGGGGCTCGGGGGTTCCTAATCCCCGGCGTTGCAGCGCCAGGTCCTTGGGAGGGCCCTCGGGCCGACCTGGGTGAGGTTTATCCCAAGGAGGCCGGGAGGCCCAATCCACTGGCTCTGCGGGAGCAGGGGGGTGAGGTGAGGGCGCTGGCGAGCGGAGCGTGGGCTGAGGCTTTTTCCGTGCGAAGGCCTCAAAGGTCCCGTGGACTCGGAGGCCCTGCCCTTTCTCCGCCCTGAATGACCGGCGGAGTCCTTAGCAGCCCCGGGTGATGGCAGGCGGCAGGTAAAGTCGCGCTGGGCTTGGGGGACCCAACCCAGCATTGCGCCGCCTGAGGTGGGGCCCCTGGCGGACCTAGGGAGGTTAGCTAGGAGCCCCACAGCTCTATCCGCCGGCTGTGGTGAGTGGCAGGCGGGCCAGGTGAGGAGCATGGGGGGTAGCGTGGACCCCAGCGTTTTGCGCGGGTGGCCTTAGAAGGTCAATGGGGGCTCGGAGGGTCTGTTCCTCCTCCCACCTGAATGAACGGCGGCACCCTAGCGGCCCAGGTGGCGGTGGGAGGCAGGGGTGAGTCGGCTTGGGCTCAGGGGTCCCAATCCCGGCGTGTGGCGCCGGCCCTTGGGAGGGCCCTCAGGGGCCGACGAGTTAGGGTTACCCACAGGAGGACAGCAGGCCTCTGCCGCTGGATGTGCGCAAAGCGGAGGCGGGCCGAGGTGAGGGGAACTGGCGAGTGGAGCGTGGCCGCCATTTTGGCGCGGAGTCCTTGAAGGTCTCGGGGCTTCGAGCTCCGTCGTTCTCCCGCCTGAATGACCGGGCGGCGCGCCCCGGCCCGGTGGACGGGCGGGCGGAGGTGAGTCGCGCTTGGCTCGGGGTCCAATCCCGCATTGCGTGCTCCTGCTCCTTGGGAGGCCCCTAGGGGCCGACCTAGGTAGGGTTAGCCCACAGGAGGACAGCAGGCCCGACCGCCCCCTGTACAGCGGGAGGGGCGGGCCGAGGTGAGGGAACTGGTGAGGACCGTGTGCCCAAGCCTTTACTGGGGGCCTTCGAGGTCGCCGGGGGCTCTAGGGTCTCCCGTTCTCCCGCCTGAATGACCGGGCGGCGCCCAGTGGGCCGGGATGGAGGGCGGCATGGTGAGTCCGGCGCTGGGGCTCGGGGTCCCCAATCCCTGGCAGGCGCGAGCCCCTGGGATGGGCCCCTCCAGGCACTAGGGGTAGGTTTCGCCCCAAGGAGGTCAGGAGGCCCCATCCACTGGGTATGTGGCGAGCGGAGGGGCGGCCAAGTGAGGGCGCTGGGAAGCGTTAGCATGGTCCCAAGCGCTTTTGTGGGGGCCTTCGGTTCTCCGGGGCTGGAGGCCCTGCACGCCTCCTGCCCTGAAAGACCGGGAGCACCTAGAGGCCTGGGTGGAGGCGGGCAGCAGGGGTGAGTCCGGTGCTGGGGCATGGGGACCCTAATCCCGTGTTAGGGCGGGCCTGGGATGGGCCTCGGGGCCAACTAGGGGTGTTAGCCGGAGGCGGCTAGCCCGATCCGCTGGGTGTGGGGTGGAGCAGAGGACGGCCCGAGTTGAGGGGCGCTGGCGGCCAGGAAGCGGACAAGTGTTTTGCGCGGGGACTTCGAAGGTCTCCGGGACTTGGAGGTCCCCGCACGTTATCCCGCATACCGCAAGGCCCCTAGCGACCCGGTGGAGGCCTGGCGGCAGGGTGAGTCTGGAACTAGGGCTTGGGGACCCCAACCCCGGCGTTACAGCACCAGGCGCCTGGGAGGGCCCTTGGGGGCCGACCTAGGTTAGGTGAGCTCCAGGAGGACGGTAGCCGATCCGCTGGAGTTTCAGTGAGCGGAGGGAGGCCAGAGGTGAGGGGCGGCTGGAGCGTGGAACCCAGCATTTTGCCCGGTTTGCCTTCGAATGTTGCTGGGGTTTCGGAGGGCCCTGATCATTCTCCCGCCTGAATGAACGCGCGGTGACCTAGCAGCCCGGGTGACGGGGTGGCAGGGTGAGTCCAGCCCTGGGGCTCGGGTCCCCAGTCCCCGGCGTTGCGGCACCAGGCCCCTTGGGAGGGCCCCTTTCGGGCAGAACCTAGGGTTAGGTTCCCCAAGGAGGCCGGGAGGCCAAACCCAGCCACTGTGCGGTGAGCGAGGGCGGGCGAGGTGAGGAGCCCTGGGGAGCGGGAGCGTGGCTGCCAGTTTTGGCCGGGGGCCTTCGAAGGTCGCTAGGCTCAGAGGGCCCTGCACGTTCTCCGTACTGAAAGACCGGCGGTGCGCCCCGCGGCCTGGGTGGAGGCCTGGCGGCAGGGTAGTTCAGTGCTGGGAGGCTTGGGGGAACCAACCTCAGGCTGATTGCGGCGCCAGGCTCCCTTCGAGGGCACTCCCGGGCCGACCTAGGTTATGGTTAGGACCCAGAGGCGCTAGCGAATCCTCTAGTGTGCGGGTGAGCGGATGACAGCCGGAGTTGGGCGCTACTGGCTTTGGGACATGGAACCCAGCTGTTTTGGACCGGGTGGCCTTCGGTTGCTGCTGGGGGCCCAGAGGGCATTGAACGTTCTCCGTCCTGAAAGACCTGCGGCGCCCTAGCGCCCCAGGTGGCAGCCGGGGAGCAGGTTAGTCTGACGCTGGGGCCTCCGAGGGTCCCCAATCCCCAGTATTGAATCACCAGGCTCCTTGGGAGGTGCCCTTTGGGGTCCGACCTAGGTTAGGGTTACCCTTGGGAGGCCGGCACTCTAATCATCCGGCTGTGCAGCGAGCGGGAGGGGTGAGCCAAGGTGAGGGCAGTGGCGAGCGGGAGCCTGGGCCCGCGTTTTGTCTCACGGGAATTTCCCCAAAGATTGCTGGGGCTCAGAGGTCCCTGCCCGGTTTCTCCCACCCTGAATGACCAGCAGCACCCCTAGCAGCCCATTTGGCGACGGGCGGCAGGGTGAGTCCTGCGCTGGGGCTCGGGGTCCGCAATCCCCGGCGTGCTACGGCGGCAGCCCCTTGGGAGGGCCCCTCAGGGCCGAACATGGGTTACCATTAGCCCCCAGAAGCGCATGGCAGGCCCGACTCCCCAACTCTGTGCGTTGAGTGGAGGGGCGGGCCGAGGTGAGAGCGCTGGCGAGGAGGGGCGTGAGTCCAAGCTCTTTGGAACTGGTGGACTTCGAAGGCTCCAGGGAGCTCTGAGGCTCTTTCCCCGCTCTCCGCCTGAAAGAACGGGTGGCGCCTCCCACCGACCCCGGTGGTGGCGGGGGGATGGGTGAGTCCGGTTCTGGGGCCCGCGTCCCTAATCCCAAGCGCGTTGCAGCGCCAAGCTCCCTTGGAAAGGGCCCCTCGGGAGTGGACCTACAGTTAGTGTTAGACCCCAGGATGCCTGCAGTGGCCCAATCTGCCGGCCAGCGGCAAGTGGAGGGGTGGGTCCGGTGAGGGCCCCGGCAAGTGGGAGCATGGGCTCCAAGAGCTGCGCTGGTGACCTTCTCGGTGTCGCTGGGGGCTCTGAGGTCCCTGCCCGTTCCTCCCACCCTGACGACCATCAGTGCCCCTAGTGGCCCAGGTGGTGGTGGGGGAGCAGGAAAAGTATGATGCTGGGGCTCATGGGTCCCCAATCCTCCCAGCATTGGAGGTGACAGGCCCCTGGGAAGGGCCCATTGAGTTAGACCTTGTGTCTGCCGATCCTAGAGGTCGGCAGGCCCGATCACCTGGCTGCGCTGGGTGAGCCGGAGGGGCGGGCCGAGGTGAGGGCGCTGCTGAGCGGAGCATGGCCCAAGTGTTTTGGCGCGGGGGCTCTCAAGATCACCGGCCTCGGAGGGTCCTTCACGCCCACTGAAAGACCTGCGGGGCGTCCTAGTGGCCTGGGTGGAGGCAGGGTGGCAGGGTGAGTCCAGCGCTGCTGCAGGGGTACCCAATCCCCAGCTTGCGGCGCCTGGCCCCTTGGGTGGGCCCTCACGGGCCGACCTAGGGATAGGGTTAGCCCCCAGAGGCTGGTAGGCCCGATCCGCCATCTGTGCAGCTAGCGGTGTGTGGCAGGCCGAGGTGAGGGCGCTGGCGAGCGGGAGCTTGGACCCAAGAGTTTTGGCGCTGGGGGCCTTCAAAGATCGCTGGCCTCGGAGGGCGCTGCCCATTCTCCCCGCCTCTTAATAAACGACGCACCCTAATAGTCAGGTGGCGGGCGGGGGGCAGGTTAAGTCCAGCGCTGGGAATCGGGGTTCCCCATCCCCGGCGTTGTCGCGCCAGGGGCCCTTGGGAGGGTCCCTCGAGGGCTGACCTAGGTTTAGGGTGAGCTCCCCAGAGGCCGGGGTAGGCCCGACTGGGCCGGCTCTGCAGCGAGACGGAGTGGCAGGCCGAGGTGAGGTGCTGGCGAAGGAGCGTGAACCTGCCATTTGGCACGGGGCTCTCGGTCGCAGGTGCTCGAGGGCCCTGCCCGTTTCTCCCGCCCTCGATGTGACCGGCGGCACTCTAGCGGCCCGGATGGCGGAGGGGCGGCACGGTGGAGCCTCGGCACTTGGGTCGGGGGTCCACAATCCCCGGCGTTATGTGCCAGGTCCCTTTGAAGTGGCTCGGGGCCGACCTGGTTAGGTTAGCCCCTCAGGACCCCCAGGCCCGATCCACAACCCAGCGAAGTAGCAGAGGTGGTCCGAGGGCAGGGGGTGAGCGAGCGTGGGTCCAAGCTAAAGTGGCATGGGGGCCTTCTCGAAGGTCGCTGGGACTCAGAGGGCTCCTGCCCATGCTCCCGCACTGAATGACCGGTGGTGCCCCTAGTGGCCCGGGTGGAGGTGGTGCCCCAGGGTGAGTCCGGTGTTGGGGCTCGGGGTCCCCAACCCCGGCATTGCGCTGCAGCCCCTGGGAGGGGCCTCCTCGGGGGGCTGACTCGGGTTACGGTTAGCCCCAGAAGCATGGCAGGCCCGATTCCCCAACTCTGCTTTGAGAGTGGAGGGGTGGGCCGAGGTGAGAGCGCTGGCGAGTGGAGCCGTGAGTCCAAGGTCTCTTCTCGAGGTGGTGGACTTCAAAGGTCGCAGGGGGCCTGGAGGGCTCTGCCTGTTCTCCGCCTGAAAGAACGGGGTGGCGCCCTAGCGGACCTCGGAGGCGGTGTGGGTGGGGGATGGGTGAGTCCAGCGCTGGGGCTCGGGCATCCCCACTCCCCGGCATTGTGGCGCCAGGACCCTTGGAAAGGGCCCTTGGTGGCCGATGTACGGTTATGGTTAGACTCCCAGGATACCTGCAGGCCCGATCTGCTGGCTGAAAGTGAGTGGAGGGGTGGGCCGGGTGAGGGTGCCGGCAAGCGGGAGCATGGGTCCAATCACTTCATGCTGGTGGCTCAAAAGTCACCTAGCTCGGAGGCCCCTGACCTTCTCCGTGCCTGAATGAACGCGGCACCCCCTATCGGCCCAGGAGACGGTGGGGTGGCAGGGTGAGTCCGGCGCTGGGGGCTCGGGGTCCCCAATCCCCAGTGTTGCGGCGGCCAGGCCCCTTGGTAGTGGTCTTGAGGGCTGACCTAGGGTTAGGTTTAGCTCCCCAGGATGCCGGGGCATCACTGATCCGCCCAGTGTGCGATGAGCTGAGATGCCGAGGTGGTGAGGATGCTGGCCAGCGCGAGCATTGACCAAGCGCTTTTGGTGCGGGGCCTTCGAAGGTCGCTAGGGGTTTGAAGGACCTCTCCAGTCTTCGCCCTGTTTGACAGGCGGCACCTAATTGGCCCGGGGGCGACGGGGTGGTGCAGGGTCCGCGCTAAAGCTGCAGGGTCCCCAATCCCCGCGAGCAGTGGCAGTACCAGGCTCCCTGGGAGGCCCCCGGGAAAGACCTAGGTTAGGTTAGCACTCAGGAGGCCGTCTGGCCCGATCTGCAGGCTGTGTGGCGAGAGTGGAGGGGCGGGCCTAGGTGAGGCCTTGGCTGGCGGGAGCCGTGAACCCAAGAGTTTACGGGGCTGACGTTCGCTGGGGCTCAAGAAGCTCCCGCCCGATCTCCCGCCCTGAATGATCGGGCGGTGCCCCTAGCCACCCGGTGCGGCGGCAGCACGAGTCTGGCACTAGGGCTTGGGGTCCTCAACTCCTCGAGTTGCAGTGCCAGGTGCCTTTGGGAGGGGCCCTCAGGGGCCGACCTACAAAGGGGTTTAGCCCCCAGGATGCCAGCAGGCCAGAAACGCCGGATGTGCAGTGAGTGGAAAGGTGGGCTGGAGGTTGGAAGCACTGGCTGAAGGCGGGAGCATGGGTCCAAGCACTTCCCGCTGGGGCCTTCAGTGTCACCGGGGCTCGGAGGTCCATGCCCTTCTCCCGCCCTGAATGACTGGCAGCGCCTCTAGCGGCTCCAAAGGCCGGGGCGGGGGAGCATGGTGACTCAGATGCTGGGGGCTCGGGTGTCCCCAGTTCTCAGCGTTGAGGCGCCAGGCTCCTTGATAGGCCTACTGGCATCCGACTCAGGGATATGGTTACCCCTAGGAGGCCGGCACCTCCGATCATCCGGCTGTGCGGTGAGCGAATGGGCGGCCTAGGTGAGGGCACACTGGCGAGCTGGGAGTGAGGGCCCAAAGTGTTTTGGCACGGGGACTTCATTGTCGCCGGGGCTCAGAGGGCCCTGCACGTTCTCCTGTACTGAAATACCTAGTGCCCCTAGCGGCCTGGGTGGAGGCCTGGCGGCAGGGTGAGTCTGGAACTAGGGCTTGGGGGACCCCAATCCCCAGCATCGTGACACCAGGCGGCTTGGGAGGGGGCCCCCGGGGCAGACCTAGGGTTAGTGTGTAAGCCCCAGGAGGCCGGCAGGCCCCATCCGCTGGCTGTGAAGCAAGGGGAGGGGCGGCAGAGAGGTAATGGCGAAGGAGCGTGGGCCCAAACGTTTTGGCGGGGGCTTTGAATGTCGCCGGGTGCTTGAGGGTCCTTCACGCTCTCCCATACTGAAAGACCGCTACGCTCTGCCGCCTGGGTGGGTGTGCGGCAGGGTGAGTCTGGTGCTGGGGCTGCAGGGTCCCCAATCCCTGTTGTTGCCGCCAAGGCCCCTTTTTTGAGGGGCCTCCCGGGAAAGACCTAGGTGAGGTTTCGCCCAAGGAGGTCAGGAGGCCTCATCCACGGGGTGTGTGGGAGCGGAGGGGTGGGCTGAGGTGAGGGCGCTGGGAAGGGAGCATGGGCCCAAGCATTTTGGCGCAGGGGCCTCAGTGTACCGGGCTAGAGTGGCCCTGTCGCATTCTCCCGACCCAAACGACGGTGGCGCCCTAGCACCCGGGTGGGCAGGGGGCAGCAGGGTAGGTCCAGCGCTAGAGCTCAGGGGTCCCCAACCCCGGCGTGTTGTGCGCGCCAGGCCCTGTTGAGGGGGCCCTCGGAGCCAGACCTAGAGTTAGGTAGCCCCAGGAGGCCTGGCAGAGCCCATCCGCCGCTGTGCAGGAATGCGGAGAGGCGGGCTGGGTGAGGCGCAGGTGAGAGCCAGCGTGGGCCCATTGCTGCTTTGGCGCGATGGGCCTTCAGAATGTCACCCAGGGGCTCGAGGGCCCCGCCCGTTCTCCCGCCCTGAATGACCAGCGTGACGCCTAGCGGCCCGATGGTGGCAGCGGCGGCAGGTTGTGACCGGCACTAGGCTCAGGGGTCCCCCATCCCGCGTTTGGTCACCAGTGCCCTTGGGAAGGGCCTCGGGCCACCTAAGTGTTAGGTTAGCCCACGAGGCCGCAGGCCCGATCCGCAGGCTGTGCGGCTGATGCAGAGGGCGGCCGAGGTGAGGGCGCTGGCGAGCGAATGGACCCACAGTTTGGGCGCGGGTGGCCCCTTCGAAGTCAACGGGCCTCGGAGGACCTGTCGTTCTCCCACTCCTGAATGAAAGTGGCGCCCCTTGGCGCCCAGGGCTGCGGGCAGGGCAGGGTGGATCGGCAGCTAGCCGGGCGAGTCCCCAATCCACGGCGTCTGTGCGCAGAGGCCCTTGCAGGAGGGATCCTCGTGGGTCGAGCCTCGGTATAAGTTAGCCCGTAGGCGGCAGGCAGCTAGATTCCCCTGCTGGGGCTTTGATGGCAGGGGGGAGGTAGGAGCTGGCGAGCGGGAGATGGCCCATGTCCAGCTTTGGTCGCTGGGGGCCTCTGAAGGTCGCGGGGCAGGAGGCCCTGCCCGATCTCTCCTCGCCCTGAATGATACGTGGACCAGCGCCCGGTGTGGGGGGTGGGGTGGATGGGTGAGACCAGCGTCTGTGGCTCGGGTGTCCCCAATCCCCGGCTCTCGAGTGGCCAGTGCCTTGGGTGGGGGCCCCTGGGCCACTAGGTAGGCGTTAGCCCCCAGAGGCCCGGCAGGCCTCGACTCGCCAGCTGGTCGAGCAGGAGGGGTGGGCCAGAGGTGAGTGGTCGCTGGCGAGCGGAGAGCGTGGCCCAAGCTTGTGGTGCGGGCCTCGAATGTCGCAGATGGGCTCTCGAGAGGCCCTGCTCGTTTCTCCGCCACTGAAGTGACCAGGAGCCACCTAGCGCCCGTGGTGGCTCAGGGTGGCAGCGGCCGTCACGGCCTGGGGCTCGGGTTCCCCAATCCCCAGCGTGAGGCCAGGCCCCTCGGGAGATGCCCTCGGATGTGCCCCTAAGGTAGTGTTAAGCCCATGGAGGCCAGCAGTACCCGGTCCGGCCGCCTGTGCGTGAGGGAGGGTGAGGCCGTGGTAAGGCGCTGAGTCGAGCGGTAGCGTGGACCCAAGCTTTGCTGGGCGGCCTTCTAATTGTCGCCGGGGCTCGAGAGAGCCCTGCCCGTGTCCGCCCTGAATGCACGGCGGACCCTAGCGGCCCGCTGGCGTGAGTGCAGGGCAGCAGGTGAGCCCGGCGCGGGGGCTCGGGTTCCGCAATCCCGGCATTATGCGCCAAGGCTCTTGGAGAGGGGCCACTGGGGCCCGACCTAGGTTGCAAGGTTAGCCTCCAAGGAGCCCGAGGCCCGGATTGCCAGCTGTGTGATGAGGGGAGGCCAGGCCGAGGTGAGGGACGGCAGTGTAGAGCCGGGCGTCGCCACGTTTGGACTGGGGCCTCAGGAAGTCGCGGGGCCTCGGAGTGGCCCTGCCGCATCTCCTGCCCTGAATGACGCGGTGCCCCAAGGGCCGGTGGGCGGGCAGGGGGCAGGCTGAGTACTGCGCTCGGGGTCTGTGGGTCCCCAATCCCGGTGATGGCGCAGGCTCCCTTTGGGAGCGGGAACTCCTCGGGCCGACCTAGGGTTAGGTTAGCTCTCCAGGAGGCTGCAGGCCCTGATACACGCGGCTAGTGTGAGCGAGCGGAGGGGTGTGCGAGTGAGGGCAGCTTGAGCAGTGAGCTGTACCAACGGCATTTTGCGCGTGGGGCCTTTCAAAGGTCGCCAGGGGCTGGGAGGATCCCTGCCACTTTCTCCCGCCCCTGAATGACCGGATGCCCCTAAGGCCGTCGGTGGCGGTGAGGCAGGGTGCAGACTGGCCTGGGCTCGGGAAGCCCCACCCAGTGGCTATGCGCACCCAGGCCCTCTGGGAGCGGTCCCAGGGGCCGACCTAGGGTTAGCGTTGTGCACCACGAGGCTGGCAGGCCTGATCCGGCCAGCGGTGGCGAGCAGAGGGGGCACGAGTGTGAGGGCAGTCGAGGGGAGCAGGGCCCAGCGGCTTTGGCGTGGTGCCTTCAAAGGCGCTCGCTTCCGAAGGGCCCTGCCCATGCTCTCCCGCCTGAATGACCGCGATACCCCAGGGTCCTGGTGGCGGCGGGGCAGGAATGTGATCCAGACCTGAGGCTCAGGGTCCCCAATCCCAGGGCTGCAGGATTGCCAACCCGTGGTGGGGCCCTCGGGCCACCATGGTTAGGGTTGGCCCCCAGGAGGTGCCAGCAGGCCCGATCCGCCCCTGTGCGGAGCGGAGGTCGGGAACCGAGGTGAGGGCATTGCCTATGCAGCGAGTGGGCCCAAGCCGCTTTGTGCGGAGGGGCCTTCGAACGATCGCGTGCTCGTAGCCCTGCCCGTCTCTTCCGCCTCCTGAATGATCGGGCGGCGCCTCTAACAGCCCAGTTGGGTGGAGGGGCAGGGTGAGTCGGGCTGGGGCTCGGGGTTCCTAATCCCCGGCGCTGACAGGCCCAGTGCCTTGGGACGGGGCCCCTCGGCCGACCTGCAGTGAGGTTTACCCCGAGGAGGCCGAGGCCCAATCCTGCGCTGTGCGGGCGAAGCAGAGGTCGGGCTCGAAGTGAGGGTGCTGGCGATCGGGAGCGTGGCGCAAGGCTATTTTCGGCGCCAGGCTCGGGCAAAGGTCGCCAGTCCGAGAGGGCTCCGCGGCCGTTCTCTCCTGCCCCTGAATGACCGAGCAGTCCTTAGAGCGCCCTGGGTCCGAGTGCAGGGGGAGCAGTGGCTTAAGTGCGCGCTGGGCTATGGCGGATCCTAGCAGCACTGCCAGGCTGCCTTGGTGGAGGCCCCCTCATGGCGGCGACCTAGGTTAGGTTAGTCTCCAGGAGCCGACCCAGCATCATGCCCCTGTGTGCAGCGTGAGTGGCCAGGGCGGGCGCGGAGAGGAGGGCAATGGCCGAACTGCTGGGCGTAGGGACCCCAGCGTTATGCGCCAGGTGCCTTCAGAAGAATGGGCCGAGTGGCTCGCGGCTCCTCCCAGCCTGAATGAACGCGGCAGCCCTTAGCGGCCCAGGTGGCGTGTGGAGGCGGCAGGGAAGAGTCCGGCGCTGGGGCCCGGTGTCCCCTAATCCGCAGTGCAGCGCCTGCCCCTTGGAGGGGCGCCCTAGGCCACCTAGTAGTTAGGTTAGCTCCACAGGAGACAAGCGGTCGATTTTCTCTATCTCGCCGCTGAAGCGCGGCGAGAGGGCTGGGCCGTAGTGAGTGGTGCTGGTGAAAGTGAGCATGCCCAAGCTTTTCTGCAGGGGGCCTTCTCAAGCGTTGCGAGGGCTCTCAGGGTCCCTGCCGCTCTCCTGCCTGAATGACCTGGGGCGCTCCTAACCCGGATGGAGGCGAGGCGGCAGGGTGAGTCGGTGCTGGGGCTCGGTTCCCTAATCCCCGTGGTTGTGGGCGCGAGCCTCCTGGGATGGGCCTCCGGAGCGACTAGGTAGTGGTTTGCCACCAGGAGTCAGGCAGGCCCTATCCGCTTCGGCTGTGGCTGGCTAAGAGGGGCGGGCCAAGATGAGGGCACTGTGGCGATTGGGAGCATGGTCCCCTAGCCGCTTGCAAGGGGGCTTCGAATTCTCCGGGTCTCGAGGGCTCTGCCGTTCTCCTGCACCTGAAATGACCGAGCACGCCCTAGAGCCCATGGTGGGCGCACGGGAGCAGGGTGAGTCCGTGCTGTGGGCATGGGGTCCCCAATCGCTCGGCGATGGCGGGCGACCAGGCGTCCTGGGATGGGCCTCGCTTGGGCCGACCTAGGTTAGGTTAGCCACCCAGGAGTCCAGGCTAGGCCCGATCGCATCGGTGTGTGGCGGGCAGGGAACGGCCCGAGGTGAGGGCGCTGCTGCAGCGGGAGGAGGGCCCAAGTGTTTTGGCGCGGGGGCCTTCGGTCCCGGGCCTGAGGCCCTGCACCTACTCCGCACTTGACGACTGGCGTGCGCCTACTACGACCGGGTGGGCCTGGCGCAGGGTGAGCTCGCGCTGGGGCTTGGGGTCACCAATCCCGGCTTAGTAGGCACCAGGCCCTTTGGGAGGGCCCTGGGCCACCAAGGGTTAGGTGAAGAGCCCCAGGAGGACCGTAGCGACCATCGCGGGCTGTGCGTCGAGCGGGGACGGCCTAGAACGTGAGGGGCTGCGTGCGCGGAGCGCTGACTCCGTAAGCATTTTAGCCGGTGTTGCCTTCAATGTCTCGGGCTGAGAGGTCCGACTCCATTCTCCCGCCCTGAATGAACGGGGCGTCGACTCTAACAGCTCGGTACGGTGGGGTGCAGGGTGAGTCCAGCCCTGGGGCACGGGGTCCGATTCCTCGGCGTGGCACCAGGCCTCTTGGAGGGACCCCTGGGGCCGACCTAAAGGTTATGGTTAGCCCCCAGGAGGCCGGGCAGGCCCCGATGCGCCTGGCTGTGCTGGGCGAGCAGAGAGGCGGACTGATGTGAGGGCGCTGGCGAACGGAACATGGCCCAAGCGTTTTGGCTCGGGAGCCTTTGAAGGTCACTGGGGACCGAGGACCTTGCCTCGTTCTCCGCCCCTGAATGACCGACGGTACCCCTAGTATCCGATGGGCAGTGGGGCGCAGGTTAGTCCGGCACTGGGCTGGGGCACTCAATCCTGGCGCAGCTGCCCAGCCTCTTGGGAGAGGCCCTCTGCGGCCGACCTAGGCTTAGGTACCTCCAGGAGGCCATCAGGCCCAATCCGCCAGGAGCTGCACCCCTAGTGGCCCCGGGTTGTGGCAGAGCTGGCAGGGTGAGTCCAGCGTTGGGGGCTTCGGGTCCCCAATACCTGGCATGGCTGAGACAGGCACCTGAAGGGAATCGCCGCCTAACTAGGGGGTTAGAATTTCAGTTCCCCAGGTGGCTGCAGCGTGGGCCTGATCAGCTTGGCCGAGCTGCGAGCCGGAGAGGCGGGCCGAGTGTGTGGGCCCGGCTGCAGGAGAGTGGGCCAAAGCGCTTTGTCGCAGGGACCTTCGAAGTCACTTTGGTCGGAGGCCCCCTCACCTGCTTCCGTCCTGAATGATCGTGCACTTGGCTGGGCCCAGGATGGTGGCGGGGAGGCAGGTTGAGTCCGGGCGCTGGGGCTCCGGTGGCCTCACCCGGTGTTACAGCACCAGGCTCGGGAGCCCCCTCGACCCAGACTCCAGTATTAGGATAGTCCCCAGGAGGCCTGCAGGCAAGACTGTAGCAGAGGGTGAGGCGCACTAGGGGGGCTAGCGTGAGGGCGCTGTCAAGTGGGAGCATGGGCCCAAGCGACATAGCGGAGAGCCTTTGGAAGGTTGCAGGAGCCTTATGGCTGGACAGAATGAAAATACCCAAACAACACTGCCCAGAGAAGGTCTGAGCCCTAACATCATCACTGTGCTTTTGGTAGTATGAGTTAAAACCTGAGGAACACAGAACTGGAGGCACATTTGGGGGAAAAAAAAAGGAGTTGAAAGAGAAATATTTTCTTGATGTGGAAACCCTTATCACAAGTGGTTGTAAAGAAAATGCCTGACACTCCTCTGGAAGAAAACCACAGTGCTCAGCAATGTTCTAAGCCCTAACATCATCACTGGGCTTTTGACAGCATGAGGAAAACAGAGGAGCACAGCATGAGACCCATTTGAAAAAACGGCTTTCAAAGAAAAAGTCTTTCTTCACGTGGCAAACATGCTCCCAATTCCCTGTGGCAAGGTGTGAAGAAATGCTGGCACTGACCTGGAAGAGACCACAGTGCCCAGGCACAGTCTGAGCCCCAACTCATCCCGCGGTTTTGCTAGCTGAGTTCAAACTTAATGAAACACAGCATGGAGACACTTGGGGCCAAAACGGCTTCAGATGGAAAATATGTTCTTAATGTAGAAAACTATCCAAAGTGGGGGCATTAGGTAAACAAAATGCCACACACCCAGGTGGGCATGATACAACATTGCCCAGGCATGGCCCAGCCACTCACCTCTGTCCGTGCTGGGGAGCTGGAGGGACACCCAGGCCCACGGCCCTGGAGACCCCGCTTTTCTGGCAAAAACCTGCTTCCCACGGAAATATTTCTCCTGAGGTGCAGACCTTCTCACAAGTGGTTGGGCAAGGGAAAGCAAATGCCATCCACTTCTGAAGAAACCACAGTGCCTCCAGCCATGTGCTAAGCCTCCCATCCTCACTGGGCTTCTGGCAGCAGGAGTGAAAAGAGAGGAGCACAGCACTGGGATCCGCTTGACAAAACCGGCCTCCGCCGAGAAAGTCTTTCCGCACGTGCAGACATGCTCCCAAGTACCTGTGGCAAGCAGGAAAGAAAGGTTCTACACTGACCTGGAAGAGACCACAGGGCCCAGACACAGTCTGAGCCCTTCCTCATCCCGCGGTTTTGATAGCAGGAGTTCATCCCCAACGAATCCCAGCCCGAACACACTCGGGTGCCCAAACGGCCTCCGACTGAACAATATGCTCTTGCTGTTGAAAACCTATATCAAGGGCTGGTAGCCAGCCACACAAAATGCCACACACACTGGTGTAAGAAACAACATTGCCCAGGCAAGGTCTAGGCCCCTCACCTCGTCCCTGTGCTTTGGGGAGCGGAGGGACACCTGGAGGCCCACGGCCCTGAGACCCGCGGTTAGCAAAAGCCGGCTTCCCACGGAAACAGTTTTCCTGAGGTGCAGACCGTCTCACAAGTGGTTGTGGCAAGGAAAGCAAATGCCATCCACTTCTCTGGAAGAAACCACAGTGCCCAGCCATGTGCTAAGCCCTCCCATCCTCACTGGGCTTCTGGCAGCAGGAGTGAAAAGAGAGGAGCACAGCACTGGGACCGCTTGACAAAAATCCGCCTCCCGAGAAGTCTTTCTCCACGCAGACATGCTCCCCAAGTGCCTGTGGCAAGGTGAAGGAAATTCCTACACTGACCTGGGAATAGACCACAGGGCCCAGAAACAGTCTGAGCCCTTCCATCATCCAGGCGCTTGTTAGCAGGAGTTCAACCCCAACGAATCCAGCCTCGGAGACTCTGGGGCCCAAACAGCCCGACGAACAATATGCTCTTGCTGTGGAAAACCTATCCTAAGTGGGTGGTAGCCAGCACACAAAATGCCACACACACACACACGTGTAAGATACAACATTGCACGGGCAGAAGATCTAGGCCCCTCACCGGCCCCTGTGCTTTGGGAACCGGAGGGACACCTCGAGGCCCACGGCCCTGAGACCCGTTGGGCAAAAAGCAGGCTTGCCACGGAAACAGTTTTCCTGAGGTGCAGATCCTCTCACCAGTGGTTGTGGCAAGGGAAAGCAAATGCCATCCACTTCTCTGGAAGAAACCACAGTGCCCAGCCATGTGCTAGGCCCTCCCATCCTCACTGGGCTTCTGGCAGCAGGAGTGAAAAGAGAGGAGCACAGCACTGGGACCCGTTTGACAAAAACCGGCCTCCCCCGAGAAAGTCTTTCTCCAAGTGCAGACATGCTCCAAGTGCCTGTGGCAAGGTGAAGGAAAGGCCCTACACTGACCTGAAGAGACCACAGGCCCAGGCACACCTGAGCCCTTCCTCATCCCGGCACTTTTGCTAGCAGGAGTTCAACCCCAACGAACCCAGCCCGGAGACCCCCTGGGGCCAAAACGGCTTCCGACCAACAATATGCTCTTGCTGTGGAAAACCTATCCCAAGGGGTGGTAGCCAGCTACACAAAATGCTACACACCCAGGTGTAAGAAACAACATTGCCCAGGCACTGTCTAGGCCCCTCACCTCGTCCCTGTGCTTTGGGGAGCGGAGGAACACCCGAGGCCCACGGCCCTGAGACCCCTTTGCAAAAAGCCGGCTTCCCCCAGAAACAGTTTTCCTGAGGTGCAGACCCTCTCACAAGTGGTTGTGGCAAGGAAAGCAAATGCCATCCACTTCTCTGGAAGAAACCACAGTGCCCAGCCATGTGCTAGGCCCTCCATCCTCACCAGTTTCTGGCAGCAGGAGTGCAAGAGAGGGAGCACAGCACTGGGACCCGTTTGACAAAGACCGGCCTCCCCCGAGACAGTCTTTCCCCACGTGCAGACATGCTCCCAAGTGCCTGTGGCAAGGTGAAGGAAAGGCCCTACACTGACCTGGAAGAGACCACAGGGCCGTGGCACAGTCTGAGCCCTTCCCTCATCCTGGCGATTTTGGTAAGTAGGAGCCAACCCCAATCCACCCAGCCCGGAGACCCCTGGGGCCAAAACGGGCTTCTGATGAACAATATGCTCTGCCAGGGAAAACCTATCCCAAGGGGTAAAGTAGCCAGGTACAATAAAATGCCACACACCCAGGTGTGGGGTTAAACAATATTGCCCAGGCATGGTCTAAGCCCCTCTACCCGTCCCTGTGCTTTTGGGTTAGGGTTCGTGTTAGTTAAGGGTTCCAGTTCGGGATAGGGTTCAAGTTAGGGCTTAGGTTAGGTTAGGTCTGCCCTGGTTCGGGTTAGGTTCGAGTTAGTGCTTAGGGTCAGGTTAGGTTAGGTTTCGATTTCTGGTTCGGGTTCTGTCTGGTTCGTGTGCCTCGCCCGGCCCGCTTTTTATGGTTCGGCACAGCGTTCTGTGGGTTCGGCCCGAGTTAGGTTAGGGTTCGGGTTCAAGGGGTTAGGGTTCGGGATCGGGTTCGGTTCCTGGTTCGATTCGGGTTCAGTTAGGGTTCGGTCAGCTTACGGTTCGGGGTAGGGGTTAGGTTCGTGGTTAGGTTCGGGTTAGGTTAGGTTAGGGTTAGCGTTTGTCTGGTTCGGGTTCGGGATCGGTCAAGCAGGTTAGGTTCGGGTCAGTGTTCGGATCGGTTTAGGGTTCAGATTTGGGTTCGTCTGGTTTGGGCTAGGGTTCGGTTTAGGCTTCGGGTTAGGTTAGGGTTCGGGTTAGGTTAGGTCTGTCCGGTTAGGTTCGGTGCTTTAGGTTCCGGGTTCGGTTCGGGTTAGGTCTCGGTTAGGGTTAGGTCTCGTGTTAGGTTAGGTCTGATCTCGGGTTGCAAGTTAGGTTAGGTAAGTGTCTCGGGTTAGGTCTGGTTAGGATAGGGTTCGGTTAGGTTAGGGTTCGGATTAGGTCTGTCTGGTCTCGGGTTAGGGTTTAGGTTAGGTTCTGTTATGGCGTTCAGGGATTAGGTTAGGATTGCTAGGTTCTGGATTAGGTCTGGTTAGGTTAGGTTAGATCTGTTAGGATAGGTTAGGTTAGGGTCTGGTTAGGGTTAGGCTCCGGGCTAGGTTATGTCAGGGCAATGCCATTAGGCCTGGTTAGGTCCGGATTAGGCAAAGCGGTTGTGCCAGGGCCGGATTAGGCTAGGTTAGGTCCGGTTAGGTTAGGTTAGGCTAGCGTTAGGCCAGGTTACAGGTTTAGGCTAGGCCACGCTAGGTCACTTAAGCCAGGGCCAGGACTTGGGCCAAAACCGGCTCCAGCCAGGACAGGGCTAGGGTTAGGGTCGTGGTTGTGGCCAGGTCCGGTTAGGTCCGTCCGGCTCTCGGTCAGGCTAGGCTGTGGCCAGGCTAGGCCTAGGGCCTAAAGCCAGGTCCGGTCCGGCCAGGTCCGGCCAGGCCAGGCCAGGCCAGGGGCTTAGGTTGTGGCTAGGTCCGAGTCCGGTTCAGGCCAGAGATAGGCTATGGTTAGGTTGTGGATCTCGGTTAGGTTAGCGTTAGGCAGGGTTTGGGTTAGGCTAGGTTAGGATTAAGGTTAGGGTCTGGCTAGGTTAGGCTAGGTTAGGTTAGGTCTCGCAGGGTCTCGGCCCTGTTTAGGTTAGGATTAGCCTTAGGCCAGAGTCTCGCTAGGGCCTGGGCTAAGCCTCCAGGTCCGGCTCTAGGTTAGGCCAGGAGTTACAGGGCTCTGGGTAAGGGTTAGGCCTGATCCAGGTCCGGGAACCGTTAGGGTTAGGGTTTGGGTTAGGTTAGGTTCAAGCGGTCTGTCTGGTTAGGTCTGGTTAATGTTAGGTTCGGGTTCGGTTTGGGTTATGGTTAGGATCAGGTTAGGTTAGGTTAGGTTAGTGGTTGGGTTTAGGTTAGGTTCGGGTTAGGTCAGGTAGATCAGACTGTGGTCAGGGTGTGGGTCAGGTATAGGTTTGGGTTCCAGTTAGGGTATCGGTTGGGTGTGGGCACACCACTGTGCCCAGGCACCGTGTAGCTCTTCCTCATCTCGGCGGTTTTGCCAGCAGGACTTCAACCCGAACGAACCCAGCCCGGTGACGCCCTGGGGCAAAAACTGCTTCCGACGAGCAATATGCTCTTACTGTGGAAACCTATCCCAACTGGGGGTAGCCAAGTAAACAAAATGCCACTGTCCCAGGAGTAAGAGACAATGTTGCCCAGGCATGGTCTAAGCCCCTCACATCGTCCCTGTGCTTTGTGGAGCCGGAGGGACACCTGAGGCCCACGTGCCCTGAGACCAAGTGGGCAAAAGCCGTGGCTTGCCACGGAAACAGTTTTCCTGAGGTGCAGACCCTCTCACAAGTGGTTGTGGCAAGGGAAAGCAAATGCCATCCACTTCTCTGGAAGAAACCACAGTTCCCAGCCATGTGCTAGGCCCTCCCATCCTCACTGGGCTTCTGGCAGCAGGAGTGAAAAGAGAGGAGCAATGCACTGGGACCCATTTGACAAGAACCGGCCTCCCCCGAGAAAGTCTTTCCCCACGTGCAGACATGCTCCCAAGTGCCTGTGGCAAGGTGAAGGAAAGGCCCTACACTGACCTGTTAGAGACCACAGGCCCAGGCACAGAGTCTGAGCCCTTCCCTCATCCAGGCGCTTTGCTAGCAGGAGTTCAACTCCCAATCCAACCCAGCCCGAACCCTCGGGGCCTAAACGGAGCCCGACGAATATACGCTGTTGAAAACCTTATATCAAGGGATGGTACAGTTACACAAAATGCCACACACCCTGGTGTAAGAAACAACATTACCAGGTAAGGTTCAGCCCTCACCTGCCCCGGTGCTTTGGGAGCCGGAGGGACTCCCGAGGCCCACGGCCCTGAGACCCGTTGGGCAAAAAGCCGGCTTGCCACGGAAACAGTTTTCCTGAGGTGCAGATCCTCTCACCAGTGGTTGTGGCAAGGGAAAGCAAAATGCCATCCACTTCTCTGAAGAAACCACACAGTGCTCAGCCATGTGCTAGGCCCTCCCCATCCTCACTGGGCTTCGGGCAAGGTGTGAGTGAAAAGAGATGAGCACAGCACTGGGACCCGTTTGACAAAAACCGCCTCCCCGAGAAAGTCTTTCTCCGCGCAGACATGCTCCAAGTGCCTGTGGCAAGGTGAAGGAAAGGCCCTACACTGACCTGAAGAGACCACAGGCCTGTGCACAGTCTGAGCCCTTCCCTCATCCCGGCACTTTGCTAGCAGGAGTCCAACCCCAACGAACTCCAGCCCAGACCCTGGGGCCAAAACGGCTTCCGACCAACAATATGCTCTTGCTGTGGAAAACCTATCCCAAGGTGTAGCCAGCTACACAAAAATGCTACACACCCAGGTGTAAGAAACAACATTGCCCAGGCAGAATTTCTACCCAGGCCCCTCACCTCAGCCCCTGTGCTTTGGGAGCTGAGAGTGAACACCCGAGGCCCACGGCCCTGAGACCCCTTTGCAAAAAGCCGGCTTCCCCCAGAAACAGTTTTCCTGAGGTGCAGACCCTCTCACAAGTGGTTGTGGCAAGGGAAAGCAAATGCCATCCACTTCTCTGGAAGAAACCACAGTGCCCAGCCATGTGCTAGGCCCTCCCATCCTCACTGGGCTTCTGGCAGCAGGAGTGAAAAGAGAGGAGCACAGCACTGGGACCCGGTTTGACAAAGACCGGCCTCCCCCGAGACAGTCTTTCCCCACGTGCAGACATGCTCCCAAGTGCCTGTGGCAGGAAGGAAAGGCCCTACACTGACCTGGAAGAGACCACAGGGCCGTGGCATGTAGTTCGAGCCCCTTCCCTCATCCTGGCGATTTTGCTAGCAGGAGTTCAACCCCAACGAACCCAGCCCGGAGACCCCCTGGGCCAAAACGGCTTCTGATGAACAATATGCCTTGCTGTGGAAAAACCTATCCTTAAGGGGTGGTAGCCAGGTACACAAAATGCCACACACCCAGGTGTAAGAAACAATATTGCCCAGGCATGGTCTAAGCCCCTCTACTCGTCCCTGTGCTTTTGGGTTAGGGTTCGTGTTAGGTTAAGGGTTCCAGTTCGGGATAGGGTTCGGGTTAGGGTTTAGGGATAGGCTAGGGGTTCGGTTCGTTCAAGCTAGGGTTCGGTTAGTGTTTAGGTCAGGTTAGGGTTAGGTTTCGATTTCTGGTTCGGTTCGGTTCGGTCTCGTAAGGTTCGGGTTCGGCCCGTTTTATGGTCTCGGGTTAGTGTCTCGATTTCTGGTTCGGTTCGAGCTAGGCTAGGTTCGGGTCTCGGTTCGGTTAGGTTAGGGTTCGGATCGGGTTCGTGTTCGGTTCGATTCGGGTTCAGGTTAGGGTTCGGCTTGGTTTACTGCCCGCGGGTTAGGGTTCGTGTTAGGTTTGGGTTAGGTTAGGTTAGGTTACGTTAGGGTTCGGTTCGGTTCTGGATCGGGTTCGCTAGGGTTAGGGGTTCGGTCAGTGTTCGGGACCGGTTTAGGGTCTCGATTTGGCCCTGTCTCGGGTTTGGGCTAGGTTCGGTTTAGGGCTTCGGTTAGGTTAGGTTCAAGCCCAGGCCAGGCTGGGCCAGCTGTCCGGTCCGGCCAGGTCCGGCGCGCCTTTAGGTCCGGGTCCGGGTCTCGGTTGGGGGTCCGGCTCAGGCTAGGGTCCGTGTTAGGCTAGGGTCCGACTCGGGCTATGGCTAGGTTAGGCAAGGCCCCAAGCTAGGTTCAAGCTAGGATAGGTCTCGGGTTAGGGTTAGGGTCCTGGATTAGGTCTCGGGTCTCGGTCCGGCTAGGCTTAGGCTTAGGTCTGTATATGGTTAGAATTAGGTTAGGATTGCTAGGTCTGGTTAGGTTAGGTTAGATCTGTTAGGGATAGGTTAGGTTAGAACGGGTTAGGCTAGGCTCGCCAGGGTTGCTATTAGGCAAGGTTAGGCTAGGCCTGGTTAGGTCTCGATTAGGTGGCTAGGGCTAGGTCCGGTTAGGCTAGGCCAGGCTAGGCCAGGGCTTCAGGCTAGCTAGGCTAGGCTAGGCTAGGATCTCGGGTTAGGTCCGGCCCAGTTAGGATAGGTTAGTGTTAGGTCGGGTTAGGGTTAGGTTCGGTTAGGTCTGGTCCGGCTCGGTTAGGCTAGGCTAGGTTAGCTTAGGGTTTGGGTTAGGTCCGGTTCGGTTAGGTCCGGTTAGGTTAGGTTAGTTAGGCTTAGGTTAGGTTAGGTCTCGAGTTCGGGTTCAGGTTAGAGATAGGGTTATGGTTAGGGTTAGGATCGGGTCAGGGTTGGGCTTTAGGGTAGCTCGGGCTAGGGTTAGGTTAGGGTTAGGTTAGGCTTAGGGTTTGGGTTAGGGTTCGGTTCGAGCTAGGTTCCCGGTTAGGTTAGGTTAGGCTTAGGTTAGGTTAGGTCTGAGTTCCGTCCAGGCCAGAGACAGGGTTTGCCAGGCCAGATCCGGGTCAGGCTAGCGTTAGGCAGGGTCCGGTTAGGGCCAGCTCAGGATTCAGGCTAGGTCCGGTCCGGCCAGGTCTCGGGTCTCGTCTCGGTCAGGCTAGGCTAGGCCAGGCCAGGCCAGCTTCCTAGGCCTTGGGCTTAGGGTTCTGCCCGGGTTAGGTTCGGTTAGGTTAGTTAGGTTAGGCTTAGGGGTTAGGGTTAGGGTTCGAGTCTGGTTCAGGTCAGAGATAGGTTATGGTTAGGTTAGGATTCGGGTCAGGTTAGCTTAGGGTAGGGCTCGGGTTAGGTTAGGTTAGGTTGGGGTTAGGGTTAGCTTAGGGCTCTGGGGTTAGGTCTCAGGTTCGGTTAGGGTCTGCTAGGTTAGGTTAGGTTGTGTTTAGGTTAGGGTTAGGTTCTCGAGTTCGGGTTCAGGTTAGAGATAGGGTTATGGTTAGGTTAGGATCTGGTCAGGCTAGCCGCTTAGGCAGGGTCTCGGCTTAGGCTAGGCTAGGATTAGGTTAGGTCTGTCCGGCTAGGGTCTGTCCGGTCTCGGTTAGGTTAGGGTTGTGGTTGTAAGAAGCTAGGTTAGGTTAGGTTAGGTTCGGCTAGCGCTAGGTTAGGTTAGGTTAGGGTTTGGGTTACTTTTAGGTTAGAGTCTCTGCTAGGCTAGGCTTAGGGTTAGGTTTGGGTTAGGTTCGGTTAGGTTAGGTTAGGTTAGGTTTAGGTTAGGTTAGGTTCGGCAGGGTCTCGCCTCGGTTTAGGTTAGGCTTAGCTTTAGGTTAGAGTCTGCTAGGCTTTGCCAAGCTCTTAGGTTCGGTTTAGGTTGGGGTTAGAGTTAGGTTTGGGTAAGGGTTAGGTTTGATCCAGGTTCGGGTTCGTAAGGGTTAGGGCTTGGGTTAGGCTAGGGGTTAGGTTCGGCTAGGTCTGGTTCGGTTAGGTTCGGTTCGTGTTGGGCGGTTAGAATTAGGTTAGGATTGGGTTAGGTTCAAGCTAGGTTAGGTTAGGATCTGGTTAGGATAGGTTAGGTTTAGGGTCGGGTTAGGTTAGGTTTCGGTTAGGTTATGTTAGGTAAGGTTAGGTTAGGGTTTGCTTAGGTTCGATTAGGGTGCGGGTTAGGTTAGGTTCGGTTAGGTTAGGGTTAGGTCTCGGCTAGCCAGGCCAGCTAGCCAGGCCAGGGCCAGGGCTAGGCTGGGGCCGCGTTAGGCCAGGCTAGGCCAGGATCTGCCAGTCCGGCCTGCGCCAGGGACAGGCCAGGCCAGCGGCCACAGGTTAGGGAACTGGTTAGGTCTCGGTCTCGTCAAGCCAGGCCAGTGGGGTTAGGCTAGGTTAGCTTAGGGGTTTGGGTTAGGGGTTCGGTCTGGTTAGGGTCCTAGGGTTAGGTTAGGCTAGGCTTAGGTTAGGGTTAGGTCTCAGTTCGGGTCTGTATAGAGATAGGTTATGGTTAGGCCAGGATCTCGGTCAGGTTGGGGAATGTTAGGGCAGGGCCTGGGTTAGGTTAGGTTAGGTTAGGGGCCTGGTTAGGGCTTAGGGTTTGGGTTAGGGTCTGGCACGGGTTAGGGTCCGGTTAGGTTAGGGTTAGGCTTAGGTTAGGTTAGGTCTCGAGTTCGGTTCAGGTTAGAGATAGGGTTATGGTTAGGTTAGATTCGGGTCAGGGTTAGTGTTAGAGTAGGGTTCGGGTCAGTTATTAGGGTTAGGATTAGGTTAGGGTCTGGTTCGGGTTAGTGTTCGTTCGGGTTCGGTTAGGGTTGGGGTTAGGTTAGGGTTAGGTCTGGCCCGCTTTAGGTTAGGTAGGTTAGGCTTTAGGTTAGGTTCTGGGCAGGGTTCGCCTGGTTTAGGTTAGGTTAGCTTTGTGGTTTAGAGTCTGCGCTAGGTTTGGGCTAAGTTTCCTTAGGTCTCGGTTTAGGTTAGGTTAGAGTTAGGTTTGGGTAAGGGTTAGGCTCTGATCCAGGTTCGGTCCGGCTTAGGGTTAGGTTTGGGTTAGGTTAGGTTAGGCTCCTCGGGTTAGGTTCAGTTCGGGTTAGGGTTCAATGTTAGGTTCGGTTCGGGTTTGGGCTATGGTTAGGACTCTGTGCTAGGCTAGGTTAGGCTAGTGGCTACTTAGGTTAGGTCTGGTTAGGCCAGGGTACGGTCAGATCAGGGTCAGGTGTGGGTCAGGTATAGGGTTTCCGGTTCCAGTTAGGGTAATGGTCGGTATGAGACCACTGTGCCCAGGCACCGTGAGCTCTTCCCTCATCTCGGCGGTTTTGCCAGCAGGACTTCAACTAACGAACCCAGCCCGAGACCCCTGGGGCAAAAATCAAGCCCGACGAGCAATATGCTCTTACTGTGGAAACCTATCCCAACTGGGGGTAGCCAAGTAAACAAAATGCCACTGTCCCAGGTGTAAGAGACAACGTTGCCCAGGCATTGTCTAGGCCCTCACCTCGTCCCTGTGCCTTGGGGAGCGGAGGAACACCCGAGGCCCACAGCCCTGAGACCCCTTTGCAAAAAGCCGGCTTCCCACGGAAACAGTTTTCCTGAGGTGCAGACCCTCTCACAAGTGGTTGTGGCAAGGGAAAGCAAATGCCATCCACTTCTCTGAAGAAACCATTAGGCCCAGCCATGCATGTAGGGCCCTCCCATCCTCACTGGGCTTCTGGCAGCAGGAGTGAAAAGAGAGGAGCACAGCACTGGGACCCGGCTTTGACAGCAGACCGGCCTCCCCGAGACAGTCTTTCCCCACGTGCAGACATGCTCCCAAGTGCCTGTGGCAAGGTGAAGTGAAAGGCCCTACACTGACCGGAAGAGACCACAGGGCTGTGGCACAGTCTGAGCCCTCTCATCCTGGCGATTTTGCTAGCAGGAGTTCACAACCCCAACGAACACAGCCCAGAGACCCCCTGGGGCCAAAACGGCTTCTGATGAAACAATATGCTCTTGCTGTGGAAAACCTATCCCAAGGGGTGGTAGCCAGGTACACAAAATGCCACACACCCAGTGTAAGAAAACAATATTGCCCAGGCATGGCCCAAGCCCTCTACTCGTCCCTGTGCTTTGGGTTAGGGGTTCGTGTTAGTTAAGGGTTCCAGTTCGATAGGGTCTGGGTTAGGGTTTAGGGATAGGTTAGGTTCGGGTTCGGTTCGGTTAGGGTCTGGGTTAGTGTTTAGGTCAGGGTTAGGTTAGGTTTCGATTTCTGGTTCGGTTCGTCTGGTTCGTGTCGTCTGGTTCGCTTATGGTTCGGTTAGTGTTCGGGTTCGGGTTCGCCCGTCTTCGAGTTAGGGTTAGGTTAGGGTTCGGGTTCGTTAGGTTAGGTTCGATCGGGTTCGTTCGGTTCGATTCGCTGGAGGTTATGGTTCGTCTGGTTTACGGTTCGGGTAGGGTTAGGTCTGTGTTAGGTTCCGGGTTAGTGTTAGGTTAGTTAGCGTTAGGGTTCGTCTGGTTCGATCAGGTTCGGGTTAGTGTTAGGTTCAGGTCAGGTTCGGGTTCGCTTAGGGTTCAGATTTGCCCGAGTCTGTCGGTTAGGGATCGGCTTAGGCTCTCGGGTTAGGTTAGGTTCGGTTAGGTTGGGTTCGGCCCGGGTTAGGTTCGGGTTCGCTTTAGGTCTGGTTCGGGTCTCGGCTCTGCTAGGTTAGGTTAGGGTCTGTGTTAGGTTAGGCCCGATTCGAAGCCAGGCTAGGTTAGGTCTGGGTTCGGTTAGGTCTGCTAGGATGGGGTTCAAGTTAGGGTTAGGTTCAGATTAGGGTCTGGCTTGGCCCGGTTAGGGTTTAGGTTAGGTCTGTGTTGGGCGGTTAGGATTAGGGTTAGGGATTGGGTTAGGTCTGGTTAGGTTCGGGTTAGGTTAGGTTAGATCTGTTAGGATAGGTTAGGTTAGGCTCTGGTTAGGTTAGGTTTAGTTAGGATAGGGTTAGGTTAGGGGGTTAGGTTAGGTCTCGGGTTAGGTCTGGTCCGGCTCGTGCCAGGTTAGGCTAGGATTCGGTTAGGATAGGGTTAGGGTTAGGGTCGGTTAGGCTAGGCTCCAGCTAGGGATAGGGTTAGGGTTAGGTCGGGGTTAGGTTAGGTCTGCTAGGTCTGGTCCGGCTCGTGTTAGGTTAGGTTAGGGCTAGGCTAGGTCTCGGTCTGGGGTCAGGATAGGGTTAGGTTAGGGTCGGGTTAGGGTTAGGGTCTGGTTAGGGTCTGGTTCGGCTCGTTAGGTTAGGTTAGGTTAGGTTAGCGTTAGGGCAAGGGTTAGGCTAGATTCGGTTAGGGTTCGTTTCCTGTTAGGATAGGGTTAGGGGGTTAGGTCTGGTTAGGTTAGGGTTCGGTTAGGGTTCAGGTTCTGTTTCGTGTTAGGTTAGGGTTAGGTTAGGTTAGGCTCGAGTTCGGGTTCAGGATTAGTTAGGTTAGGTCCGTGTTAGGGTTAGGTCTGATCTGGTTAGGTTAGGGCTAGGATTAGGTGCTTGTGGATTGGGTTAGGTCTGGCTAGGGTCTCGGTTAGGCTAGGCAGGATCTCGGCCAGGATAGGGCCAGGTTGTGGCCTGGCTAGGCTAGGCTCTGGGTTAGGCCACGCTTAGTGTAGGGTTAGGGCTAGGCCTGCTTAGGTCTGATTAGGCGCGGGTTAGGTTAGGTTCGGTCTCGGCTAGGTTAGGTCTCGGCTAGGTTAGGTTAGGCTAGGTTAGGGTTAGGGTTAGGTTAGGTTAGGTTAGGTTAGGTTAGGGTTTGCCGAGTTCGGGTTCAGGCTAGAGATAGTCATGGTTAGGTTAGATCTCGGTTAGGTTAGGCTAGGTAGAGTCTGTGTTAGGTTTAGGGTTAGGATTAGGTTAGGGTTCAAGCTTAGGGTTCGTCTGCCCGGGTTAGGTTGGGATTAGGGTTAGGTTAGGTTCTGGTTCGTGTTAGGTTAGGGTTAGGCTAGGTTCGGGTCAGGTCTGGGTTCGGTTTAGGGTCTGATTTGGGCTCTGTCTGTCTGGTTAGGCTTAGGTTAGGTTCGTGGTTATGGTTAGATTAGGTTAGATTGGTTAGGGTTCGGTTAGGTTCGGTTAGGGTTAGGTTAAGATCCGGTTAGGGATAGCTAGGTGGTTAGGGCCTGGGTTAGGTTAGGTTTTGGGCAGGGCCACTGCTAGGTAAGGTTAGGCTAGGGCCTGGGTTAGGTCTCGGATTGTGCGGGCTAGGTTAGTCCGGTTCGGTTAGGGTTAGGTCTCGGCTAGGTTAGGGGTTAGGGTTAGGGTTAGGTTAGGTTAGGTTACGGTTAGCGTTAGGTTAGGTTAGGGTTAGATCTGGTTAGTGTCTGCCTAAAGCTAATGGATAGGTTAGGCTAGGTGGGCTAGGTTAGGTCCGGTTAGGTCTGTCCGGCTCGGGTTAGGTTAGGCTAGGCTAGCTTAGGGTCAGGTTAGGTCTGGCTCCGGGTTAGGTCTGGTTAGGTTAGGGTTAGGCTAGGCTTAGGGTTAGGGTTAGGTCTGGAGTCTCGGTTCACAGGCCAGAGATAGGTTGGCGGTTATTAGGTTAGATCTCGGGTTAGGCTAGGTTAGCAGGGTCCGGTTAGGCTAGGCTAGATTAGGTTAGGTTCGGGTTAGGTCTGGTTCGGGTTAGGTTGGGGCTAGGTTAGGTTAGGTCTCGTGTTCAAGTAGGTTAGGTTAGCTAGGTTAGGCTAGTGTCTGTGTTAGGTTACTCAAGGTTAGGTTAGGTTAGATTAGGCTACGCTCTCGGTTAGTGTTAGGTTAGGTTAGATTTGGGTTAGGTTAGGGTCTCTACAAGTAGGTTAGGTTAGGTTAGGTTAGGTTAGTGTTCAGGTAACGATAGGGTTAGGTTAGGGTTAGGTTAGGTTAGGTTAGGGCTTAGGGTTAGGTTAGGTTAGGTTAGGTTAGGTTAGGGCTAGGCTACGCTCAAGCCAGGGCTCTGCCATGGTTAGGCCACGAACCGGCTCGGTCTCGGATTAGGCCTGGTTAGGGTTAGGCTAGGTTAGGTGGGCTTAGGTTAGGTCCGGCCAGGCCAGCGCTAGGTTAGTGCTGTCCGGGTTCGGTTAGGTTAGGCTAGGTTAGGTTCGTGTTAGGTTAGCGTTAGGTTAGGTTAGGTCTCGGACTGCAAGGGTAAGTGGCTCCGGGTTCTGGTTCGGTTCGTGTTAGGGTTAGGTTAGGGTTAGGGTTCGCTGCCTCGGGTTTAGGTTAGGTTAGGGTTAGGTTCGTCTGGTTCGGGTTCGGGTTCGGTTCGGGTTAGGGTTAGGTTCAAGCTAGGTTAGGGTTCAAGTTAAGTTTCTCGGGTTAGGTTAGGGCTTAGGTTAGGTTAGGGTTAGGTTAGATTAGGGCTAGCATTAGGTTAGGGTCTATGTTATGGTTCGGGTTAGGGTTAAGGTTAGCTCGGGTTAGGGCTGGGTCTGGTTCGGGTTAGGGTTCGGGTTAGGTTTAGGGTCTCGGGTTTGGGTCTGGGTTTGTCCGGGTTAGGGTTCGGTTCGGGTTAGGGTCTGGTTCAGGTTAGGTACAGGTCTCGTAGCTAGGATCGACCGGGTTAGGGTCTCGGTTTAGGGTCTCTAAGCTAGTGTTAGGTTTAGGTTCGTGGTGAAGATTCGGGTTAGGTTAGGGTTACGTAGGTCTCGGGTCTGCCCGGGTTAGGGGTCTGGGTTAGGTTTAGGGTCTCGGGTTTGGGGGTCTGGTCTTGGGTTAGGCTCTGGCCAGTAGGGTTCGGGTTAGGTTTAGGTCTGGTTAGGGCAACGGGTCGGTTCAGGTTAGGGTTCGGTTCGTAAGGGTTCGGTTCGAAGCTAAGTTTCGTGGTTAGGTTTAGGGTTCGCTTCGGGTTAGGTTAAGGTTAGGTTCAGGTAACGATAGGTTTTAGGGAAGGGTCGTGGGTCAGGTTCGGGTCTGCCCGGGTTAGGTTAGGCTTGGTTAGGTTAGTGTTCGGCTGGGCTTAAGGTTAGGTTAGGGTTAGGTTAGGTTCGGCTAGGTTAGGTTAGGTCTGGTGTAACGAGGTTTAGGTAAGGGTCGGGTTAGGGTCTGGTTACGGTTCGGTTAGGGTTAGGTTAGGTTAGGTCAGGTTAGGTTAGTGTTAGGGTGAGGGCTAGGGATCTCGGTTAGGGATTAGGCTAGGTTTCTGGTTAGGTTATGGTTCGGGTTTAGGGTTTCGGTTCCGGGTTAGGGTTCTGGTTCAGGTAGGGTTATGGTTAGGTTCGGTTCAGGTTCGTGTTAGGCTGAGGGTTAGGCGTTAGGAGTTAGGTTAGGTCTGGATTACTGCCCGGGATAGTGTCTGTAAGGGTTAGGATAAGGGTTAGGATTAGGTTAGGTTTAGGGTTAGGTTCGAGTTAAGGTTCGGTTAGAGTTCGGGTAGGGTTAGGGTTAGGGTTAGGGTTCTGGTTAGAGTTCGGGTTAGGGTTAGGGTTTCGGTTATGGCTAGGGTTCAGTTTAGGATTAGGGTTCGGGTTAGGGTTATGGTTAGGGATCAGGTTAGGGTTAGGGTTAGGGTTAGGGGTTAGGTTTAGGGTTAGGGTCTGGGTTAGGGTCAGGGTAATCATCAGGATCAGGGTCAGGGTGTGGGTCAGGGTATAGGGTTTGGGTTCCAGTTAGGTACGGGTCGGGTAAGAGACCACTGTGCCAAGACACCGTCTTAGCCCTTCCCTCATCCTGGCGGTTTTGCTAGCAGGACTTCAACCCAAACGAACCCAGCCCGAGACCCCAGGGGCAAAAATCAGCCCGACGAGCAATATGCTCTGCTGTGGAAAACCTATCCCAAGTGGAGGTAGACAAGTAAATAAAATGCCACACTCCCATGTGTAAGAGACAACATTGCCCAGGTGACATCTAAGCCCTCACCTCGTCCCTGTGCTTTGGAGCCTGCTGAGGGACACCGAGGCCCACGGCCCTCAGACCCGTTTGGCAAAAATCCGCCTTCTAACGGAAACAGTTTTCCTGAGGTGCAGACCCTCTCACAAGTGGTTGTGGCAAGGGAAAGCAAATGCCATCCACTTCTCTGTAAGAAACCACAGGGCCCAACCATGTGCTAGGCCCTCCCATCCTCACTGGGCTTCTGGCAGCAGGAGTGAAAAGAGAGGAGCACAGCACTGGGACCCGCTTACCAGGAGAAAACCGGCCTCCCCGAGAAAGTCTTTCCCCACGTGCAGACATGTCCCAAGTGCCTGTGGCAAGGTGAAGGAAAGGCCCTACACGGACCTGGAAGAGACCACAGGGCCCAGGCACAGCCTGAGCCCTTCCTCATCCTGGCGGTTTTGTTAGCAGGAGTTCAACCCAAACGAATCTGCCAAGCCCGAACACCGGGCCGGGGCTCAAACGGCCCGACCAACAATATGCTCTGCTGTTAAAAACCTATACTGCGCTGGTAGCCAGCCACACAAATGCCACACACACTGGTGTAAGAAACAACATTGCCTGTGGTACAAGGTCTAGGCTCATCACCTCGTCCCTGTGCTTTGGGGAGCCAGAGGGACAATCTGAGGCCCACAGCCCTGAGACCCGTTAGCAAAAAGCCAAGCCTCCCACGGAAACAGTTTTCCTGAGGTGCAGACCGTCTCACAAGTGGTTGTGGCAAGGGAAAGCAAATGCCATCCACTTCTCTGGAAGAAACCACAGTGCCCAGCCATGTGCTAAGCCCTCCCATCCTCACTGGGCTTCAGGCAGCAGGAGTGAAAAGAAGGAGCACAGCACTGGGACCCATTTGACAAGAACCGGCCTCCCCCGAGAAAGTCTGTCCCCACGTGCAGACATGCTCCCAAGTGCCTGTGGCAAGGTGAAGGAAAGGCCCTACACTGACCTGTTAGAGACCACAGGGCCCAGGCACAGTCTGAGCCCTTCCCTCATCCAGGCGCTTTTGCTAGCAGGAGTTCAACCCCAACGAACCCAGCCCGAACTCCCTCGGGGGGCCCAAACGGCTTCCGACGAACAATATGCTGCTCTCTGCCGTTGAAAACCTATATCAAGGATGTAGCCAGCTACACAAAAATGCCACACACACCCTGGTGTAAGAAACAACATTGCTCAGGTAAGGTCTAGCCCTCACTCCGTCCCTGTGCTTTGGGAGCCGGAGGGGACTCCCCGAGGCCCACGGTCCTGAGACCCGTTGGGCAAAAAGTCGGCTCTTGCCACGGAAAACAGTTTTCCTGAGGTGCAGACCGTCTCACAAGTGGTTGTGGCAAGGAAAGCAAATGCCATCCACTTCTCTGGAAGAAACCACAGTGCTCAGCCATGTGCTAAGCCCTCCCATCCTCACTGGGCTTCAGGCAGCAGGAGGAAAAGAAGGAGCACAGCACTGGGACCCATTTGATAAGAACCGGCCTCCCCCGAGAAAGTCTGTCCCCACGTGCACATGCTCCCAAGTGCCTGTGGCAAGGTGAAGGAAAGCCTACACTGACCTGTTAGAGACCACAGGGCCCAGGCACAGCCCGAGCCCCTTTCCCTCATCCAGGCGCTTTTGCTAGCAGGAGCCTCCACCCCAACGAACCCAGCCCGAACTCCTCGGGGCTCAAACGGCTTCCGACGAACAATATGCGCCTCGCTGTTGAAAACCTATATCAAGGATGGTAGCCAGCTACACAAAAATGCCACACACCCTGGTGTAAGAAACAACATTGCCCAGGTAGTAGTCTAGCCCTCACCTCGTCCCTGTGCTTTGGGGAGCCGGAGGGACTCCCGAGGCCCACGGTCCTGAGACCCGTTGGGCAAAAAGCCGGCTTGCCACGGAAACAGTTTTCCTGAGGTGCAGATCCTCTCACCAGTGGTTGTGGCAAGGGAAAGCAAATGCCATCCACTTCTCTGGAAGAAACCACAGTGCCCAGCCATGTGCTAGGCCCTCCCATCCTCACTGGGCTTCTGGCAGCAGGAGTGAAAAGAGAGGAGCACAGCACTGGGACCCGCTTGGACAAAACCGCCTCCCGAGAAAGTCTTTCTCCAAGTGCAGACATGCTCCAAGTGCCTGTGGCAAGGTGAAGGAAAGGCCCTACACTGACCTGGAAGAGACCACAGGGCCCAGGCACAGTCTGAGCCCTTCCCTCATCCCGGCACTTTTGCTAGCAGGAGTTCAACCCCAACGAACCCAGCCCGGAGACCCCCTGGGGCCAAAACGAAGCCCACCAACAATATGTTTCTTGCTGTGGAAAACCTATCCCAAGGGGTGTAGCCAGCTACACAAAATGCTACACACCCAGGTGTAAGAAACAACATTGCCCAGGCATTCAGCCCAGGGGCCCTCACCTCGTCCCTGTGCTTTGGGAGCGGAGGAACACCCGAGGCCCACGCCGCCCGAGACCCTTTGCAAAAGCCGGGCTTCCCCAGAGACAGTTTTCTGAGGTGCAGACCCTCTCACAAGTGGTTGTGGGGTGAAAGCAAATGCCATATCCACTTCTCTGGAAGAAACCACAGTGCCCAGCCACATGTGCTGTGGCCCTCCCATCCCTCTCACTGGGCTTCTGGCAGCAGGAGTGAAAAGAGAGGAGCACAGCACTGGGACCCGTTTGACAAAGACCGGCCTCCCCGAGACAGTCTTCCCCACGTGCAGACATGCTCCCAAGTGCCTGTGGCAAGGTGAAGGAAAGGCCCTACACTGACTCCAAAGAGACACAGGGCCGTGGCACAGTCTGAGCCCTTCCTCATCCTTTGGCGCATTTTGCTAGCAGGAGTTCACCCCAACGAATCCCAGCCCGAGACCCTGGGCCAAAACGGCTTCTGATGAACAATATGCTCTTGCTGTGGAAAACCTATCCCAAGGGGTGGTAGCCAGGTACACAAAATGCCACACACCCAGGTGTAAGAAAACAATATTGCCCAGGCATGGTCTAAGCCCCCACTGTCCCCTGTGCTTTTTTGGGTTAGGGTCTCGTGTTAGGTTAAGGGTTCCAGTTCGGGACAGGGTTCGGGTTAGGCTTCAGGGATAGGTTAGGGTTCGGTCTGCCCGGGTTAGGCTCAAGCTAGTGTTTAGGTCAGGCTTAGGTTAGGTTTCGATTTCTGCCCGGGTTCGGTTCGGGTTCGTGTTCGGGTTCGGGTTCGCTTTTATGGTCTGGTTAGTGTTCGGTTCGGGTCTGGTTCGAGTTAGGGTTAGGTTAGGTTCGGTTCGGGTTAGGGTTAGGTTCGACTGGCCCCGTGTTCGGTTCGATTCGGGTTGAGAGGTTATGGTTCGGGTTCGGCTTTACGGTTCGGGTAGGGTTAGGGGTTCGTGGTGTTAGGGTTCGCTAGTGTTAGGGTTAGTTAGCGTTAGGTTCGGGTTCGGGTTCGGGATCAGGTTCGGTTAGTGTTAGGGTTCAGGTCAGGTCTGGTTCGCTTAGGGTTCAGATTTGGGTTCGAGTTCGGGCCTGGGTTGCGGAACGGCCGCCTAGGCTCCCCCGGGCCAGGCCAGGGTCCGGCCAGGCCAGGTCCGGTCCGGCCAGGTCCGGTCCGTCTTAGGTCCGGTCCGGTCCGGCCTGGGCCAGGGCCAGGGCCAGGTCCGTGCCAGGCCAGGTCCTGATCCGGCTATGGCTAGGCTAGGTCTCGGTCCGGGCTAGGGTCTCGGGTTGGGGATAGGGACCGGGTTAGGTTAGGTGTTCAGATTAGGGTCTCGGCTCTGTCCGGGTTGGGCTTAGGTTGGGTTCGTGTTATGGTTAGGATTAGGTTAGGATTGGGTTAGGTCTGGGTTAGGTCTGGTTAGGTTAGGTTAGACCTGTTAGGACAGCTTGTGGCCAGGCCGGCTAGGCTAGGCTCCAGTTAGGATAGGTTAGGTTAGGGTCGGGTTAGGTTAGGTCTGGTTAGGTCTGGTCTGGCTCTCGTGTTAGGTTAGGTTAGGATCTCGGCTAGGGATAGGTTAGGTTAGGGCCTGGGTTAGGTTAGGCTCCAGTTAGGATAGGTTAGGTTAGGGTCGGGGTTAGGTTAGGGTCTGGTTAGGTCTGTCTGCTCGTGTTAGGGCTAGGCTAGGCTAGGCTAGGGTCTGGGTTTCCAGTCAGGATAGGGTTAGGCTAGGTCGGTTAGGTTAGGTCTCCGGTTAGGGTTCGGGTCTCGGTTTCTCGTGTTAGGTTAGGTTAGGGTTAGGCTGAAGTAGGGTAAGGGTTAGGGTTAGGATCTGGGTTAGGTCTGGCTCTGTTAGATAGGGCTGGTTAGGGTCGGGGTTAGGTTAGGTTCGGTTAGGGTTCAGGTTCTGTTTCGGTGTTAGGTTAGGTTAGGTTAGGTTAGGTTTGAAACCGGTTCAGATTAGGTTAGGTTAGGTCTCGGTGTTTGTAAGGCTAGGTCCTGATCCGGCCAGGGCTAGGCCAGGACTAGGGCCAGGGATCAGCTAGGTCCGGCTAGGTCCGGTTAGGTTAGGCAGATCCCGGCCAGGGATAGGCTAGGCCAGGGCCCGGTTAGGCCAGGCTCTGGGCCAGGGCCACGCTTAGTGCAGGCCAGGGCTAGGGCTCTGGTTAGGTCCGGATTAGGTGCCGGTTGTGGCTAGGTCCGGGTCCGGCTAGGCCAGGGCTGTCCGGCCAGGCCAGGCCAGGCCAGGCCAGGCCAGGCCAGGCCAGGCTAGGCTAGGCCAGGCCAGGGCCTGGGTCCGAGTCCGGTCCAGGCCAGGAAATAGGGTTATGGTTAGGTTAGGATCTGGTTAGGTTAGGTTAGGTAGAGTCTGTGTTAGGTTTAGGTTAGGATTAGGCTTAGGGTCTGGTTAGGTCTGGTCCGGTCCGGCTAGGCTGGGATTTAGGCCAGGCTAGGCCCGGTCTCGTGTTAGGTTAGGTTAGGTTAGGGTTCGGGTCAGGTCTGCCCGGTTTAGGGTTCGGATTTGGGTTTGGGTTCGGGTTCGGGTTAGGGTTTAGGGTTAGGGTTCGTGTTATGGTTAGGATTAGGGTTAGGGATTGGGTTAGGGTTCGGGTTAGGGTTCGGGTTAGGGTTAGGGTTAAGATTCCGGTTAGGGATAGGGTTAGGGTTAGGGTCGGGTTAGGTTAGGCCTTGGGCAGGGCTACTGCCAGGCAAGGCTAGGCCAGGGCCTGGGTTTAGGTCCTGATTAGGCGCGGTTGTGGGCTTGTGTGGCCCGGGTCCGGCCAGGCTAGGTCCGGCCAGGCCAGGCCAGGGCTAGGGCCAGGCCAGGCCAGGTCACGGCCAGCGCTAGGCTAGGCCAGGCCAGGACTGGTTAGTGTCTCGGCTCTGCAAGCCACGATAGGTTAGGCGAAAGGGGCTAGGGTTAGGTCTGGTTAGGTCTGGTCTGGCTCTTCGGTTGGGGTTAGGGTTAGGTTAGCTTAGGTTTGGGTTAGGGTCTGGCCCGGTTAGGTTCGGTTAGGTTAGGTTAGCTAGGCTTTAGGTTAGGCTAGGGTCTCGAAACCGGGTCCAGGTTAGAGATAGGTTGCGGTTAGGTTTAGATCCGGTTAGGCTAGGTTAGGCAGGGTCTCGGTTGGGTTAGGTTAGGATTAGGTTGTGTCTGGCTAGGTCTGGTTCGGTTAGGGTTGGGGTTAGGGTTAGGTTGGTCTCGTAATCGCTGCTAGGGTTAGGTTAGGTTAGGTTAGGTTAGTGTTCAGGTTAGGGTTATCGTTAAGGTTAGGTTAGGCTAGGATTAGGGTTACAGTCAAAGTTAGTGTTAGGTTAGGTTAGATTTGGGTTAGGTTAGGGCCGTTATAGGGTTATGGTTAGGTTAGGTTAGGCTAGTGTTCAGGTAACGTATAGGTTAGGTTAGGTTAGGTTAGGTTAGGTTAGGTTTAGGTTAGGTTAGGTTAGGTTAGGTTAGGTTAGGTTAGGCTTAGCGCTCGGTTAGGGCTCTGGGTTATGGTTAGGTTACGGCCGGCTCTGTCTGGATTAGGTCTCGGGTTAGGTTAGGTTAGGGTTAGGGGTGGGCTTAGGTTAGGTCCGGGCTAGGTTGGGCGTTAGGCTAGGGGTCCGGGTCTCGGTTAGGCTAGGGTTAGGTTAGGTCTCGGTGTTAGGGGTTAGCTGCTAGGTTAGGTTAGGTCTGGTTCGTAAGGGTAAGGGTTGTCTTCGGGTTCTGTCTGCCTCGTGTTAGGTTAGGGTTAGGTTAGGTTCGGTCGGTTTAGGGTTAGGTTAGGTTAGGTTCGTCTGTCTGGTCTGGTTCGGTTCAAGCTTAGGTTAGGTTCGGGTTAGGGTTAGCCCCCAAGCTCGGCCAGGGCTAGCTTAGGTTAGGTTAGGTTAGGCTAGGATTAGGTTAGCATTAGGTTAGGTCCATGTTATGGTCCGGCCAGGGCTGGCTGGCTAGCGCCCGGTTAGGTCTCGGTCCGGCTAGGTCTCGGTTAGGTTTAGGTCCGGCTCTGGGTCCGGGTTTGGGTTCGGGTTGGCCCGGGTCTGCTAGGTTCGGGTTCAGGCTAGGTACAGGTTCGTGTTAGGATCGGGTTCGGGTTAGGTTGCCCGGTTTAGGGTTCGGGTTAGTGTTAGGGTTTAGGTTCGTGAAGATTCGGTTAGGTTAGGTTAGCGTTAGGGTCTGGTTCGGTTCGGGTTAGGGTTCTGCTAGGTTTAGGTCTCGGCTCTGGGTTCGGGCTTGGGTTAGGCTCGGGTTGGGGTAGGGTTCGGTTAGGTTTAGGTTCAAGCTAGGGCAACGGCCTGGTTCAGGTTAGGCCCGGGTCTCTGTTAGGTTCGGGTTCGGCTAAGTCGCGGTTAGGCTTTAGGTTCGGCTCGGGTTAGGGTTAAGGTTAGTTCAGGTAACGGATAGGTTTAGGGGAAGGGTCGGGTCAGGGTTCGGTTCGGTTCGGCTAGGGTTAGGCTTAGGTTAGGTTAGTGTTCGGGCTGGGCTTAAGGTTAGGTTAGGTTAGGTTAGGTCTGCTAGGGTTAGGGTTAGGGTTCAGGTAACGAGCAGGCCTAGGTGGGAAGGCCTAAGCCAGGTCCGGCTACGGTCTCGGCCAGGCCAGGCCAGGCTAGTTGTACCGTACAGGCCAGTGTTAGGTCAGGCCAGGATCTGCTAGACTAGGGCCAGGCTCTGGCTAGGGCTATGGTCTCAAACAGGCTCCCGGTCCGGCTAGGGTTCGTCTGTGTAGGGTTATGGTTAGGGTTCGTCTGTAACTGTGTTAGGCTGAGGGTTAGGTTAGGGTTAGGTTAGGGTCTGGATTACGGTTCGGGATAGTGTTCTGTATGGCTAGGATAAGGGTTAGATTAGGTTAGGTTTAGGTTAGGTTCGAGTTAAGGTTCGGGTTAGAGTTCGGGTAGGGTTAGGTTAGGTTAGGCTCTGGTTAGAGTTCGGTTAGGTTAGGTTTGCTATGGCTAGGGTCTAGTTTAGGATTAGGGTTCGGTTAGGTTATGGTTGGTGGACTCAGGTTAGGGTTAGGTTAGGGTTAGGGTTGTGGTTTAGGTTAGGTCTGGCTAGGGTCAGGCAATCATCAGGACTCAGGGTCAGGGTGTGGGTCTGAGGGGTATAGGGTTTGGGTTCCAGTTAGGTACGGGTCGGGTAAGAGACCACTGTGCCAAGACACCGCCTTTAGCTCCCTTCCCTCATCCTGGCGGTTTTGCCAGCAGACCAACTCAAACGAACCCAGCCCGAGACCCCTAGGGCAAAAATCAAGCCTCGACGAGCAATATGCTCTTGCTGTGGAAAACCTATCCCAAGTGGAGGTAGACAAGTAAATAAAATGCCACACTCCCATGTGTAAGAGACAACATTGCCCAGGCATGGTCTAAGCCCCCACCCTCGTCCCTGTGGCTTTTCTTTGGGGGAGCCGAGGACCTGGAGGCCCACGGCCCTGAGACCCCGCTTTTCTGGGCAAAATCCGCCTCTCTTAACGGAAACAGTTTTCCTGGGAGGTGCAGACCCTCCTACAAGTGGTTGTGGCAAGGGAAAGCAAATGCCATCCACTTCTCTGTAAGAAACCACAGGGGCTCCAACCATGTGCTAGCCCTCCCATCCTCACTGGGCTTCTGGCAGCAGGAGGGAAAGAGGAGCACAGCACTGGGACCTCGCTGACCAAAACCGGCCTCCCTATGGAAAGTCTTTCCCCACGTGCAGACACAGCTCCCAAGTGCCTGTAAGTGCGTGAAGGAAAAGGTTCTACACGACCTGGAAGAGACCACAGGGCCCAGGCACAGTCTGAGCCCTTCCCTCATCCTGGCGGTTTTGCTAGCAGGAGTTCAACCCAAACGAACCAAGCCCGAACACCGTCGGGGGCCCAAACGGCTTCCGACCAACAATATGCTCTTGCTGTTAAAAACCTATATCAAGGGCTGGTAGCCAGCCACACAAAATGCCACACACACTGGTGTAAGAAACAACATTGCCCAGGCAAGGTCTAGGCCCATCACCTCGTCCCTGTGCTTTGGGGAGCCAGAGGGACACCTGAGGCCCACAGCCCTGAGACCCGTTGGGCAAAAAGCCGGCTTCCCACGGAAACAGTTTTCCTGAGGTGCAGACCGTCTCACAAGTGGTTGTGGCAAGGGAAAGCAAATGCCATCCACTTCTCTGGAAGAAACCACAGTGCCCAGCCATGTGCTAAGCCCCTCCCATCCTCACTGGGCTTCAGGCAGCAGGAGTGAAAAAGAAGAGCACAGCACTGGGACCCATTTCTGACAAGAACCGGCCTCCCCGAAAGTCGTCCCCATGTGCAGACATGCTCCCCAAGTGCCTGTGCAGGCAGAAGGAAAGGCCCTACACTGACTCCTGAAAGAGACCACAGGGCCTGGCACACCTGAGCTCCTTCATCCAGGCGCTTGCCAAGTAGGAGTTCACCTCAACGAACCCAGCCCGAACTCCCTCGGGGGCCCAAACCAAGCCCGACGAACAATATGCGCCCCTGCTGTTGAAAACCTATATCAAGGGATGGTAGCTGGGCTACAATAAAAATGCCACACACCCTGGTGTAAGAAACAACATTGCCCAGGTAAGGTCTAGCCCTCACCCGTCCCTGTGCTTTGGGAGCCGGAGGGACTCGAGGCCCACGGTCCTGAGACCGCTGGCAAAAAAGCCGGCTTGCCACGGAAACAGTTTTCCTGAGGTGCAGACCTGGCCTCACAAGTGGTTGTGGCAAGGGAAAGCAAATGCCATCCACTTCTCTGGAAGAAAACCAAAGTGCCCAGCCATGTGCTAAGCCCCTCCCATCCTCACTGGGCTTCAGGCAGCAGGAGTGAAAAGAAGGAGCACAGCACTGGGACCCATTTGACAAGAACCGGCCTCCCGAGAAAGTCTGTCCCCACGTGCACACATGCTCCCAAGTGCCCGGTGGCAAGGTGGAAAGGCCCTACACTGACTCTGTTAGAGACCACAGGCCCAGGCACAAAGCCTGACTTTCCCTCATCCAGGCGCTTTGTTAGCAGTGAGTTCAACCCCAACGAACCCAGCCCGAACTCCTCTGGGGGCCCAAACGCTCCGACTCGAACAATATGCGCCTGCTGTTGAAAACCTATATCAAGGATGGTAGCCAGTTACACAAAAAATGCCACACACCTTGGTGTAAGAAACAACATTGCCCAGGTAGTTGTCTAGCCCTCACCTCGTCCCTGTGCTTTGGGGAGCCGGAGGGATTCCCGAGGCCCACGTCCTGAGACCCGTTGGGCAAAAAG
This sequence comes from Ursus maritimus, assembly GCF_017311325.1. Lineage (NCBI taxonomy): Eukaryota > Metazoa > Chordata > Mammalia > Carnivora > Ursidae > Ursus > Ursus maritimus. Next base: position 123,630 of record NW_024426830.1, read on the forward strand.
TCGGGCTTGCCACGTGAAACAGTTTTCCCTGAGGTGCAGATCCTCACCAGTGGTTGTGGCAAGGGAAAGCAAATGCCATCCACTTCTCTGGAAGAAACCACAGTGCCTGTTATGTGCTAGCCCTCCCATCCTCACTGGGCTTCTGGCAAGTAGGCTGAAAAGAGAGGAGCACAGCACTGGGACCCGCTTGACAAACCGGCCTCCCGAGAAAGTCTTTCTCCAAGTGCAGACATGCTCCAAGTGCCTGTGGCAAGGTGAAGGAAAGGCCCTACACTGACCTGAAGAGACCAGGGCCCAGGCATTGTCTGAGCCTTCCCTCATCCCGGCACTTTTGCTAGCAGGAGTTCAATCTCCCAACGAACTCCAGCCCGGAGAGACCCCTGGGGGCCAAACCGCTTCCGACCAACAATAAGGGTGCCTTGCTGTGGAAAACCTATCCCAAGGGTGGTAGCCAGCTACACAAAATGCTACACACCCAGGTGTAAGAAACAACATTGCCCAGACACAGTCTAGGCCTCCCCACTCGGCCCCTGTGCTTTGGGGAGCGGAGGGAACACCCCGAGGCCCACGGCCCTGAGACCCCTTTGAAAAAGCCGGCTTCCCCCAGAGACAGTTTTCCTGAGGTGCAGACCCTCTCACATGGTTGTGCAAGGGAAAGCAAATGCCATCCACTTCTCTGGAAGAAACCACAGTGCCCAGCCATGTGCTAGGCCCTCCCATCCTCACTCGGGCTTCTGGCAGCAGGAGTGAAAAGAGAGTGAGCACAGCACTGGGACCCGCTTGAGAAGACCTGCCTCCCCGAGACAGTCTTTCCCCACGTGCAGACATGCCCCAAGTGCCTGTGGCAAGGTGAAGGAAAGGCCCCACACTGACCTGAAGAGACCACAGGGTCAGTCTGAGCCCTTCCCTCATCCTGGCGATTTTGCTGGCAGGGAGTTCAATCCCAACGAACTCCAGCCCGAGACCCCAGGCCAAAACGCTTCTGATGAACAATATGCTTTTGCTGTGGAAAACCTGGTCCCAAGGGGTGGTAGCCAGGTACACAAAATGCCACACACCCAGGTGTAAGAAACAATATTGCCCAGGCATGGTCTAAGCCCCCTACTCGGCCCCTGTGCTTTTGGGTTAGGGTTCGTGGTTAGGTTAAGGGTTCCAGTTCGGGATAGGGTTCGGGTTAGGTTTAGGTTAGGTTAGGGTTCGGTTCGGGTTAGGTTCGAGTTAGTGTTTAGGTCAGGTTAGGGTTAGGTTTCGATTTCTGGTTCGGGTTCGGTTCGGGTTCGTGTTCGGGTTCGCCCGCTTTTATGGTTCGGCTAGTGTTCGGCCCGTCTGGTTCGAAGTTAGGGTTAGGTTCGGGTTCGGTTAGGGGTTAGGGTTCGACTGGTTCGTGTTCGTCTCGGACTGGTTCAGGTTAGGGTTCGGGCTTGGTTTACGGTTCGGGTTGGGTTAGGGTTCGTGTTAGTTCCGGGTTAGGTTAGGTTAGGTTAGCGCTAGGGTTCGGTTGTCTGGTTCGATCGGGTTCGGGTTAGGGTTCGTATCAAAGTTCGGATCGGTTTAGGGTTCGATTTGCCCAACTGGTTTGGGCTAGGTTCGGTTTAGCTTCGGGTTAGGGTTAGGGTTCGGGTTAGGTTAGGTTCGGGTCTGGTTAGGGTCTGCGCGCTTTTAGGGTTCGGGTTCGGCTCCGGTTAGGGTTCGGGTTAGGTTAGGTTCGTGTTAGGTTAGGTCTGGACTGCCATGGTTAGGTTAGGCAAGTGTTCGGTTAGGTCCGGTTAGGACAGGGTCCGGCCAGGCTTAGGTCCTGGATTTTCAGGGTCCGGTCCGGGTCCGGGCCAGGGCCTAGGCCGGTCCTGTCATGGCCAGACCAGGCCAGGATCAGTCAGGTCCGGCCAGGTCCGGCTGGGGGCCAGGGCTGTGATCCGGCCAGGATAGGCTGGCTAGGGTCCGGGTTAGGTTAGGCTCGGTTAGGCTATGGTTAGGCAATGCTAGGCTAGGGCCTGGGTTAGGTCCGGATTAGGTGCCAAGCCAGGTTAGGTCCGGATTAGGTTAGGCTAGGTCTGGTTAGGCTAGGGTTAGGGCTAGCGTTAGGCTAGGTTAGGGCCAGGGTTAGGCTAGCGTTAGGTTACGGTTAGGTTAGATCTAAATAGGTCCGGCTCCAGTTAGGATAGGCTAGGCTAGGCCTGGTTTAGGGCTAGGTCTGTGGTTAGGTCTGGTCCACTGCCAGTTTAGGTTAGGGTTAGGTTGTGGGCTTAGGTCTGGGTTAGGGTCTCGTCCGGTTAGGGTCTCGGTTAGGTTAGGGTTAGGTTAGGGCTTAGTGTCAGGCTAGGTCTGAGTCCGGTCCAGGTTAGAGATAGGGTTATGGTTAGGGTTAGGATCTCGGTTAGGGTTAGCGTTAGGTGGTGGGCTCGGTTAGGGGAAGTTAGGCCAGGATTGCGCTAGGTCTCGGTTAGGTTAGGGTTAGGTTAGGCTGTCCGGCAGGGTCTCGGCCCCGTTTAGGTTAGGGCTAGCTTTAGGGTTAGAGTTCAAGTAGGGTTTGGGTTAAGCTCTCTTAGGTCTCGGCTCTTAGGTTGGGGCTAGAGTTAGGTTTGGGGTAAGGGCTAGGGCTTGATCCGTGTCTGGCCCGTGTTAGGCCAGGGGGTTTGGGTTAGGTTAGGTTCGGTTAGGTTCTGCCCGGGTTAGGGTCTGGTTAATGTTAGGTCTGTCTGGTTTGGGTTATGGTTAGACTGTGTCAGGTTAGGGTTAGGTTAGTGGTCAGCTTAGGTTAGGTTCAAGGTTAGGCCGCAATGGCTCAGGATCAGGTCAGTGTGGTCAGGGTATAGGGTTTGGGTTCCAGTTAGGGTACGGGTTGGGTAAGAGACCACTGGTGCCCAGGCACCGCGGTGAGCTCTTCCTCATCTCGCGGTTTTGCCAGCAGGACTTCAATCCGAACCAACTCCAGCCCGTGGACGCCCCTGGGGCAAAAACTTTGCTTCCGACGAGCAATATGCTCTTACTGTGAACCTATCCCAACTGGGGGTGTTGGCAAACAAAAATGCCACTGTCCCAGGAGTAAGAGACAATGTTGCCCAGGCATGGTCTAAGCCCTCACATCGTCTCCTGTGCTTTGTGGAGCCGGGAGGGAGGTCACCTGAGGCCCACGGCCCTGAGACCCGTTGGGCAAAAGCCGGCTTACACGGAAAACAGTTTTCCTGAGGTGCAGACCTCTCACAAGTGGTTGTGGGGCAAGGGAAAGCAAATGCCATCCACTCCCCTCTGAAGAAACCACAGTTCCCAGCCATGTGCTAGGCCCTCCCCATCCTCACTGGGCTTCTGCAGCAGGAGTAAAAGAGAGGAGCAATGCACTGGGACCCATTTGACAAGAACCGGCCTCCCCGGGAAAGTCTTTTCCCCCACGTGCAGACATGCTCCCAAGTGCCTGTGCAAGGTGAAGGGGAAAGGCCCTACACTGACCTGTTAGGAGACCACAGGGCCCAGGCACAGTCTGAGCCCTTCCTCATCCAGGCGCTTTGCTAGCAGGAGTTCAACCTCAACGAACCCAGCCCGAACTCCCTCGGGGCCCAAACGCTTCCGACGAATATGCGTCGCTGTTGAAAACCTATATCAAGGGATGGTAGCCAGCTACACAAAATGCCACACACCCTGGTGTAAGAAACAACATTGCCCAGGCAAGGTCTAGCCCCTCACCTCGTCCCTGTGCTTTGGGGAGCCGGAGGGACTCCCGAGGCCCACGGTCCTGAGACCAAGCAAAAAGCCGGCTTGCCACGGAAACAGTTTTCCTGAGGTGCAGATCCTCTCACCAGTGGTTGTGGCAAGGGAAAGCAAATGCCATCCACTTCTCTGAAGAAACCACAGTACCAGCCATGCTAGGCCTCCATCCTCACTGGGCTTCTGGCAGCAGGAGTGAAAAGAGAGGAGCACAGCACTGGGACCCGTTTGACAAAAACCGCCTCCCCGAGAAAGTCTTTCTCCAAGTGCAGACATGCTCCAAGTGCCTGTGGCAAGGTGAAGGAAAGGCTCCTACACTGACCTGGAAGAGACCAGGGCCCAGGCACAGTCTGAGCCCCTTCCCTCATCCCGGCACTTTTAAGTTGGGGCAGGAGTTCAACCCCAACGAACCCAGCCCGGAGACCCTGGGGCCAAAACGGCTTCCGACCAACAATATGCTCTGCTGTGGAAAACCCTATCCCAAGGGGTGGTAGCCAGCTACACAAAATGCCACACACCCAGGTGTAAGAAACAACATTGCCCAGGCACTGTTCAGGCCCCCACCTCGGCCCCTGTGCTTTGGGGAGCGTGAGGAACACCCGAGGCCCACTGCTGCCCTGAGACCCCTTTGCAAAAAGCCGGCTTCCCCAGAAACAGTTTTCCTGAGGTGCAGACCTCTCACAAGTGGTTGTGGCAAGGGAAGCAAAGGCCATCCACTTCTCTGAAGAAACCACATGCCCAGCCATGTGCTAGGCCCTCCCATCCTCACTCGGGCTTCTGGCAGCAGGAGTGAAAAGAGGAGCACAGCACTGGGACCCTCGCTTGACAAAGACCGCTTCTCCCGAGACAGTCTTTCCCCACGTGCAGACATGCTCCCAAGTGCCTGTGGCAAGGGGAAGGAAAGGCCCTACACTGACCTGGAAGAGACCACAGGGCCGCGTGGCACATCTGAGCCTCCTTCCTCATCCTGGCGATTTTGCTAGCAGAGTTCACCCCAACGAACCCAGCCCGGAGACCCCCTGGGGCCAAAACGTTTCTGATGAACAATATGCTCTGCTGTGGTGAAAACCTATCCTGCTGGGTGGTAGCCAGGTAATAAAATGCCACACACCCAGGTGTAAGAAATGGCCATGCCCAGGCATGTTCAAGCCCCTCTACTCGTCCCTGTGCTTTTGGGTTAGGTTCGTGTTAGGTTAAGGGTTCCAGTTCGGGATAGGTTCGGGTTAGGGTTTAGGTTAGGTTAGGGTTCGGTTCGTCTGGTTAGGGTTCGAAAGTTAGTGTTTAGGGTCAGGGTTAGGGTTAGGTTTCGATTTCTGGTTCGTCTGTCTGGTTCGTAAGGTTCGGTTCGGTTCATGGCGGTTCGGCTAGTGTTCGGCCCGGGTTCGCCCGAAAGAAAGGCTAGGCCCGGGTCTGGCTAGGGTTAGGTTCGGATCGGTTCGTGGTTCGGGTTCGGATTCGGTTCAGGTTAGGGTTCGGGTTTGGTTTACGGTTCGGTAGTTAGTTGCATAGGGTTCGGGTTAGGTTAGGTTAGGTTAGCGTTAGGGTTCAAGGTCTGGTTCGGATCGGGTTCGGTTAGGTTAGGGTTCGGGCCAGTGTTCGGATCGGTTTAGGGTTCGGATTTGGGTCGGGTTCGGTTTGGGCTAGGCTCCGGGTTTAGGCTTCGGGTTAGGTTAGGTCTGCTAGGTTAGGGTTCGGGTTCGGGTTAGGTCTGGGTGCGCTTTTAGGGTTCGGGTTCGGTTCGGTTAGGTCTGGTTAGGTTAGGTCTGTGTTAGGCTAGTCCGGATCCGGCCATGGTTAGGGTTAGGCAAGCGCCCGGGTTAGGGTCCGGGTTAGGATAGGTCTCGGCTAGGCTAGGTCTCGGATTAGGTCCGGGTCCGGTCCGGCTAGTGGTTTAGGTTAGGGTCTCGTGGTTATGGTTGTGATTAGGTTGTGGATCAAGCTAGGTCTCGGTTAGGTCCGGGTTAGGCTAGGTTAGGATTCGGTTAGGGATAGGTTAGGCTAGGTCTGGTTAGGTTAGGCTCCTCGGTTAGGCCACGGTTAGGCAATGTTAGGCTAGGCTCTGGGTTAGGCTCTGGATTAGGTGCGGTTAGGTTAGGTTCGGATTAGGCCAGGCCAGGTCCGGCCAGGCCAGGGCCAGGGCCAGCGCAGGGCCAGGCTAGGCCAGGCCAGGCCAGCGCCAGGTCACTGCTAGGCTAGGATCTGGGCCAGGGTCCGGCCCAGCCAGGGATAGGCCAGGCCAGGCCCGGCTAGGCCAGGGTCCGGCTAGGTTCGGTTCAGTTTCGGGTTAGGTTAGGTTAGGTTAGGCTTAGGTTTGGGTTATTAGGTTCGGTTCGGGTTAGGGTCTGGTTAGGTTAGGGTTAGGTTAGGTTAGGTTAGGTTAGGTTCAAGCTAATGTTAGGGGTTCGGGTTCGGTTTGCTATGGTTAGGATCAGGTTAGGGGTTAGGTTAGGGTTAGTGGTTGGCTTAGGGTTAGGTTCGGGTTAGGGTCAGGTAATGGTCAGATCAGGGTCAGGGTGTGGGTCAGGGTATAGGGTTTGGGTTCCAGTTAGGTACGGGTTGGGTAGAGACCACTGTGCCCAGGCACCGTGTGAGCTCTTTCCTCATCTCGGGCGGGGTTTTGCCAGCAGGACTTCAACCCGAACGAACCCAGCCCGGTGACGCCCCTGGGGCAAAACTGCTTCCGACGAGCAATATGCTCTTACTGTGGAAACCTATCCCAACTGGGGGTAGCCAAGTAAACAAAATGCCACTGTCCCAGGAGTAAGAGACAATGTTGCCCAGGCATGGTCTAAGCCCCTCACATCGTCCCTGTGCTTTGTGGAGCCGGAGGGACACCTGAGGCCCACGGCCCTGAGACCCGTTGGGCAAAAAGCCGGCTTGCCACGGAAACAGTTTTCCTGAGGTGCAGACCCTCTCACAAGTGGTTGTGGCAAGGGAAAGCAAATGCCATCCACTTCTCTGGAAGAAACCACAGTTCCCAGCTATAAAAGCAGGGGCCCTCCCATCCTCATCACTGGGCTTCTGGCAGCAGGAGGAAAAGAGAGGAGCACAGCACTGGGACCCGTTTGACAAAACTGCCTCCCGAGAAAAAGTCTTTCCACGTGCAGACATGTTCCCAAGTGCCTGTGGCAAGGTGAAGGAAATTACGCCTACACTGACCTGGACACCACAGGGCCCAGGGACAGTCTGAGCCCCTTCCATCATCCAGGCGCTTGCTAGCAGGAGTTCAACCCCAACGAATCCAGCCCGAGACCCTGGTCCAAAACAGCCCGACTCTAACAATATGCTCTTGCTGTGGAAAACCTATCCCAAGGGGTGGTAGCCAGCTACACAAAATGCCACACACACACGTGTAAGATACAACATTGCACGGGAAGATCTAGGCCCCTCACCTGTCCCTGTGCTTTGGGAACCGAGGGGATTGGACCCGTGAGGCCCGCACGGCCCTGAGACCCGTTGGGCAAAAGCAGGCTTCCCACGGAAACAGTTTTCCTGAGGTGCAGACCCTCTCACAAGTGGTTGTGGCAAGGGAAAGCAAATGCCATCCACTTCTGAAGAAACCACAGTGCCCAGCCATGTGCTAGGCCCTCCCATCCTCACTGGGCTTCTGGGCAGCAGGAGTGAAAAGAAGGAGCACAGCACTGCAACCTCGCTGACCAAAAACCGGCCTCCCCCGAGAGTCTTTCCCCACGTGCAGACATGCTCCCAAGTGCCTGTAAGGGTGAAGGAAAGGCCCTACACGGACCTGAAGAGACCACAGGGCCCAGGCACAGTCTGAGCCCTTCCCTCATCCTGGCGGCTTTGCTGGGGCAGGAGTTCAACCCAACGAACAGCCCGAACACCGTCGGGGCCCAAACGCTTCCGACCAACAATATGCTCTTGCTGTTAAAAACTTATATCAAGGGCTGGTAGCCAGCCACACAAAATGCCACACACACTGGTAAGAAACAACATGCTGGTGCAAGGTCTAGGCTCATCACCCGTCCCTGTGCTTTGGGAGCCAGAGACACCTGAGGTCTCCACAGCCCTGAGACCCGCTGGGCAAAAGCCGAAGCCCCATGGAAACAGTTTTCCTGAGGTGCAGACCGTCTCACAAGTGGTTGTAAGGGCGGAAAGCAAATGCCATCCACTTCTCTGGAAGAAACCACAGTGCCCAGCCATGTGCTAAGCTCCTCCATCCTCACTGGGCTTCAGGCAGCAGGAGTGAAAAGAAGGAGCACAGCACTGGGACCCATTTGACAAGAACCGGCTCTCCCCGAGAAAGTCTGGTTCCCACGTGCAGACATGCTCCCAAGTGCCTGTGGCAAGGTGGGCGAGCGCCCTACACTGACCTGTTAGAGACCACAGGGCCCAGGCACAGTCTGAGCCCTTCCTCATCCAGGCGCTTTTGCTAGCAGGAGTTCAACCTCAACGAACCCAGCCCGAACTCCTCGGGGGCCCCTAAACGGGCTTCCGGTTTAACAAATATGCGCCTGCTGTTGAAAACCTATATCAAGGGATGGTAGCCAGCTACACAAAATGCCACACACCCTGGTGTAAGAAACAACATTGCCCAGGCAAGGTCTAGCCCCTCACCTCGTCCCTGTGCTTTGGGAGCCGGGAGGGCTCCCGAGGCCCACTGTCCTGAGACCCTGCTGGCAAAAAGCCGGGGCTTGCCACGGAAACAGTTTTCCTGAGGTGCAGACCTGCCTCACAAGTGGCTGTGGCAAGGGAAAGCAAATGCCATCCACTTCCCTCTGGAAGAAACCACAGTGCCCAGCCATGTGCTGTGCCCCTCCCATCCTCACTGGGCTTCAGGCAGCAGAGTGAAAAGGCGAGCACAGCACTGGGACCCATTTGACAAGAACTGCCTCCCCGAGAAAGTCTGTCCCCACGTGCAGACATGCTCCCAAGTGCCTGTGGCAAGGTGAAGGAAAGGCCCTACACTGACCTGTTAGAGACCACAGGGCCCAGGCACAGTCTGAGCCCTTCCCTCATCCAGGCGCTTTTGCTAGCAGGAGTTCAACCCCAACGAACCCAGCCCGAACTCCCTCGGGGGGCCCAAACGGCTTCCGACGAACAATATGCGCCTGCTGTTGAAAACCTATATCAAGGGATGGTAGCCAGCTACACAAAATGCCACACACCCTGGTGTAAGAAACAACATTGCCCAGGCAAGGTCTAGCCCCTCACCTCGTCCCTGTGCTTGGGAGCCGGGAGGGACTTTGAGGCTCCACGGTCCTGAGACCCGCTTGGGCAAAAGCCGGTTGCCACGGAAACAGTCTTCCTGAGGTGCAGATCCCTCTCACCAGTGGTTGTGGTGCGGGAAAGCAAATGCCATCCACTTCTCTGGAAGAAAACCACAGTGCCCATGTGCTAGGTCCTCCCATCCTCACTGGGCTTCTGGCAGCAGGAGTAAAAGAGAGGAGCACAGCACTGGGACCTCGCTTGACAAAAACCGGCCTCCCCCGAGAAAGTCTTTCCAAGTGCAGACATGCTCCAAGTGCCTGTGGCAAGGTGAAGGAAAGGTCTTTACACTGACCTGGAAGAGACCACAGGGCCTGGTGTGCACAGTCTGACCCTTCCCTCATCCCTGGCACTTTTGCTAGCAGGAGTTCAACCTCAACGAACTCCAGCCCGGAGACCCCTGGGGCCAAAACGGCTCCGACCAACAATATGCTCTTGCTGTGGAAAACTCCATTCCAAGGGGTGGTAGCCAGCTACACAAAATGCCACACCACCCAGGTGTAAGAAACAACATTGCCCAGGCACTGTCTAGTTCCCACCTCGTCCCTGTGCTTTGGGGAGCGGAGGAACACCCGAGAGGCCCACGGCTCCTGAGACCCTTTGCAAAAAGCCGGCTTCCCCAGAAACAGT
>NW_024426830.1:133194-147411 GCF_017311325.1 Ursus maritimus
GTAGGGTGAGTCGGGCGCTGGGGCTCAGGGTCCCCAATCCTCGGCGTTAGGGCGCCAGGCCCCTTCGGAAGGGCTCTAGGGGACCGACCAAGCGTTACTGTTAGCCCCCAGAAGGCCGGCAGACCCGATCTGCCGGCTGTGTGGCGAGCAGAGGGGTGGGCCGAGGTGAGGGCACTGTCGAGCAGAAGTGTGGGCACAAGCTTTTTGGCATGGGGGGAATTTGAAAGTCGCCGGGGGCTCAGAGCGCCCTTCCCGTTCTACCACACTGAATGCCCGACGGCACACCTAGCGGCCCGGGTTGCAGAGGGGCAGCAGTGTGAGTCCGGCGCTGGGGCTCGGGGGTCCCCAATCCCCGGTGTTGCAGCGCCAGGTCCCTTGGCAGGGGCCCCTCGGGTGCGACCTAGTGTTAGGGTTAGCCCCCAGGGGGCCGACAGGCCCGATCCGATGGCTGTGTGGAGAGCGGATGGGGAGGGGGGGGGGGGGGGGGGGGGCAGGAGCGTGGGCTGAGGCTTTTTCGTGCGAAGGCCTCAAAGGTCGCCGTGGACTCGGAGGGCCCTGCCCTTTCTCCCGCCCTGAATGACCGGCGGAGTCCTTAGCAGCCCCGGGTGATGGCAGGGCGGCAGGAAATGAGAATCCCGCGCTGAGAGCTTGGGGATCCCAGCCCACTGCATCCAGCTCAAAGGCCTTGAGGTGGGCCTAAATGAAGCAGGATTTGGGGAGTGAGATGGCTTCAGGAGCTTGACTCCATCACTTAAAGCTTCAACAATAAAATTTGGTGGCAGGCGGCAGTGAAAGGAGCAATGGCGACGTAGCGTGGACCCCAGCGTTTTGGCGCGGGTGGCCTTAGAAGGTCAATGGGGGCTCGGCGGGCTCTGTTCCTCCTCCCACCTGAATGAACGGCGGCACCCTTAGTGGCCCAGGTGGCGGTGGGAGGGCAGGGTGAGTCCGGCGCTTGGGCTCAGGGGTCCCCAATCCCCGGCATTGCGGCGCCTTGCCCCTTGGGAGGGGCCCCTAGGGGGCCGACCTAGGGTTAGGGTTAGCCCACAGGAGGACAGCAGGCCCGATCTGCCGCCTGTACAGCAAGGGGAGGGGCGGGCCGAGGTGAGGGAACTGCTGAGTGGGACCGTGTGCCCAAGCCTTTTACTGCGGGGGGCCTTCGAAGGTCGCCGGGGGCTCATAGGGTCCTGTCCGTTCTCCCGCCTTGAATGACCGGCGGCGCCCTTAGTGGCCGGGATGGAGGCGGGGCGGCATGGTGAGTCCGGCGCTGGGGCTCGGGGGTCCCCAATCCCCGTGGTTGTGGCGCCAGGCCCTTTGGGATGGGCCCCTCCAGGAAGGACCTAGGGGTAGGTTTCGCCCCAAGGAGGTCAGGAGGCCCCATCCACTGGGTATGTGGCGAGCGGAGGGGCGGGCCAAGGTGAGGGCGCTGGGAAGCGTTAGCATGGTCCCAAGCGTTTTGGCGGGGGGGCCTTCGAAGTTCTCCGGGGGCTCGGAGGGCCCTGCACGTTCTCCTGCCCTGAAAGACCGGGGGAGCACCTAGAGGCCTGGGTGGAGGCGGGGTAGCAGGGTGAGTCCGGTGCTGGGGCATGGGGGACCCCAATCCCCGGTGTTGCGGTGCCTTGGGATGGGCCCCTCGGGGGCCGACCTAGGGTTAGTGTTAGCCGCCAGGAGGCCGGCTAGCTCGATCCGCTGGGTGTGGGGTGAGCAGAGGAACGGCCCGAGTTGAGGGCGCTGGCGAGCGGGAGCGAGGGCCCAAGTGTTTTGGCGCGGGGGGACTTCGAAGGTCTCCGGGGACTTGGAGGTCCCTGCACGTTATCCGGTACTGAAATACCGGCGGCGCCCCTAGCGACCTGGGTGGAGGCCTGGCGGCAGGGTGAGTCTGGAACTAGGGCTTGGGGGACCCCAACCCCGGCGTTACAGCACCAGGCGCCTTGGGAGGGGCCCCTCGGGGGCCGACCTAGGGTTAGGGTGAGCCCCCAGGAGGACGGTTAGCCCGATCCGCTGGGTGTGCAGTGAGCGGAGGGACGGCCAGAATTGAGGGGGCTGGAGTGCGGGAGCGTGGAACCCAGCATTTTGCCCCGGTTTGCCTTCGAATGTTGCTGGGGTTTCGGAGGGCCCTGATCATTCTCCCGCCTGAATGAACGGCGGTGACTTAGCAGCCCGGGTGACGGGGGGTGGCAGGGTGAGTCCAGCCCTGGGGCTCGGGGTCCCCAGTCCCCGGCGTTGCGGCACCAGGCCCCTTGGGAGGGCCCCCTCGGGGGCAGACCTAGGGTTAGGTTTAGCCCCAAGGAGGCCGGGAGGCCAAACCCACCAGCTGTGCGGTGAGCCGAGGGGCGGGCCGAGGTGAGGGCCCTGGGGAGCGGGAGCGTGGGCCCAAGCGTTTTGGCGCGGGGGCCTTCGAAGGTCGCTGGGGGCTCGGAGGGCCCTGCACTTTCTCACACCCTGAAAGACCGGCGGCATCCCTAGCGGCCTGGGTGGAAGCGGGTGGCAGGGTAAGTCCAGTGCTGGGGCTTGGGGAACCCCAATCCCCGGCATTGCGGCGCCAGGCCCCTTGAGATGGGCCCCTTGGGGGCCGACCTAGGGTTATGGTTAGGCCCCAGGAGGCCGGCTAGCCAGATCCACTGTGTGTGCGGTGAGCGGAGGGTTGCCCCGAGTTGAGGGCTCTGGCTTTGGACAGTGGAACCCAGCGTTTTGGACCGGGTGGCCTTCGAAGGTTGCTGGGGGCCCAGAGGGCATTGAACGTTCTCCCGTCCTGAAAGACCTGCGGCGCCCCTAGCGCCCCAGGTGGCAGCGGGGGAGCATGGTTAGTCTGACGCTGGGGCTCGAGGGTCCCCAATCCCCAGTATTGAATCACCAGGCTCCTTGGGAGGTGCCCTTTGGGGTCCGACCTAGGGTTAGGGTTACCCCTAGGAGGCCGGCACCCCTAATCATCCGGCTGTGCAGCGAGCGGAGGGGTGAGCCAAGGTGAGGGCAGTGGCGAGCGGGAGCCTGGGCCCAAGTGTTTTGTCTCACGGGGACTTCAAAGATTGCTGGGGGCTCAGAGGTCCCTGCCCGTTCTCCCACCCTGAATGACCAGCAGCACCCCTAGCAGCCCATTTGGCGACGGGGCGGCAGGGTGAGTCCCGCGCTGGGGCTCGGGGGTCCGCAATCCCCGGCGTTACGGCGGCAGCCCCTTGGGAGGGGCCCCTCAGGGGCCGAACATGGGTTACCATTAGCCCCCAGAAGCATGGCAGGCCCGACTCCCCAACTCTGTGTTGAGTGGAGGGGCGGGCCGAGGTGAGAGCGCTGGCGAGGAGGGGCGTGAGTCCAAGCTCTTTGGAACTGGTGGACTTCGAAGGTCGCAGGGAGCTCGGAGGGCTCTTCCCGTTCTCCCGCCCTGAAAGAACGGTGGCGCCCCTACCGACCCCGGTGGTGGCGGGGGGGGGATGGGTGAGTCCGGTTCTGGGGCTCCGGCGTCCCTAATCCCAAGCGTTGCAGCGCCAAGCCCCTTGGAAAGGGCCCCTCGGGAGTGGACCTACAGTTAGTGTTAGACCCCAGGATGCCTGCAGGCCCAATCTGCCGGCTGTGCGGCAAGTGGAGGGGTGGGCCCGGGTGAGGGCCCCGGCAAGTGGGAGCATGGGCCCAAGAGCTTTCGCGCTGGTGACCTTCGAAAGTCGCCGGGGGCTCTGAGGTCCCTGCCCGTTCTCCCACCCTGAATGACCATCAGTGCCCCTAGTGGCCCAGGTGGTGGTGGGGGAGCATGGTGAGTATGATGCTGGGGCTCATGGGTCCCCAATCCCCAGCATTGAGGTGACAGGCCCCTTGGGAAGGGCCCATTGAGTTAGACCTTGTGTTCGGGTTATCCCTAGGAGGCCGGCAGGCCCGATCATCGGGCTGCGCGGTGAGCGGAGGGGCGGGCCGAGGTGAGGGCGCTGCTGAGCGGGAGCATGGGCCCAAGTGTTTTGGCGCGGGGGGCTCTCGAAGATCACCGGGGGCTCGGAGGGTCCTTCACGTTCTCCCATACTGAAAGACCTGCGGCGCTCCTAGTGGCCTGGGTGGAGGCAGGGTGGCAGGGTGAGTCCAGCGCTGGGGCTGCAGGGTACCCAATCCCCAGCTTGCGGCGCCTGGCCCCTTGGGTGGGGGCCCTCACGGGCCGACCTAGGGATAGGGTTAGCCCCCAGGAGGCTGGCAGGCCCGATCCGCCATCTGTGCAGCTAGCGGTGTGGCAGGCCGAGGTGAGGGCGCTGGCGAGCGGGAGCTTGGACCCAAGAGTTTTGGCGCGGGGGGCCTTCAAAGATCGCCGGGCCTCGGAGGGCGCTGCCCATTCTCCCGCCCTTAATAAACGACGGCACCCTAATAGTCAGGGTGGCAGCGGGGGGCAGGTTAAGTCCAGCGCTGGGAATCGGGGGTTCCCCATCCCCGGCGTTGTCGCGCCAGGGCCCTTGGGAGGGGTCCCTCGAGGGCTGACCTAGGTTTAGGGTGAGCCCCCAGGAGGCCGGCAGGCCCGATTCGCCGGCTCTGCAGCGAGCGGAGTGGCAGGCCGAGGTGAGGGTGCTGGCGAGCGGGAGCGTGAACCCAAGCATTTTGGCACGGGGGGCCTTCGAAGGTCGCAGGGTGCTCGGAGGGCCCTGCCCGTTCTCCCGCCCTCGATGACCGGCGGCACCCCTAGCGGCCCGGATGGCGGAGGGGCGGCACGGTGAGCCCGGCACTTGGGTCGGGGGTCCACAATCCCCGGCGTTGCGGTGCCAGGTCCCTTGGAAGTGGCCCCTCGGGGGCCGACCTAAGGTTAGGGTTAGCCCCCAGGAGACCCCAGGCCCGATCCACAACCTGTGCGGCGAGCAGAGGGGTGGTCCGAGGGCAGGGGGCTGGTGAGCGGGAGCGTGGGTCCAAGCGTTTTGGCATGGGGGCCTTCGAAGGTCGCCGGGGACTCAGAGGGCCCTGCCCATGCTCCCGCACTGAATGACCGGTGGTGCCCCTAGTGGCCCGGGTGGAGGTGGTGCCCCAGGGTGAGTCCGGTGTTGGGGCTCGGGGGTCCCCAACCCCGGCATTGCGGCTGCAGCCCCTTGGGAGGGGCCCCTCGGGGGCTGACCTCGGGTTACGGTTAGCTCCCAGAAGCATGGCAGGCCCGATTCCCCAACTCTGCTTTGAGTGGAGGGGTGGGCCGAGGTGAGAGCGCTGGCGAGTGGGAGCGTGAGTCCAAGGTCTTTCGAGGTGGTGGACTTCAAAGGTCGCAGGGGGCTCGGAGGGCTCTGCCTGTTCTCCCGCCCTGAAAGAACGGTGGCGCCCCTAGCGGACCCGGAGGCGGCAGGGTGGGGGATGGGTGAGTCCAGCGCTGGGGCTCGGGCATCCCCACTCCCCGGCATTGTGGCGCCAGGACCCTTGGAAAGGGCCCCTTGGTGGCCGATGTACGGTTATGGTTAGACCCCAGGATACCTGCAGGCCCGATCTGCTGGCTGTGCGGTGAGTGGAGGGGTGGGCCGGGGTGAGGGTGCCGGCAAGCGGGAGCATGGGTCCAATCACTTTCATGCTGGTGGCCTTCAAAAGTCACCTGGGGCTCGGAGGCCCCTGACCTTTCTCCGTGCCTGAATGAACGGCGGCACCCCTATCGGCCCAGGAGACGGTGGGGTGGCAGGGTGAGTCCGGCGCTGGGGCTCGGGGGTCCCCAATCCCCAGTGTTGCGGCGCCAGGCCCCTTGGTAGTGGTCTTTGAGGGCTGACCTAGGGTTAGGTTTAGCCCCCAGGATGCCGGCATCACTGATCCGTCCAGTGTGCGATGAGCGGAGGGATGGCTCGAGGTGAGGATGCTGGCCAGCGCGAGCATTGACCAAGCGTTTTGGTGCGGGGGGCCTTCGAAGGTCGCTAGGGGTTTGAAGGACCCTCTCCAGTCTTCTGCCCTGTTTGACAGGCGGCACCCCAATTGGCCCGGGGGGCGACGGGGTGGCAGGGTAGTCCGGCGCTGGGGCTGCAGGGTCCCCAATCCCCGTTGTTATGGTACCAGGCCCCTTGGGAGGGGCCCTCGGGGAAAGACCTAGGGTTAGGGTTAGCACCCAGGAGGCCGTCTGGCCCGATCTGCAGGCTGTGTGGCGAGTGGAGGGGCGGGCCTAGGTGAGGCCTTGGCGAGTGGGAGCGTGAACCCAAGAGTTTTGGCGGGGGGGGGGGCTTCGACGTTCGCTGGGGCTCAAGAAGCCCTGCCCGATCTCCTGCCCTGAATGACCGGCGGTGCCCCTAGCCACCCGGGTGGTGGCGGGGCGGCAGCACGAGTCTGGCACTAGGGCTTGGGGGTCCTCAATCCTCGAGTTGCAGTGCCAGGTGCCTTGGGAGGGGCCCTCAGGGGCCGACCTACAGTTAGGTTTAGCCCCCAGGATGCCAGCAGGCCAGAAACGCCGGATGTGCAGTGAGTGGAAAGGTGGGCTGAGGTTAGGGCACTGGCTAGCGGGAGCATGGGTCCAAGCACTTTCCCGCTGGGGCCTTCAAAGGTCACCGGGGGCTCGGAGGTCCATGCCCTTTCTCCCGCCCTGAATGACTGGCAGCGCCCCTAGCGGCCCAGTTGCCGGCGGGGGAGCATGGTGACTCAGATGCTGGGGCTCGGGTGTCCCCAGTTCCCAGCGTTGAGGCGCCAGGCTCCTTGATAGGGGCCTACTGGCATCCGACCTAGGGATATGGTTACCCCCAGGAGGCCGGCACCTCCGATCATCCGGCTGTGCGGTGAGCGAATGGGCGGGCCGAGGTGAGGGCACTGGCGAGCTGGAGTGAGGGCCCAAGTGTTTTGGCACGGGGGGACTTCGATTGTCGCCGGGGGCTCAGAGGGCCCTGCACGTTCTCCTGTACTGAAATACCGCAGTGCCCCTAGCGGCCTGGGTGGAGGCCTGGCGGCAGGGTGAGTCTGGAACTAGGGCTTGGGGGACCCCAATCCCCAGCATCGTGACACCAGGCGGCTTGGGAGGGGCCCCTCGGGGGCAGACCTAGGGTTAGTGTAAGCCCCCAGGAGGCCGGCAGGCCCCATCCGCTGGCTGTGAAGCAAGGGGAGGGGCGGGCAGAGGTGAGGGCACGGGCGAGCGGGAGCGTGGGCCCAAACGTTTTGGCGGGGGGGGGGGCTTTTGAATGTCGCCGGGTGCTTGGAGGGTCCTTCACGTTCTCCCATACTGAAAGACCGGCGGCGCCCCTAGCGGCCTGGGTGGAGGTGTGGTGGCAGGGTGAGTCTGGTGCTGGGGCTGCAGGGTCCCCAATCCCTGTTGTTGCCGCTCAAGGCCCCTTGGGAGGGGCCCCTCGGGGAAAGACCTAGGGTGAGGTTTCGCCCCAAGGAGGTCAGGAGGCCCCATCCACGGGGTGTGTGGGAGCGGAGGGGTGGGCTGAGGTGAGGGCGCTGGGAAGCGGGAGCATGGGCCCAAGCATTTTGGCGCAGGGGCCTTTGATGGTCGCAGGGGGCTCGCAGGGCCCTGCCAGTTCTCCCACCTTCAATGACCGGGGGCGCCCCTAGCAGCCGGGTGGCAGTGGGGCAGCAGGGTGAGTCCGGCGCTGGGGCTCAGGGGTCCCCAATCCCGGGTGTTGTGCCGCCAGACCCGTTGTGTGGGGCCCCTCAGGATCCGACCTAGGGTTAGGGTTAGCTCCCAGGAGGCTGGCAAGCCCAATCCGCCGGCTATGCGGCAAGCGGAGGGCGGGCTGGGGTGAAGGCTCAGGTGAGTGGGAGCATGGGCCCAAGCGTTTTGGCGCTGGGTGCCTTCGAATGTCCCCAGGGGCTCGGAGGGCCCTGACTGTTCTCCTGCCCTGAATGACCAGCGGTGCGCCTAGCGGCCCAGGTGGCAGCAGGGCGGCAGGTTGTGTCGGCACTAGGGCTCAGGGGTCCCCAATCCCAGACGTTGTGGCACCAGGCCCCTTCGGAAGGGCCCCTCGGGGGCCGACCTAATGTTAGGGTTAGCCCCCCGGAGGCCAGCAGACCCGATCCGCAGGCTGTGCTGCCTGTGGAGGGTCGGACCGAGGTGAGGGCGACGGGAGCATGGACCCCAGCGTTTCGGCGCGGGTGGCCTTCGAAGGTCAACGGGGTCTCGGAGGACTCTGCTCGTTCTCCCGCCCTGAATGAACAGTGGCGCCCTTGGCCCCCCAGGTAGCGGCAAGGGGGCAGGGTGAATCCGGCGCTGGGGCTCCGGAGTCCCCAATCCCTGGCTCTGTGGCAGTAGGCCCCTCAGGAGGGGACCCTCGTGGGTCGGCCTCGGGTTACAGTTAGCCCCCAGGAGGCCGGCAGGCCCGATTCCCCTGCTGTGCTTTGAGTGCAGGGGTGGGCCGAGGTTAGAGTGCTGGCGAGTGGGAGAGTATGTCCATGCTCTTTGGCGCTGGTGGCCTTCGAAAGTCGCCGGGGGCTCAGAGGGCTCTGCCCATTCTCTCGCCCTGAATGAACAGTGGCGCCCCAGTAGCCCCGGTAGTGGCGGGGGGTGGGGGGGATGGGTGAGTCCAGCGCTGGGGCTCGGGTGTCCCCAATCCCCAGCTTGCGGCGCCAGGCCCCTTGGGTGGGGGCCCTCGGGGGCAGACCTAGGGATAGGGTTAGCCCCCAGGAGGCCGGCAGGCCCGATCCGCCCGCTGTGCGGCGAGCGGAGGGGGGGGCCGAGGTGAGGGTGCTGGCGAGCGGGAGCGTGGGCCCAAGTGTTTTGGTGCGGGCGCCTTCGAATGTCACTGTGGTCTCAGAGGGCCATGCCCGTTCTCCCGCCCTGAATGACCGGGAGCACCCCTAGCGGCCCGTGTGGCCACAGGGTGGCAGGGTGTGTCTGGCCCTGGGGCTCGGGGGTCCCCAATCCCCAGCGCTGAGGCACCAGGCCCCTTGGGAGATGCCCCTCGGTGGCCGACCTAAGGTGAGTGTTAGCCCATGGGAGGCCGGCAGACCCGGTCCGCCGGCTGTGCGGCAGCGGAGAGGTGGGCCGAGGTGAGGGTCCTGGCAAGTAGGTGCGTGGGCCCAAGCGTTTTGGTGCAGGGGGCCTTCGAAGGTCGCCCGGGGCTCAGAGAGCCCTGCCCGTTCAGCCCTGAATGACTGGTGGTGCCCCTAGCGGCCCGGGTGGCGGCAGGGCGGCAGGTTGAGTCCGGCCCTGGGGCTCCGGGTCTCCAATCCCCGGCGTTGCGGCGCCAGGCCCCTTCAGAGGGGCCGTAGGGGGCCGACCTAGGGTTAAGGTTAGCCTCCAGGAGCCAGGCAGGCCCGATCCACCGGCTGTGTGGCGAGCGGAAGGCCAGGCCGAGGTGAGGGCACTGGCGAGTGTGAGCATGGGCCCAAGCATTTTGGCGCGGGGGGCCTTCGAAGGTCGCCGGGGGCTCGGATGGCCCTGCCCATTCTCCTGCCCTGAATGACCGGAATTGCACCAAGCGGCCCGGGTGGCAGCAGGGTGGCAGGGTGAGTCCGGCGCTGGGGCTCGTGGGTCCCCAATCCCCGGTGTTGCGGCGACAGGCCCCTTGGGAGGGGAACCTCGGGAGCCGACATAGGGTTAGGGTTAGCCCCCAGGAGGGCGGCAGGCCCGATCCGCCAGCTGTGCAGCGAGCGGAGGGGCGATGCGAGGTGAGGGCGCTGTTGAGCAGGAGCGTGGGCCGAAGCATTTTGGCGTGGGGGGCCTTCAAAGGTCGCCAGTGGCTCGGTGGTCCCTGCACATTCTCCCGCCCTGAATGACCGGAATTGCCCCAAGCAGCCCGAGTGGCGGTGAGGCAGCAGGGTGAGACTGGCACTGGGGCTCGGAGGCCCCAGCCCATGGCATTGCGGCCCCAGGCCCTTGGGAGGGGCCCCTAGGGGCCGACCTAGGGTTAGCGTTAGTGCCCAGGAGGCTGGCAGGCCTGATCCACCAGCTGTGTGGCGAGCAGAGGGGCGGGCCGAGGTGAGGGCGCTAGCGTTCGGGAGCATGGGCCCATGCGTTTTGGCGTGGGGGGCCTTCAAAGGGCCCCGGGGGCTCGAAGGGCCCTGCCTGTTCTCCCGCCTTGAATGACCAGCGGTGCCCCTAGCGGCCCTGGGTGGCGGCGGGGCAGCAATGTGAGTCAAGCGCTGGGGCTCAGGGATCCCCAATCCCCAGCGTTGCATTGCCAGGCCCGTTGGGAGGGGCCCCTCGGGGGCCGACCTAGGGTTAGGGTTAGCCCCCAGGAGGCCAGCAGGCCCGATCCGCCCTCTGTGCGGAGAGCGGAGGTCGGGCCGAGGTGAGGGCGCTGCAGAGCGGGAGCATGGGCCCAAGCGTTTTGGCGAGAGGGGCCTTCAAATATCGCCGTGGTCTCAGAGTGCCCTGCCCGTTCTTCTGCCCTGAATGACTGGCGGCGCCCCTAGCAGCCCGTGTGGTGGCCAGGCGGCAGGGTGAGTCTGGCGCTGGGGCTCGAGTGTCCCCAATGCCCGGCATTGCGGCCCCATGCCCCTTGGGAGGGGCCCCTCAGGGACCGACCTACAGTTAGGGTTAGCCCCCAGGAGGCCAGCAGGCCTGATCCGCCAGCTGTGCGGCAAGCAGAGGTCGGGCCGAAGTGAGGGTGCTGGCGATCGGGAGCGTGGGCCCAAGCATTTTAGCGAGGGGGGCTTCGAATGTCGCCGTGGTCTCAGAGGGCCGTGCCGGTTCTTCCGCCCTGAATGACCAGCAACGCCCCTAGAGGCCCATGTGGCGCCGAGTGGTTGGGTGAGTCCGGCGCTTGGGCTCCGGGGTCCCCAATGCCCGGCGTTGCAGCCCCAGGCCCCTTGGGAGGGGCCCCTTGGGGGCCGACCTAGGGTTAGGGTTAGCCCCCAGGAGGCCGGCAGACCCGATCTGCCCTCTGTGTGGAGAGCGGAGGTCGGGCCGAGGTGAGGGCGCTGGAGAGCGGGAGCATGGGCCCAAGCGTTTTGGCGAAGGGGGCCTTCGAATATCGCCATGGTCTCAGAGTGCCGTGCCCGTTCTCTCGCCCTGAATGACCGGCGGTGCTCCTAGCGGCCCATGTGATGGCCAGGCGGCAGGGTGAGTCCGGCGCTGGGGCTCGGGTGTCCCCAATGCCCAGTGTTGCGGCCCCATGCCCCTTGGGAGGGGCCCCTCGGGGACCGACCTATAGTTAGGGTTAGCCCCCAGGAGCAAGGCAGGCCTGATCCACCGTATGTGCGGCGAGCAGAGGGGTGGGCCTATGTGAGTGTGCTGGCGAGCGGGAGCATGGGCCCAAGCGTTTTGTCAAGGGGAGCCTTCGAATGTTGTCAGGTGCTTGGAGGGCCCTGCCCGTTCTCATGCCCTGAATGACTGGTGGCGCTCCTAACAACCCAGGTGGCAGCGAGGCGGCAGGGTGAGTTCGGTGCTGGGGCTCAGGGTTCCCCAATCCCCGGCGTTGTGGCGCGAGGCCCCTTGGGAGGTGCCCTTCGGGGTCCGAACTATGGTTAGGGTTAGCCCCCAGGAGGCCGGCAGGCCCCATCCGCTGGCTGTGTGGCAAGCAGGGGTCGGGCCAAGGTGAGGGTGCTGGCGATTGGGAGCGTGGGCCCAAGCGTTTAGCAAGGGGGGCTTCGAATGTCACCGTGGTCTCAGAGGGCCGTGCCAGTTCTTCCGACCTGAATGACCAGCAGCGCCCCTAGAGGCCCATGTGGCGCCGGGCAGTAGGGTGAGTCCGGTGCTTGGGCTCCGGGGTCCCCAATGCCCAGCGTTGCGACCCCAGGCCCCTTGGGTGGAGCCCCTTGGGGGCCGACCTAGGGTTAGGGTTAGCCCCCAGGAGCCAGGCAGGCCCGATCCACCGGATGTGTGGCGGGGGGGGGCAGGCTGAGGTGAGGGCGCTGGCAAGCGGGAGAGTGGGCCCAAGCGTTTTGGCACGGGGTGCCTTCGAATGTCGCCGGGGGCTCGAAGAGCCCTGCCCGTTCTCCTGCCTTGAAAGACTGGCGGCGCCTCTACCCGCCCAGGTGGTGGCGGGGCGGCAGGGTGAGTCCAGCGCTGGGGCTTGGGGGTCCCCAATCCCTGGCTTTGTGGCACCAGGCCCCTTGGGAGGGACTCATTGGGAGCCAACCAAGGGTTAGTGTTAGCCCCAGGAGGCCGACAGGTCCAATCAGCCGGCTGTGCGGCGAGGGGCGGGGCAGGCCTAGGTGAGGGTGTTAGCAAGCGGGCGCGTGGGCCCAAGCATTTTGGTGCGGGGTTGTTCGAATGTCACCCGGGGCTTGGAAGGCCCTGCCCAGTCTCCCGCCCTGAATGACTGGCCGCGCTCCTAACAGCCCGGGTGGCGGCAGGGCTGCAGGGTGAGTCCTACGCCAGGGATCGGGGTCCCTGATTCCCAGGATTGTGGCACCAGGCCTCTTGGAGGGACCCCTCGGGGGCCGACCTAGGGTTATGGTTAGCCCCCAGGAGGCCGGCAGGCCCGATGCGCTGGCTGTGCGGCGAGCAGAGAGGCGGACTGATGTGAGGGCGCTGGCGAACGGGAACATGGGCCCAAGCGTTTTGGCTCGGGGAGCCTTTGAAGGTCACTGGGGACTCGGAGGACCTTGCCCGTTCTCCCGCCCTGAATGACCGACGGTACCCCTAGCATCCCGGATGGCAGTGGGGCAGCAGGGTTAGTCCGGCACTGGGGCTGGGGGTACCCAATCCCCTGCGCAGCTGCCCCAGGCCCCTTGGGAGAGGCCCCTCTGCGGCCGACCTAGGTTTAGGGGTACCCCCCAGGAGGCCATCAGGCCCAATCCGCCAGGGAGCGGCACCCCTAGTGGCCCGGGTTGTGGCAGAGCGGCAGGGTGAGTCCAGCGTTGGGGCTTCGGGGTCCCCAATACCTGGCATGGCTGAGACAGGCACCTTGGAAGGGGACCGTCGGGGGCCGAACTAGGGTTAGAATTAGCCCCCAGGTGGCCAGCAGGCCTGATCAGCTGGCTGAGCGGCGAGCGGAGAGGCGGGCCGAGGTGTGGGCGCTGGCGAGTGGGAGAGTGGGCCAAAGCGTTTTGTCGCAGGGGACCTTCGAAAGTCACTGGGGGCTCGGAGGCCCCTGCACGTTCTCCCGTCCTGAATGATCGGCAGGGCCCCTATTGCCCAGGATGGTGGCGGGGAGGCAGGTTGAGTCCGGCGCTGGGGCTCGGTGGTCCCCAATCGCGGGTGTTACAGCACCAGGCCTCTTGGGAGGGGCCCCTCGGACCCAGACCTAGTATTAGGGATAGTCCCCAGGAGGCCTGCAGGCAAGATCAGCAGAGGGTGAGGCGTACCTAGGGGGGGGCCAAGGTGAGGGCGCTGTCAAGTGGGAGCATGGGCCCAAGCGACATAGCGCGGAGAGCCTTTGAAGGTTGCAGGAGGCTCGGAGGGTTTGGACATAAAGAAAATACCCAAACAACACTGCCCAGAGAAGGTCTGAGCCCTAACATCATCACTGTGCTTTTGGTAGCATGAGTTAAACCTGAGGAACACAGAACTGAGGCACATTTGGGAAAAAAGGAGTTGAAAGAGAAATATTTTCTTGATGTGGAAACCCTATCACAAGTGGTTGTGGCAAGGTAAAGAAAATGCCTGACACTTCTCTGGAAGAAACCACAGTGCCCAGCAATGTTCTAAGCCCTAACATCATCACTGGGCTTTTGACAGCATGAGTGAAAACAGAGGAGCACAGCACTGAGACCCATTTGAAAAAAACGGCTTTCAAAGAAAAAGTCTTTCTTCACGTGCAAACATGCTCCCAATTCCCTGTGGCAAGGTGAAGGAAATGCCATACACTGACCTGGAAGAGACCACAGTGCCCAGGCACAGTCTGAGCCCTTAACTCATCCCGGCGGTTTTGCTAGCATGAGTTCAACCCGAACGAACACAGCATGGAGACACTTGGGGCCAAAACGGCTTCAGATGGAAAATATGTTCTTAATGTAGAAAAACTATCCAAAGTGGGGGTAGCCAGGTAAACAAAATGCCACACACCCAGGTGTAAGACACAACATTGCCCAGGCATGGTCTAGGCCACTCACCTCGTCCCTGTGCTTTGGGGAGCTGGAGGGACACCCGAGGCCCACGGCCCTGAGACCCGTTTGGCAAAAAACCTGCTTCCCACGGAAATATTTCTCCTGAGGTGCAGACCTTCTCACAAGTGGTTGTGGCAAGGGAAAGCAAATGCCATCCACTTCTCTGGAAGAAACCACAGTGCCCAGCCATGTGCTAAGCCCTCCCATCCTCACTGGGCTTCTGGCAGCAGGAGTGAAAAGAGAGGAGCACAGCACTGGGACCCGTTTGACAAAAACCGGCCTCCCCCGAGAAAGTCTTTCCGCACGTGCAGACATGCTCCCAAGTACCTGTGGCAAGGTGAAAGAAAGGCCCTACACTGACCTGGAAGAGACCACAGGGCCCAG
>NW_024426831.1:0-1283 GCF_017311325.1 Ursus maritimus
AACCCTAACCCTAACCCGAACCCGAACCCTAACCCGAATCCGAACCCAAACCCGAACCCTAACCCTAACCGGAACCCGAACCCGACCCGAACCCAAACCCCCACCCTAACCCGAACCCTAACCTGAACCCGAATCCCTAACACTAACCCTAATCCTAACCCTAACCCTCACCCAAACCTGAACCCGAACCCAACCCTAACCCGAACCCGAACCATAACCCGAACCCGAACCCTAAACCGAACCCCTAACCCGAACCCTAACCCGAACCCGAACCCTAACCTGAACCCGAACCCCTAACACTAACCCTAACCCGAACCCTAACCCCTAACCCCTAACCCGAACCCCGAACCCCAACCCGACCACAAACCCTAACCCCAACCCCGAACCCCTAACCCGAACCACTAACTCGAACCCTAACCCGAACCCTGATCCGGAACCCAAACCCTAAACACGAACCCTAAACCCGAACCCTAACCTGAACCCGAACCCTAACCCCCCTAACCCCCTAACCCTCTAATCCGAACACGAACCCTAACCCCGAACCTGAACCCTAAACCCAAACCCTAAACCCTAACCCGAACCCCGAACCCCTAACCCCTAACCCCAACCCTAACCCCAAACCCTAACCCCGAACCCGTACCCTAACCCGTACCCTAATCCATACCCTAACCCATACCATAACCCATACCATTACCCTAAACCCTAACCCGAACCCTAACCCCCGAACCCCTAACCCTAACCCTGTAGCCTCAGGCATTGGAAACACCTGAGCCCCACCACAGGACCCAGCCTGCCAACCTGCAGGAAGCCGTGCCCATTGTGCAGGAAAGCATTCAGGGCAGGAGACATCTGGGCACCCCCTCAGAGCCCCTCCCGATATTTGTTGACTCTTCGGGGCAGAAACCCCAGGTTCATACTCACCCTCTCTGGTGCCCTCATCTCAGCTGGCCTGGTAGCTCTCTGAGCACTGGACAGTTAGGACCTGCTGTCTTTGAGGCCTAACCTAACCCTGGGTCTCCTGCTGAGGGTCCCCTCCCCCTTTGCCTGCCTCCAAGGCACCAGGCATTGGGCTCACCTCTGCACGACTAGAGGACTCAGCCTGCCCCACAGCAGGAAACTGTCCGTTTGGGGCTGCAGCAAGGATTCATACCCTACACCTAACCCCAGGGAACCCCCACTTTCAGAGATCTCCCGGATCCACTTAGTAGCTTCACACTGACCTTTAAACTTGCTCTCCACGGAGATCTTTTGAAATTCTCCACACTTCCAACCGATGGCATCAT
>NW_024426831.1:3897-5631 GCF_017311325.1 Ursus maritimus
GACACGGACACTCTACCCAAACAGGGTTGCCTGAGTATGGGCCTGGCAAAATACAGACTCTTAGCAATAGAGAACAAACGGATGGTTACCAGAGGGGAGGTGGATAGAGGGAGGAGTGAATAGATGAAGCGGATTAAGAGGACATTTTTCTTGATGACCACTGAGTAATATATAGAATTACCGAATCGCTCTATTGTACACCCAAAACTAATGTTAACACTGTATGTTAGCTCTACTAGAATTAAAATAAACTTTTAAAAAATATTTTTCTTTCAGTAACCTATTTGAAAAAGCTTCTGCTGTGCAATGTGCATAAGCCCTACTTGGGAGGATTCACTCTACAATAATTATTCACTCTATGCCTTGAATTCAAATTTCACTGAGTTCTTACATTCTACGTGTAGATCCCAGCCCACAGGAGCCATGGTCCTTTTCTTTCCAGGCTCAGCACCTATGCATTCAAGATTGGAAGTAGAGACAGATGCCATTTCACAATCCAGAAAGTTGTTATTCTTTCTGTTTTAGTGTGAGATAGTCACAGAGTGTGGGACAGGTTTCAGAGCGGGTTTGTTATATATCCTGGATCCATTTGGCTAATAGGTTCTGTGTGTATGGGCTTCCTTCCAAGCACATACATGGAAGATGCAAAGGTGGGTGGGCTCAGTGCGGGACAAGAAGAGGACCAAGTACAGACAAGGGTACGAACCCTCGAGGATTCGTGATCCAGGAACTCCTATGGGAGTGGGTACGGGTGGTAGAATCCATGGGAAACTCCAAGGTCACCAGGTGAACACAGGAGGCACAGGTCAAGGAATCTGGATATGCAGGGCTTGGAGGCTACTATGAGCTACCTCTGGGAGGGAGGGAGGGAAGGAATGAGAAGGAGACATTGCCTGCCACTCGACCATGCCATCTGCCCACCGCTCTGGCACACGTCAGTCTACACAGCTGACACAGCCTTGGCTCAGGATGGGCTGGCTCGGGTCCCTCAACCCTCGGTGGGACAGCTGGCTCCAGGGCTCAGGGACATGCTGAGGGAGGTGAGAGGGAAGGCTACCCCTCCCAAGTCATCCTCTCCTTGAGCAGACAGCCCCCCAGGACTGCTGAAAACACGCTAACTGGTTTGAAAGACATGCCATGGATGAAGTAAGGCATAAAGAAATACAAAACAATGTTCGTTTTTAAGTTCAGAGCTGTCATCTCAGGAAGCGGGGAGAACTTCCCTGAGGAAGACTGAGGGGAGGGCAGGCCATGCTGAAAAGGGAGACATGGCTCTCCTGATTGGGGACCTGTAGCCCCCCTCCAGGGCAGGGCATCGTCCTCACCTCATGGGGGATCCATGGAAGTGTTCCTTCAGGGGACTGACAGGGCCAGAGGTGCATCTCGAGAAGGCTACCCTGGCATTGGACTGCACAGGGCACCAGGGACGAGGGCCAGATGGAGGACGGGCAATACCCCAGAGGCCATGGGGCAAGAGCAGAGGCACATGACCTTGAAGATGATAATGAAAAGCAGGAGGTGGCAGCATGGAGCCGGCACGAAAGTGCCATGGGAACAGTGCCCACAGCTACACTGACTGGGTGCCTTCTGTGCCAGGTGTGGCTGACTTCAGTGGGCTCCCGACTAGTCCTGACCACAGCCCTAGGAAGTGTGCACCACCCCTGGCCTCCTATCCCCTTGCAGCTGTTAGGAGTCATGGTCACAGACCCTGGTCAGTTTTCGTGGAAACCAAGC
>NW_024426832.1:0-1886 GCF_017311325.1 Ursus maritimus
ATGACTGTCGGATTTTCTCACTCAGACATTGAGACTTTGACGAACTTCACCTATTTCTACCACCCCATCCCCGAATCTGGCACCTACCAATCTGCTCTCAGTATCTATGCGTTCAGTATTTGTTTATTCCCGTGGAATGTACATGAGAGCATCTGGTATTGGTCTTTCTGTGTCTGAGTTACTTGGTATAAGGCCCCCAAGGTCTGTGTTTCCATGTCTGGTTCTTGTGAATAATGCTGCAGTGAACGTGGGAGTGCATCTGTCTTTTTGAGGCAGTATTTTTGTGTTCTCTAAATCAATACTCTGTAGAGCCATTACTGGGTCATGGTGTAGTGTATTTATTTTTTCAGGAACCTCCATACCGTTTGTCACAGTGGCTGCACCAATTTCCATTCCCACGAACAGTGCACTCCTCGTCTGCTCACCCTTGAACCCACTTGGTGTCTGTCTCTAGGACATTTGCTGTTCCAACAGTTGTGAGGGGATAGCCAATTGTGGGTTTGACTGATGCTTCCCTGACGATGCTGAGTGATGTCGAACAACTTTTTCTGTAAGTTGGCACCTGTGTGCCATCTTTGGAAATTATCTATTCACATATTCCCCCCATTTTTTTATACAGTTTTTTTTGTTTGTTTGTTTTGATTTGTATGAGTGTTGTGTGTATTTTGGATATTAGCCTCTTCTCACACATATGATTCGCAGATATTTTTTTCTTATTGGGTCCGTGGCCTTTCAAGGTTTTGCTGGTTTCTTTTTCGTGTGGAAGATTTCAGTTTGATGTTGTTCCACTTGTTTATTTTTGCTTTTGTTGCCTTTGCATTTGGTGTCCGATCTGAAGACTCTTTGCCAAAACCAATGTTGAGAGACTTAGTACCTGTGTCTTCTTGGAGGTTTATGGATTCAGGTCTTATGTTCAAATCATTCATCCATTAAAAATTTTGTATGTGGTGTAAGAAAGTGACCCAGTTATATTCTTCTGCATTTAGTGTCCAGTTTGCCTGTTACCGCTCACTGAAGAGACAGTCCTTCCCTCATGGCATATCTTCTGCTGCTGTGTCGTAAGTTAGGATCATCTACGTGTGGGTAAGTTTCTGAGCTTTCTGTTCTGTTCCACTGACCTGGTGTCTGTGTTTATGCCAGTACCATCCTGTTTTGATGACAACAGCTTTGTAATCTAGCTTGAAATCCAGGAGTGTGTTGACTGCACCTTTCTTTCTCCAGGTTGCTTTGGGTATTTGGGGTCTTTTGTGATTCCATACAAGTTTGAGGACTGTTTTCTATTTCCTCGAATAATGCCACTGGAATTCAGATAGGGATTTCATCACATCTGTCGATTGCTCTGGGCACGATGGACATGTTCACATAATTAACTCTTCCAGTTAAGGAGCATGGCGTATGCTTCCATTTGTTTGTGTTGCCTTCCAAATCTTTGACCCATACATTCTGCCCCCCTCGAAACACATATTTTTCATTTATTTTCTGCCATGTGTTGAATGTACTGTGTCTTTCTCATTCTTGGTTACTTTTATTCCTAGATTTTTTTTTTGATGCAATTGTAAATGGCATTGCTTTTTTAATTTCTCTTTGCGAAAGTGTGTCATCAGTATACAGAAATGCAAGAAGTTGGGTCATCTGGGTGGCTCCATAGGTGAAGCGTCTGCCTTCAGCTCAGGTCATGATCCCAGAGTTCTGGGATCGAGCCCCGTGTTGGGCTCCCCGCTTAGCGAGGGTCTGCTTCTCCGTCTTTCTGACACTCCCCCGGCTCGTGCTTTTTCTCTTCCTGTCAAATAAATAAATAAAATCTGAAAAAAAATAAAGACAACAGGTCTCTGTATATTGACTTTATATCCTGCAGCTTTCTTGAATTTGTTTATTCTAACAGGTTT
>NW_024426832.1:3365-5627 GCF_017311325.1 Ursus maritimus
TTTTTTTTTTGTCTTTTTAGTCTCTGTTGGATTTATTTATGCATTCCTTTTTGTTATTTCCTTATTTCTACTAATTTGGGGCTTTGTTTGCTGTTTTTTTTTTTTCTACTTCTTTACCACAGAAATCAGGTTGTTTATTGGAGAGCATTCTCATGGATTGATGAAGACTTGAATTTCTATGAACGTCCCCCCCGTAGAGCTACTTTTGCTGCATCCCATAAGTTTTTGTAGGTTGTCTTTTTCATCAGTGTCAAGGTACTTCTAAATTTTTTTTTGATTTCTTCTTT
The DNA here is from genome assembly GCF_017311325.1 of Ursus maritimus. Lineage (NCBI taxonomy): Eukaryota > Metazoa > Chordata > Mammalia > Carnivora > Ursidae > Ursus > Ursus maritimus. The sequence goes on from NW_024426832.1 coordinate 3,653, forward strand.
GACTGTTGGTTGTTCAGTAGCATGTTGTTAAATCTCCACATATTTTTTTAAGATTATTTAAGTATCTGGCAGAGAGTGAGACAGCGAGAGAGGGAACGCAAGCAGGGGGGTGGGAGAGGGAGAAGCGGGCTTCCCACTGAGCAAGGAGCCTGATTCGGGGCTAGATCCCAGGCTCCTGGGATCACGACCTGAGCTGAAGGCAGATCCTTAATGACTGAGCCACCCAGGCCCCCCAATCTCCACCTGTTTTTGACTGTCCCATTTTTTTCTTGAGACTGATTTCTAGTTTCATATCATTGTGGTTGGACAAGATTTGTAGCAGAAGGTGAAGAGAGCATTCAGATGAAAGGTTTGTTTCCTGGAGGGTTTTCTGAGGGCAGACCATGAGTTCCGTGGGGACGGAGGAAGGTTTTGTGAGACGGGGGGTGGGGTTAACCCTTGTTAGAATTACTGACTACTACCATGCAGGCTGTGTGCTACCGTTCACACCGTAGTCCTGATGGGCTTGTACTTCATTAGAAATATTTTCTAGGAGGTGTAGGCATAGGCTTCTCTAAAAGAAAGGTGCCATGTGGGTTCATGGCATGACCCCAGGTCAGCAACCAGGATGTATGGTATTGTGGGGGATCAGAACCAGGCTTTCTGTGGGAAGTGACGGAAATAGGGTATGGTGAGCTCCATGACCTCATAGGTGAGGTCCCGAGTGACCCACTGGGTGTTGGGTTCCGTGGATCTGTTTCATCAGGTGCTGTGGAATTCAGGGACACCCTCCTGTCTGTGGATTTGTGTGGAGACAGGTAGACATCAGTGTCTGGCCAGGCACGAGGGTCGCACTGGACCACCACCAGAGGTGCAGCGTGCGGGGGAGCCACTGCTTGGTTTCCACGAAAGCTGACCAGGGTCTGTGACCATGATTCCTAGCAGCTGCAAGGGGAGAGGAGGCCGGGGTGGTGCACACTTCCACACTTGTGTTCAGGACTAGTCTGGAGCCCACTGAAGTCAGCCACACTGGGCACAGAAGGCACCCAGTCAGTGTAGCTGTGGGCACTGCTCCCATGGCACTTTCGGGCCGGCTCCATGCTGCCACCTCCTGCTTTTCATCATCATCTTCAAGGTCATGTGCCTCTGCTCTTGCCCCATGGCCTCCGGGGTATTGTCCGTCCTCCATCTGGCCCTCGTCCCTGGTGCCCTGTGCAGTCCGATGCCAGGGTAGCCTTCTCGAGACAAACATCTGGCCCTGATGGAACACTTCCATGGATCTCGTGTAATGCGAGGGTTATGCCCTTCCTCGGAAGGGGGCTGCATGTCCCCAATCAGGAGAGCCATGTCTCCCTTTTCAGCATGGCCTGCCCTCCCCTCAGTCTTCTTCAGGGAAGCTCTCCCCACTTCCTGAGATGACAGCTCTGAACTTAAAAATGAATGTTATTTTACATATCTCTATGCCTTAGTTCATCCATGGCATGTCTTTCAACCCCGTTAGTGGGTTTTTTTTTTAGAGGTTCTGAAGGGCTGTCTGCTCAAGGAGGGGATGACCTGGATGGGGCAGCTTTCCCTCTCATCTCCCTCAGCATGTCTCTGAGCCCTAGGGCCAGCTGTCCCAGTGAGGATTGAGGGACCCGAGCCAGCCCATCCTGAGCCCAAGCTGTGTCAGCTCAGAGACTGATGCGTGTCGGAGTGCTGGGCAGCTGGCATGGGCCAGGGGCAGGCAGTTTCTCCTCCTCATTCCTTCCCTCCCTTCCTCTCAGAGGTGGCTCAGAGCAGCCTTCAACCCCTGAATCTCCACATCCCTTGACCTATGCCTCCTGTGTTCAGCTGGTGACCTTGGACTTTCGCATGGATTCTACCTCCTGTACCCTCTCCCGTAGCAGTTCCTGGATCAGGGGAGGGGTCGGACCCTTGTTTGCTTTTGGTCTTCTTCCTGTCCAGCACCAAGGCCACCCACCATTGCATCTTCCATGTATGTGCTTGGAAGCAA
>NW_024426833.1:0-1066 GCF_017311325.1 Ursus maritimus
GCCCCTTCCCCCTGCCCCTGCCTGTGCTCCTGTTCTTGCCCCGGACCCAGCTCCTGCCCTGGATCCTGCACCTGCCACTGCTGCTGACCCTGTCCCTCCCCTTGCTCCTGTCCCTGCTCTTGCACCTGTCCCTGCTCCTGTCCCTGCCCCTATCCCAACCCCTGCCCCTACTCCTGCTCTTGCAGGGCTCCCAGAGCCACATCCAGAGCCCACAGCCCTGCAGGGAGAGCTCCTTGTGCAATTACCCTTAGTTCCTTCACCCGAACCCGACATCCCGCCAGAATGTTTCATCCCCTCCCCCTATGTTCTTTCTCTCTGGTACATATTGACTGTTACTTTATCTTTTCATGTTCTGTATACTGTTTATTATTTGTTTTAAGTAAAATTACTTGTTTTCAATTGAACATGTCATGCACATGGAGTATATTCACAATGTTGTGCCACCCCACCAGAGAACATTGCTGCAGAATATCTCCTTCCCCAAAGGAGTCCCTGAACCAGAAGCCCTCCCTGCCCATTTCTCCCCCAGCGCACACCCTCAAAACCCCTAAGCTGCTCTCTCTGTTTCTTTACCTGTTCCGGATGTTTCTGTAAGTGTAATCACAATAGGTACCTTCGTGCCTGCCCACCTATTTTCAAAGGGGACTCTTTTTTTCTGTGTTTATCTGACATAGCATTTCCCTTATTCGATACTGAAATCCCCGATGGATTACAGATCAGACATAATCACAGAGACCACTTCAGGACTTATGGGCACAATCTCAGGGCCGAGACCCCTGCTCCTGCTGGGACACCACGGCCTGACCTCAGACAGGAAACAGCTGGCTCTTCCTGTGACCCACACAGAAACCAGGGAAATGCAGAAAGCTAGTAGACACACCACAATGGGCAAAAGCATTGCTCACAACCCAAGGCCAGAGAAAGGTTTCCCCTGCCTCTGGTCCAAACCGTGCTCCAAGTCACTGGGTTCCACAGGGACAGAGACCAAACACATGCAAGTCCAAGGGGGAGGATAGGCACGCGGGGAGTATGTGTCAGAGATGCGGGAGCTCCCGGGGAAGGACTC
>NW_024426833.1:4783-5620 GCF_017311325.1 Ursus maritimus
AGGTGCAGGGACTGGGAGGAAGACCCAGCCAGGGCCCGTTCTGGCTCCAGGGCTGCTGCAGGGCCATTCCCAGCCCACCAGGCAGTGTCTGTTTAGAACCAGGGAGAAAACCTTTTCCCTCAATTGTTCTTTTTAAAGATGGTTGCTCAGCATTGACACAGAAAAACATTCGACATAAAACTGGAGCCGTTCGCAGCTGCAAATGACCCAGAAATGATCGAAATGCACTGACCACAAAGAAAGGAACTTGTGCCCCAGGCAGGCCTCCTGTGCATGGGGGCAGCTAGGGGCCCTGGACATGCCCGAGCGGGCAGTGCTGGACTCCACAGTTAAGAGGACAGAAGAAGGAATCTGCTCTTATGGCTCCGCTCAGAGAGGCCACCCTGCGAGCCCCTCATGCGTTCTGGATGTCCTGGTGATTCTTGGGCACTGCCCGAATCTCAGCATCTTCATGACCCGGAGTGGGGGGAGGGCAGCCCAGCAGCCTCAGGTCCCACGTGGCCTCTGGGGCTTGGTGGGCTTGCGGTTCAGGTGGCTCTTGTCAGGCCACATGGCCTCCATCCCATTGGCCAGGTCGACCCCCATTGCCTCGTGACAGGCCAATGTCAATCAGTGAACCTCCACCACTGACCCCCCAACAAAGGCCCCCATATAGTAAAAGTTGCCCTGGTGCCTGGGGATGTGGGCCTGGGACTGTGGCCGGCGCGCGTTGCTGAAGTTCTCATTGGCCACCCAGTAGAAACTGGGGTACAAGGTGACAAAGGGGGGGGACAGGATCTCCATACCCACGTGGTCATGGAACTTCATGTCCACATCCGCGCACACCAGGTCGTCCAC
>NW_024426834.1:0-3393 GCF_017311325.1 Ursus maritimus
CAGGACGCTCACTGTCCAAGCTCACAGGAAGCAAGCACAGTTAGAAACCAAGCTTGTGCTTGACCTGCTGTTCAGCTCCACAGCCAAAGTACTTGGGTGAGGGTGGCACGGAGGCGGCTTCCTGTCCCTGTCCCTGCCACGGAGCTGGAGGCAGAGTCTCATACACAGAAGGAGCTCCCTACATTCATTTGCCCGGTTTGGTTATGAAAATAAAGCCTGAGTCCTGATCATTTTAGAGGCTACTTACCGCTGCCTTTATGCCTCATCTATTCAGAACTCGTGATTAGCATCACAAAGATCAAAGAATATTGAACCCATGCAGGATATCCCTGGCCATTTAAATTAACCTGACTTTTCACGTGGCTTTATTTTTTTAAATGGCATGGAAGAAGAAAAGAAAGAACCCCGTGGAGATGGGGCCAGCATCCTGACTTGAACTGAATCCCTCTAGTTTCACACAGTAATCCCCTTCCGGCCCTCCTGGTTGGTCCATTGCATCGCCCTGGGGACACGCAGAGGAACAGCAGGACCTGTTATCGGTGGATACACAGCTGTCAGCTGAGCTCACACTGCTGCTGTCTCATCCTAGTAACACCCAGAATGTCTGTGTGGCTCTGGGCCCACAGGCCTTCTCCTCCTCTATGGTACTGCATGTCTGCGGGATGCAGCCCCGATATGTCCCTCAACCCAGAACCTCCCTCCTGCTCCAGACCCACACCCTCTAAATGTGGGGACGGCCACTTGATGTAGATGGCAAAACTTTTTGCTTTGAACTTTGGTTTAAACTTTTATGTTTTCTGGTCATTGGCAGATTTCAAGCAATCGGCAAATGTAAAATGTAAAAAGAACGTCGAGAAAGAGGAGGATAAAGTTGCTCTGAGGCTGTTGAACAGGAGGGAGGCCAGCACCACCACACGCGACGGCAAAGCGCTGCTTTCCTAGAAACTCGGCCCACGCGGTGTCTGTCTGACGAGTGGAAGAGACCCTGAGGGGAGGACCACAGCGCCTCCCACACCAAATCAAACTGTTCTGCCGGGAAACATGGCCCCTCCTTTCCAACGCGACGTCCCTGCTCACCATTGTCTACTTGATCTCAGGAAGCCTGGGACAGAAAGGCCATTGGAGTTCCTTTTTCTCCTGTCTTTCACATGGCTACCCAAAGGGTGACTCCCTGTGATGCCCAGTGTGTGACCACACCCACGTGCATCACGTGGCACCCCAGTCACAGCTTACAATCTGAACCCAGGAGAGGGAGCTCCTTTCTTCAAACTTTGTTGCTTACCTACGTCAGAGGCAGAGACAGAGCCACATGCCAGCCCCCACTCCTCCCCCACAGCTTGGGGAGAGGGTGCCTAGGATCAAGGGGTGCAGGAGCTCCCACCCCGGCTGCTCCTTCCCTTAGTTAGGTTCTGCAGCATGCAGAAGCTGAGTGTGCAGCCTTGCAAGGAGGTCAGGAGGTGCACCCTGTGGGGTGCTGGGGCTTCAGCGGCAATATGACCTTTGCGATCCTCAGCTCTCCTCTGTAGAATGGGGACGATGAAGTTCTCTCAGCTGGGCCATCATGGGTCATGAGAAATGTGAGATTTTACAGCACAGTGCCTGAATAGGGGGAGATCAGTACATGGTGTTCTATCTGAAAGGTGAGAGGAACATTGGCCAGCCTGGGAATGGGGTATAGCCTCTCCATCATCCCAATGAGAGGTGCTGGCCAGGGTCCTGGAACCCTCAGAGCAGGTGGGACAACGCCTCCCCGTGGCCCCTCACAGCCTGACGTGACTTCAGGGAATGTGACCACAGTCAGGGCCAGAGGAGGAGGACAGGAAAGATGAGAGGCCGCTCCCCAGACAGGCCTGCCCACCGAAAGACCCAGGGGCTTCTACAGGGTGGCTGAGCCTGCACAGCCCAGGCCTGCTTGTGGAGACACAAAGCCTGAGGTCCCTTCTGAGAATCCTCACCTAGATGGTTCGATAGCCCTGGTCCCCATGAGCCATCATAAAGGAGAATGCCCTGTCTCCAACCATAGCGCGGGTGCCCCTCATCCCCCACTGCAGAGGGGGCTACCTTGGTCCCCCACTGTAGAGGGGGTGCCCTGCTCTCCCACCATAGAGAGGGGGGTGCCCTGGTCCTTTACTGCAGAGGGGAGGGTGTCCTGGTCCCTCACTGCAGAGGGGGTGCTCTGGTCCCTCACTGTAGAAGGGGGTGGGAACATGAGGAGGGGCCCCAATGAGGCTGTAGGTGCCAAGAACTTAGCTGTGGTGGTTGGCACCACTCCCCTCTGCCTTTGCTTGGTGGTTCCCTCAGCAGCTGGATAAATGCTGGGTTCTCAAGGTGCGGTGGGGTTGCCTCTCCCATTTCCCTCCTCAGCCATCACTAATGGATGACAGAACAAGTCTGCCTTGCTGACTAGGACAGAGAGCACAAAGAGAAGGTGCAACTCTCTCAACCTCCCCCTCCTCCACATCTGCCTCTCAGGGGATAGGGCACTAGAGCCCATACTTCCAGGCTCCCTGGCCCCATCATCTGTGCCTCATCCATCTCTGGGACCTGGGGTATGCACATGACATGCACAGGGCATGCCCAGAGGACAGACCCAGGGCAGAGGCCAGAGCGGCTCCAGGAGGTGGGAGACCTGGTCCCTGGTACAGGGAGTGTGCACTAGGAGAAGAGAGCTCAGCGGTCCAGGTGCATCTCTGGCCCACACATATTCCCTGCTCTGTTTCCTGGGGAAGGCGCGCCTGGCGCTGGGTACCTTTCAACAGCACAGGCTTTGGCCTTGTGGCGGATGGATGAGGAGTAGGTCTGCTGCTCTCCCCGGGGCAGCTCTCGCACCTGCACAGTGAAGTAGTGGATGGTGGTGGTGGTGGTGGCGTCGCTGCCCGTGATCCTCTGGAGCCGGAAGCTGTGCGCAGTCACTTCTGCCAGTGACACCAGGAGCTCTCGGGGGGGGGGGGCACTGGACGCTCTGCAACCAAAACAGAACAGACTAGGGACACGTGACCGGCTGTTTCTCCAGGAAGGCACCATGTGAGCTCAAGCATGAGGATGCGGGCTGCCCATGAGGGCAGAGAACAGGGAGCTCATTCCCACCGGCTGTTTCTCCAGGAAGGCACCATGTGAGCTCAAGCATGAGGATGCGGGCTGCCCATGAGGGCAGAGAACAGGGAGCTCATTCCCAGTTCTGCAGGCACCTGCGGCTCCCTCACAGCCGACTCTGGACCTGCCCCAGCCTGGACCTCACAGGAGACCCTGGCTTGCTCCCAAAGCGCTGCTCTCTCCTGCCAGAGACAGTCGGACAGACAGGAGGATGAGCCCACACATGCTCCGTGGCAACCACACGTCCCTACAACATCTCGAAGTTGACACCTGGGCTCTGCTGAGCACATCCAGGCCCCT
>NW_024426834.1:3403-3722 GCF_017311325.1 Ursus maritimus
GGGGGGGGGGGGGCACTGGACGCTCTGCAACCAAAACAGAACAGACTAGGGACACGTGACCGGCTGTTTCTCCAGGAAGGCACCATGTGAGCTCAAGCATGAGGATGCGGGCTGCCCATGAGGGCAGAGAACAGGGAGCTCATTCCCAGTTCTGCAGGCACCTGCGGCTCCCTCACAGCCGACTCTGGACCTGCCCCAGCCTGGACCTCACAGGAGACCCTGGCTTGCTCCCAAAGCGCTGCTCTCTCCTGCCAGAGACAGTCGGACAGACAGGAGGATGAGCCCACACATGCTCCGTGGCAACCACACGTCCCTACAA
>NW_024426834.1:4906-5601 GCF_017311325.1 Ursus maritimus
TGCTCAGCCTGCTTGTGAGGGAATTTGAGAGAGCAGTGAGCCGCAGTGCCTGGAAGGTGGCCAGAGCGTGGTACGGGCTCAGTGCATGCTAGGCTCCTTTGCCTTCTACCTTTTGTAGGTTTCAGATCGGCCCTTGGGATGGTTTTCCAAGCACTCTGGGCTCAATTCATGCCTCCCTAAGACTGTCTAGATCTTCTCCTAGAGTGATCCCGCAGGCCACGGGGTCACTGGCTCACATTCTGAGTGCAGCCATGGCACCAGCTCTGTCCCTGGAGTTCTGCGGACCATGCTGGCCCTCAGGCTTCCCAAGAGGCCACCAGGTGAGTGCAGGGAACAGAGAGGGGAAGGGCCTTGCCTAAGGTCACACGGCTCCAGAGTCTGATGCTTGGGGACTCCCAGAGCCCACCCGTTTACTCTGTGCACAAGCACCTTCCTGTCATCCTCTTCCCTGAGACCTCTGGGTCAGGTCCTGATCTCCCAACCTGGAGCTGGGGTGGCCCTGGGGAGGGAGTCTTCTGAGGCAGATTCCAGAGTGAGCCTGGAGGGCATGTCAGGTGCTCGCTGAGATGGGAACCCACAGCAGATTTCTGTAGGTGGAGGAGACTGAGTGTCTGTGGAGGGTGTCCACGTCACGGCCTCACAGCTGTGGCCCCAGCAAATGACTGAATCCGTCTGGGCCCCACTTCTGTAGAACT
>NW_024426835.1:0-5589 GCF_017311325.1 Ursus maritimus
TAAATAAATCTTTAAAAACAAACAAACAAACAAACAAAAAACTAAAGAGTCCAGGTGGTATCATGATTGTGAAATGAGGTGTAAGAGCACATGCTTTGGCACTCTCGTGGGTTAGTTCATTGGTTTTCCTTTCCTTAGCCTTGCTCTCCAACTGTTAGAGTCATCATGGAATTAGTAATCTGCTTTTCCTAGAAGCTGAAGTTATTATTTATAGCCAGCCAATTTGGTTTTTGTTATTTTCCTCATTTACCTGAATCTCCTTCAGGAAAATTACTCTGATCTCAGAACTGGCTTAAACAACTTATGAGTGGGTGATAAGAGGGATCAAAAAGCCACTCCAGGCCTGACTTGTCTGATGGGCTCCTGCACAGGTGACTGGCACTCCTGGTCTCTCTAAACCCAAAAGTGACCCTTAGGAGCCAAAGGTACGAAGGGTTGTATTTCCCAGCTGGCCAGGCTCTGACTCAGTCCTTTACCCTTCCTTCTATTCTCATTTCCTCTTCAGTTCCCAGTGCCCCATCATTTGGCAGCAGAGAGGAAAAAGAGCTAGGGTGGACATTCTGGGGACCAAGCAGCTTTCAAAGCCAGCTTGGCATAGCCTTTCCTGACAGCAGTCCAATCTGCTGACAGGTCTGCTCTGACCAATCTCAGAACACATGGGGGCCTGGGTGAAGCACAGCCTGGGAGTCCCTTATCATTGGCACTTGATTTCCTACTGGGTTAGAGCCTTAAGCTCTCTAGCAGAAGGAGGGCACAGAGGCCACAAGAAGAGAACAAGGATGCATGCACAGCAGCTCACACTGCCCCAGGCAGTTCCAGCAGACAGCAGTCCTGTGTCTGACCTCTGAGGTCCTACGTCTTAGAGCAGGATCTTGCTCCTGGTTAAGTACAGTTCCTGGTACACAGGTGTTTGACAAATACTATTTGCATGATTGATGACAGGTTTAGGTCACCAGATCAGCATTAGAGCACAGCGTGGTGCCTTAAGGGAGCTACATTTCTTGGGTCAAAAAAAAAAAGGGCCTGGGACTGGAGTAGTGGAACTAAACCTATAGACTTCAGAGGAAGTCGAGCAAAAACCCAGCTGGACAAAAACCCAGGAAAACACAAGAGCCACACAACAGGAGTGTAGCAATCCAGATCACTTAACATTATTTAAGAGCAGTTTCTAGTACAAGGGCCCTCAGGGCACCTGCCATTCCCACAAGGGCCAACTTCCTAAGATCAGAGTCTGATTAGCTGGCTGGCTGCACCCTGCATCCAGGAGGGCTCTGCGACACGAGCAGAGCTGACAAAGAGGCCCCACAGAGATGTAGTGATTCCCTTGGCCACAAAGCTGCAGATCTTGGTTTTATGCCTCCTAACCTGCTAGGCCTCCAATCTGCTTCAGTCTCAGGGTCGCTGCAGAAGCCTGTGCTCCAGAATGAGCTGCCAGTTGCCTAGGAAGGCCCCCGGGGGCACACAGAGCCTGGTTACTCAATGTTGTCATAGACCTGGATCACGTCCTCATGGTTGCCAAGAGCCTGGATGAGAAGGGCGGCCTGCTCCAGGTCGGGGTCTGCCAGCTGCACCTTTGTGTTGGGGATGAATTCTAGTGAACAGGACACCGAACACAAGCCCAGGGAGTCCAGCTTCTTCCTCACTTGATGCAGTGAAGAAGCATCACAGATAAACTAGGGACAAAAGAAAGTCAAAAGGTGAGGAGCCAGGAGATAACAGGATAAAGCCAATCAGAACTTTGCAAAACCTGAATGGAACTACTATAATGAATCACTGCGTTTAAGTTCCTACTAGCGGAGATACGGTTTTCAGAGTTCTGAATCCTTCTCGTAGTCCTCAGTAAAGTGAGACCTATCTAGTATTCGCTTAATAAATATTTGTGCAATATGGGAACTCTTTATGTCATTTGTACCCCAGGGTGCAAGAAAGAAGAAACAGAGAAGCACGCCTTAACACATCTATTAGGACCCTCTAGAAAGTCCACCAAACACCAAGGCTTCATACTCACTTTAAAAATGTTCTTTTCCTCTTCATCTTCAGTTTCCTTGACATCTTCAGCTCCTGCTTCAATTGCCAGCTCCAGGGCACGCTCTAGGTTCACAGCTTTCTTCTCTCTGTCCTCCACTCCAACCACGACCACCCCCTTCTTATCAAAAGAGTGGCGAGCTCCATCAGCCATCATTCCCCTCAAAGGAAAGGAAACACGCCAGACTGAATGTCTGTAGACACTCAGCCCCCACATAGCACTGCATTCTAATTACTGTTTCCCACCCAGCCTTTGGAGTATAGACATACATATTCTGAAGGAGAATATGCAGCTACCACCGGGCAAGAGAAAAATCCAAACATATCTCCATCCCCTTCTTTCTGCCCTGATTGCAGTTTAGTGGATGCAAAGACATTGCTCATCATTTAAGATTCCAGTCTTGGTGGTACATTTTAAGACCTGGACATCATATGGCTACAGATGGGAAAAATGGGACAAAGGGCCCCTTCTCCGCCTGATGAACAAGTCTTCCGTATCCTGTCTAGTACAGAACAAATTAAGGGAGAATAAATGATCCCATTTGGATTCTGCTAAGGATGAAGTATGCTTAAAACCTGAAATGCCACCAGGAACAACTGTACTTTCCTTGCAAAGAACTGGAACCTCAAGGCTTCATACCCTTCCACTCTCCCCAGACCTACACCTACCCATTCTTGTTCAGGATATGTCTGATGTCTGAATAGCACTTGGAGCCACTGTTAGATAATGCTTCAATGAGCAGAGAAGAGCCACCAGGGCCTCGGCCCTCATACAGCAAATAAACATCCTTGGTTTTCTGCAATAAACAACATGAGCACATTTTCCTGTTTCCCAATTACCTCTTGCATCCCAGCCAGAACACGGACACTAACTCCATGGGATGGGCACTCTGGGGTACAGCTTAGGGTCTCAAGTCTTTATTGTTATCCCCCACCTCTGAGAGGTGGCCCTTTGGGACCAACTTCTGAGGTAATTGCAAGTACAACCCCTTACTGGGAAGGAAGTGTTTCTCTGGTCCCTGAACAATCAATGAGCTATCTCCCAGTTTCATTTCCTCCCTGTCCCAGCTGAATCCCACATCTAACACACACACCACCCCACGCTCCCACCAAGACTCATCTTCCTACACCCATCTGGCATGAAACCCACCTGTAAAGTCTCCTACCCCTGGGGTGCTGAGTGTCGCTTTAGGAAATAGCACACCTGGGCCCTATCATAGGAACCACTGAAAACAGCATGGCCAAAAAATTCAAACAATTCATTGAAGGTCTAGTGACCAATCTCATTGGACCTCCCATGCTGCCTCCACTCATCGCTTGCCCACACATCTGACCTTCACCACTCTCTCCCAGTACCCTGCCTTGCTGCCTTTCCGGGAACTCTCAAATGACAATTTCTTCCTTCTTCTTTCACAAAGGAAATAAAGGGCCACCAGGTGGGGGGAAATCCTCTACTTCCACTTTATCTGCACCACAGCCCACATGACAGCATGTGTATAATGGTTAGAGAACAGGTTCTACAGTCTGTCTGGTTTCAAGTCTGTCGTTTTCTGTGTGACTTGGTCACCTAATCTTTCTGCGTCTCAGTTTCCACTTAAGGTTGTTTTGAGGATTCAGTGAGGTAATGCATACAAAGTTCTTATCAAAGTGCTTGGCCTAGAGTAAGCACTAAATAATTATTAGCTATTAAGATGCTTATCACTTTCTCAAATCCTTCCTACTGTCCCAGAGGAAGAGGTGTCCTCTCACCTAGGCTCAAAGACAATCCCCATAACTGCACTCTACACCTTGCGCCTCCCACCATCACTAATGCCCCGTCTCCCTTTCTACTGGCTCTTCTCCTTTAGGGCATACATATCTGAAAAACGTACCCTTCCTCAATCTAATATTCCCTACATTGTGCCCCCTTCTTTCTACCGCACTTCCTCACACTTTGGCTGAGTAGTCCTAGGCCGTCTGGTTCTGTACATTTTCTATTTATCCTATTCCTGATTGTGCTCCCATAACTACTGTCCAAGGTCAGAGAGCCACCAGAAGGCTCTGTATTGAGGGTTTCAACCACAATGCTACCCATCTCTCTGATAATCTAAGGAGTGTCTGGTAGCCTTCCAGACATGGGCCCTGGAGGGACTGTGATCAATAACAAGAAGTCAAACTGAAGACACACCCCCATTTTCAGCGATGCCTCAATCGTTGACTTGGGCATGTGCTTGCTGCGACACACCTCTAAGATGTTGGCCAGGTTGCTGTTGTGCTCAGGGTTGGGGCCTCCTTCTGAGATAGAGAGAAAAGAGTGAGTGAACACATCTCATTACAGCCGGGGAGAAAGAAGGGATTTCTGCCACTCTACCCACCCCCAGCCAAAAGAGCAGCAAGTCACCCCTTGGCTCTCAGTTAATTTAGAACATTTATTCACTATTTAAATGAAATATGGAGAAGCATTTTGGAAAAGAAGTTTCTAATTCACTATTTAAGGATGGATATCTTTCTGCTAGGTTTCAGCAAACACCACTTTGCAACAAAGAGGTAAGGATGAAAATGGTACCAACATTTCCTCTTGCTCTGACTCTACTACTTTGTGTATAATTATTGAAATGCTCATATGACAGCATGTAATCATGCTGTCTCTCAGGGTAAGGGCTCTACCTCATTATTCTGTATCACCAGTGCACATAACAAACACTCAAGAGTGTTGATCTCACTCAATATCAAGAATTTAGAAGGAAGCCAAGAGAAATATCAGGCACGAATTCTAGGGGTAAATTAGTATTTACTGAGTGCCTATTATGTGCCAGAAACGACCAGAAGGTGGGTACTATCCCTGTTTTACAGAAGGAAACTGAAACTCAGCAAGGTTAAGCCATTTACTCAAGGTCATACATTTAGTAAGTGACAGAAACCAAGTCTTCTTGACCCCAAAGTCCATGAATTTAAAGGACTTTTTTCTCCACTCTTACAGGTATCTTACACTAAATGCAAAAACAAAAAAGCCGTCTTGCCATGGCTACACAATTGAAAAAGACATGGTTGCAAACTTACCTTCCAAGAAAATATGTCTTAGGAAACTGTAATGAAGCAAACTGAGACTGGGCAAGTAATGGATTTATTCAATGCCCCTGCCACAACCTATGTGTTACCAGAGGGGAATAGAGGGCTTGATTTGTCTCTTCAGGCAAGATACACGTGACCTTACTCTTAGGGTCTGTTTCCATGAAGTACCCAGCTACACACTAGAATGAAGTCACTTTTACCATTATTGTCCTAACAGCAACTCCCTGCCAAGCAGGCAGACGCTCAGCATCTGGAAAGGTGAGTGGAGACATACAACGTAGGTAGGTGACCTGAGCTTTTATGAAGTGGGCAACGGTGGGAATTAGGAAAAGAAAAGAATATGAAGGACCAAGGGTCGGGGTGGGCCCTGCTTTAGCTGTGGGCGTAGAGAGCGCAGCAGCGGGTGACTTACCTTTAACTGCCAGGCGGATACTCAAACTGAGCTTGGAAAAGATGCGACTCCTCTCGGCGTCCTTGGGACCCTTGATATGCCGGACTTTGGACCACTTGTTG
>NW_024426836.1:0-2303 GCF_017311325.1 Ursus maritimus
GGGGGTCCGGGGGTAGGGTGTGCCCCGGGTGGGAGGCGGGGGTCTGGGAGGGCACGTGGAGAGGGTTCATCGCGGGTGAGTTTTCTTTTTCCCTTTAAAGTCTCCTCTGCCCAATGTCTGTCAACTGGCTGTAATCCCCAGACCCGTGAACTCCAGGGCGCCTGCTCACCTGAGCTTTTGTGGGATGGGTTGCAGAATTTCAGGGTTTCCCGTGTTCCCCGGGAAGAGTGCAGGTAAGGACCGCACACAGTCCCCATCTTCAGTGGAGTGTCCCCTGGTTCCCTGACACAGTGAAGGTGATGGACCTTGAGTAGTACCCCGAGTTCAGCAGGGTGCTCCCTGTTCCCCCAGGCATACGTGTAGTGCTAACAAGCCCCGGAGCAGTCCCCCAACTTCAGCATTATGTCCCGTGTGCACCGGGGATGGTGGTAATGGGCTGTCAGGATTGTGCTGGAAGGTCCTCCAGGTTCCTGCTGCCCCAGACACAGGTGTGGCGATAATAAGCCTCAGAGCTGTCCCCCAACTTCAGCATTATGCCCTGTGTGCCCCCGTGTTAGTGGTAATTGGCTACTAGAATCGTGCTGGAAGGTCCTCCAGGTTCCTGCTGCCTCAGGCACAGGTGTGGCGGTAACAAGCCCCAGCTCCACCCCCCAGCTTCAACATTGTACCCCGTGCCCCTGGGTTGGTGGTAATTGGCTGTTAGAATCATGCTGGAAAGTCCTCCAGGTGGGGGCCTGGAGCGGGCGTAACCCAGACCCCACTCTAGTTGCATTTGGAAGACGAATTGAGGGTTTCTTTAGAAGAGTAAGTCCGCTTTCCAGAAAAGGCAAGGTCATTGGTCTATTTAGAACGAAGATAATTACTGCTAAAAAAGAAGTAAGTGTTGCCCCTTTGCCCAGAAACTGAAGCAGGTGTGCAGGCTTTAGGTCCGAGGTGCCTTCTTCTCCCCAGCTGACAGCACTTCTCTGCTCTGGCTCCACGAGACCCGAGGTTTTGAATATCAGCATCTGAGTCAGTGAGGTAGCTTGTCACAGGATGCCAGCGTTCAGAGAAAGCACATGTACGTTTGTCATGATGTCATATCCATGTCAGGATTGGAGGTAAAACCTCTCATTATCCCAAAACCTCCTGGGCTTTTCTCTTTTCTCTAGTTGAGCCACGCAGTAAAACTTAAGTAGCTGTCAGCATTCTGGATTTGGTGCAAGAGTTACTTAGTTTCCCTGCAGGTAGAACTTTGCAGGGGATCACAATTTCTCGTCCATTTATTGCTTACAAATGTATTTTGAACATCTGTTTCCTAGGAACCCTCTTTTATTAGAAAGGGAAGGTGAGATTCACTCTGTGCGTGTTTGTAACATCTAATTTGTTCCTTAATTTAATAGTGTTTATTCAATTGGGCCTAGGATATGGTTGAGTGGCCAGCATCTAGAGTTAGGTGGCTTTTTGTCGTCAGATACAGACTTGGATGATGTCATTTGACAAAGGTGATGTTTCATCATTGATTAGTCTTTTCATCAGAAGAGTTAAAATTAGGGTGGAGGGAAAATTCAAAATTATTCAAAGCAGCCTTTTCCTGTTTAAAAGTTGAGCTTGATCTATAAAGAACTTCTCAAACTCAATACACAAGAAACAAATAAATTATAAAATGGGCAGAAGATATGAACAGACACTTTTCCAATGAAGACATACAAATGGCTAACAGAGAAGTGAAAAAATGTTCAACATCATTAGCCATCAGGGAAATTCAAATCAAAAGCACACTGAGATACCACCTTACACCAGTTAGAATGGCAAAAATGGACAAGGCAAGAAACAACAATTGTTGGAGAGGATGTGGAGAAAGGGGATCCCTCCTACATTGTTGGTGGGAATGCAAATTGGTACAGCCACTCTGGAAAACAGTGTGGAGGTCCCTTAAAAAGTTAAAAATTGAGATACCCTATGATCCAGCCATTGTACTACTGGGTATTTAGCCCAAAGTTACAGACATAGTGAAGAGAAGGGCCGTATGCACCCCAATGTTCATAGCAGCATTGTCCACAATAGCTAAATCGTTGAAGGAGCCGAGACACCCTTCAACAGATGACTGGATTGAGAAGATGTGGTCCATATATACGATGGAATATTACTCAGCCATCAAAAAGAACGATTTCTCAACATTTGCTGCAACATGGACGGCACTGGAGGAGATAATGCTAAGTGAAATAAGTCAAGCAGAGAAAGACAATTATCATATGGTTTCACTCATTTATGGAACATAAGAACTAGGAAGATCGGTAGGAGAAGAAAGGGATAAAGAAAGG
>NW_024426836.1:2752-3601 GCF_017311325.1 Ursus maritimus
CGTGATGTTTATAGCAGCAATGTCCACAGTAGCCAAACTATGGAGAGAATCCCAAAGTCCATGCACTGATGAATGGATAAAGCAGATGTGGGAGATATATATAATGGAATATGACCCAGCTTCAAAAAGAATGAAATCTTACCATTTGCAAGGATGTGGATGGATCTAGAGTGTATTAAGCTAAGCAACATCAGTGAGGAAAGACAAATATCCCATGATCTCACTCATGTAGAATTTCAGAAAGAAAACAGATGAACAGAGTCGAGGGGTGATGAGAGAGGCAAAAAAGGAAATAGACTCAACCTTGGAGAACAAACTGAGGGTTGCTTCAGGGCAAGGGCGTGGGGGGAAGAGTTAAATGGGTGGGGGGTATTAAGGAGGGCACTTGTGATGAGCACCGGGTATTGTATGCAGATGAGGAATCACTAAATCCTACCCCTGAAGCGAATATTCCTTGGCATGTGAACTGACTGGAATTTAAGTAAAAGAAGAAAGGAAAAGGTGTTCTGCTTCCTGAAGAATGAGGTAAAAATGTAGTGATTTGGGCTGTACTATTCTGTAGATGATAGTTGTAAAACACCCTGTTGTAGGATACGTTTGTTTCTTATCTCAGAAGGAGTCCTCGGAACGCTGCAATGAAAGATCCAGATCTCAGAGCACATTCATGCTCCACTGATATGTACCAGTTTGCACAGTTAGGAAGGAAGGTGGAGAGAAATACAACAGAAGGGGAAAGTAAGTGTGAACCATTCATTAGGTAGCTTTATACCTTTCTCATGAAAGCCTTGAGCCAGTGTGATTTTGGAAGAAGAGGGGGAATCCTGGAGCTTTGCAGGAGACGGGGGAGTT
>NW_024426836.1:4164-5582 GCF_017311325.1 Ursus maritimus
GCCTTTCCCGGTGGATCTGCTGAGGTTTGTGTCCGGGAGAACCTTTCCCATCTCCTCCCTCAGCAATGCTCAAGTACAAGTATCCCCCACTTTTTAAACGTTCACGGTAAGATACTTGGCTTTCTTGAAAGATCTACGTTATTACACGGCTTCAGTAACAGGAAGAGACCTGAAGAGGATTTCCCTCTTATGAATAAAGTCGAACAGTGAGAATCGCATTCAGCATCTGTTTTGGGGAGAAGCACGACAGAGGCGGCGTGCACCCCAACCAGCTCCTTCCACTGGGAACCGCTCTCCGCATCCAGCCACCAGCACTTTGAATTGTGTCTGTGAGCCTCTGCTGTGCTTTATCTTCATTTATGCTGGGCCTCCGTTAGACACTTGTGTCCTGAGGCCTAAGAAAAGCCAAAGAGAAGGGATTTTGGAGTCTAAGCACACTGTCTAATTGTTCCGTGTAAATTAATGGCCATTCCTTCTTGACACCATTTCTGCTGTGCAAGGTTTCTCAAAAGCCCTGTACTTTCAAAGAGCAGGGAAACCTATACCCCATGCTGCGGGGTTAGTTTTAGTCTCCATGCTGGACAGAACATTTCATGACTGTCGGATTTTCTCACTCAAACATTGAGACTTTGACCACCTTCACCCGTTTCTACCACCCCATCCCCGAATCTGGCACCTACCAATCTACTCTCAGTATCTATGCGTTCAGTATTTGTTTATTCACGTGGAATGTACATGAGAGCATCTGGTATTTGTCTTTTTGTGTCTGAGTTACTTGGCATAAGGCCCCCAAGGTCTGTGTTTCCATGTCTGGTTATTGTGAATAATGCTGCAGTGAATGTGGGAGTGCACCTGTCTTTTTGAGGCAGTATTTTTGTGTTCTCCAAATCCATACTCAGTAGAGTATGACCCATGATTGGGTCATGTGGTAGTTGTATTTATTTTTTCAGGAACCTCCATACCGTTGTCACAGTGGCTGCACCCATTTCCATTCCCACCAACAGAGCACAGTGTCTCCTTGTCTGCACAACCTTGACCCCACCTGGTCAATAGCCTTTCCAACAGTTGTGAGGTTAGGGTTAGGGTTCGGGGTTAGGGGTTAGGGTTCGGGTTCGGGTTTAGGGTTAGGGTTTAGGGTTCGGGTTCGGGGTTAGAGTTAGGGGTTAGGGTTCGGGTTCGGGGTTCGGGGTTCAGGGTTCGGGTTCGGGGTTCGGGTTCGGGGTTCAGCGTTCGGGTTTGGGGTTCGGGGTTCGGGTTCGGGTTTAGGGTTGGGGTTGGGGTTAGGGTTAGGGGTTAGGGTTCGGGTTATGGTTTAGGGTTAGGGTTAGGGTTAGGGTTCAGTTAGGGTTCGGGTTTAGGGTTCGGGTTCGGTTCGGGTTTGGGTTTGTGTTCGGGTTTAGGGTTTAGGGTTTCGGGTA
>NW_024426837.1:0-5581 GCF_017311325.1 Ursus maritimus
CTGGTTTCTCCCCACCTTGGGCCTGGAGCCCAGCGTGCAGGACTCGCCCTCAAGGGGACCGCTCGGGGCCCTCCGCCGCGTGCCCGCCTGCTGTCAGCCAGCCCCCCAGGTGAGGGCTTCTGAGCATAACCTGCTCCTGGTGGCTGGTGCCGGTCAGTCTGCCTGCGGCCGGCAGCCGTGCCCCCTGACCCTGTGCCCTCATCTCTAGCCCCTCAACCTAGCTGCCCGCGTCGTTGTGGGGGCTGCCGAGACCTGGACGAATGTTCATCCTTCCTGCCACCTCCTGCTTACCCTGAGGCTGGCTCAGAGTCAGGGCTGCCGGAGCTCCTGGTCCTGGACGGGTTGGGTGAGACTCCTGAACCCGACCAGAACCTGGGGTCCCTTCCTCCCGCCCGCCTGCCCTCCTTCAGCTATATTCTATTTTGGTACACTCTATTCCTCCTGCTCTTCGTGCCAGCAAAAACACTCCATACACCTCCTGCATTTTAGCCTGCCCTCCTCTGCTATACCCTTCTCCCTCTCTTCTTCCTCACTCTATGTCCAGCTTACCCCTTCTATTAAGCTACATACACTCCTACCTCCTGCCACTACTCAGCTCTCCTCTCACCCAGCCTTCTCCTCTGCTTCTTTCTTCTCACTCTCACCACTCCTCCTCCTCCTCTGCTTCCTATTCTTCCTCCTCTCCTCCTATCCTCCTTCCATAGCCAGCCCCCAGCCACTAGCTATTCGCTTATTTGCTTCTTACCTATTCCTCCCTCTTCTCCCTCTGCCTCCTCTCTCTCCTCTACATATTTCCTCACTATTGCTCCACACATTATCTGACTGCAGCTCTGCTGTGGTGTGGAGAGCACCCACTCCCCAGGAGATCTCAGACCAGGCGACAGGCTGAAGGCGGAGAGTCTCTGGAGGCTGCAGGGCAGCCGGACCCCGTGTGATTCAGTGGGAAAATGGGGAGGATATGCTGCAGGACAGCATATCATCAGCTCCCTCCTTCCTTCCCTTTCCTCTCATCAGAGGACATTGCAACAATGAAGCAACTATCACTGTTTACCATGAGCAGCCAGCCTGTCCGGCCACAGGAACTTTGAGGTGAAGGAGCTCCTCAGAGCCCCATGGCATGGGATGGAGGCAGTGCTGGGAATCCCAGAGGCGTTCCCAGTGGGCGGACATGTGAGGTGAGGAGAGGAGCTGCCAGGAGGGAGACTATGGCTTGCTAAAATTACAGAAGCTAGGAAGCATGGCTGTGGGAGGCTGGAGCCTTCCTAGCGGAAGGGAAGGTCTGAACTTTCTCAAGGTGCTGTGAGCCGAGACACACACAGCTCCTATTTAAGCTATAGGCTACTCTGGCCTCCTTTGCTTGTATGGCCGATTAGGAAGTAACTTTGCGATCTAAGCTACTAAAGGCACTTTTAATCTGTCAGAAAGGGTGAGGAGGGAGAGATATGAAGGGGGGCAGAGCCTAATCTTTTGGATTGCAGCTCTGAGATCTCCTTGTGGCCTCACTCGACCCTTGAAGCAGCCAGACCAGCACCAGGGAGACTGCACACCAAGAGCACTTAGCGGAGGGTAGGCTGGGAGTGAAAGGCCCAGGAGAGCGGCTCTGCTCTACTTCGGTTTGTGCCAAGATGGAGACGATCACGGGTGTGGCAGCAGGCAGAGGCCCCAGGAGGCGAATGCTTGAGCAAGTTATTGGAGGCACTAGGTCATGTGTAGGAGGCCCGTGAAAATTCCGTGATCCCTTTAGGTGTGCCAGGTGGCGCAAGAGTGCAGCCGATGAAAGCATCAGAGGTGGCTAAATACTCTGAGACTGATGGCCTCCCAACTCAATTCTCTCCTGGAACACCAGGACACGGGGGCTGCCAGCCATACCCAGTCAAGCAGGGTGGTGAGCCTAGCTGGGGTCAGGGTGGGGTGGGGCGCCCCACCAAAGCCTCTCACCAGGTACTGAGGACTACTCTTTCAGAACTCGGTGGAGGCAGGGAGAGCGACAGAAGGAGGGGCAGCCCTGTCTGGGATCTGGGGCTCACACAAATGACTCCTAAGTGGCTTAAAGAAGAAGGAGCTTCCCCTCCCAGGGTCTGGGACCTCCTAAGTCATGGTGTGCCCAGAAGGCGAGGTCCTAGAACTCTGGGGAGACAGCCTTCCTGCTTGATCCCAACTTGGCGGGGCCCCCAGAACTCCTGGCTTAGCACTTTCAATCCTATAGTCTCCATGCTGGCTCTCCGTGTCTCTGGCCAGGTCCCCTTCATCTCACGGACCACGAACCACTAATGGACCACCACCATCCACATGACCTATTCTTCTATATATCACCAAACATCACTTTTTCCAGACAGAACACATGTGCCGGTTCGGGGATCATAATTTAGAGAACGCTAACTTTATCCAACCTATTTGAAATAACCACATGGTGAGGCTGGGGGCAGCCAAGGTCTGGGAAGGGAGCACTGGATCCAGAGAAAGTGGTCAGCGAAGGGTTTGGGGATATCGGTGGATCAGTGCTGGAGAACAGCAAAAGAATGGGTTGAGCAGGAGATGAGGTCCACAACACACTCCCCTTCTGTCCACACCCCTTTGCGTGCAGCACATGGAACAGGGTATGTCCTATGTTTGCCTACCAAGCAGGTCTGCTATCCCTCTGGCTCACTCTAGGGACCCAGGTGCCACCTCCAGAAAGTCCTGCTGACGACCTGAGCCACTACAAACTGCTGAAAGCCAAACCAAATGGCTCCCCTCACTACCACACGGAGGTGTGATGAATGGCGAACTACAAATCTCAAACACTTCCACCTACCAGAACACTCTTAGCCTAAGTGGTAGAAACAGGTGATGCTCTGCAGGGAGCTGAAACAACTTTTTCAAATGGGCCCGTGAGGTGTCCTAGAACCATGGACAGGCCTCCTATCAGAGGGACCTCAGGAGGGATGGCACCGGGTGGGGAGGCTAGCTCCTGTGGCTATGGGGCAGAGCCTTGGGAAAGGCTACTAGCACAGGGTTATGGGGAGACACTACAGTCCAAAGACCTCCTGAGGCTACATGTGGCTATCTGCGACACTACCTCACACCTGCACACACACTCACACAGACCCTCGCTTGCTCTCACTCACAAGCACACACTTATTCTTACACACTCCTGCTCACATGCTCTGCTCCACACACCCACACTGACCCCTCCTGGCCGCCATTCACGCCAGACACTCCCCCTAGCGAGTGTGCAAACAGCATCTTCCAGGATGCCAGGTCTCCCTTCCCCCTCTCTGGGCTCCTCTCCCCTCCCTTCCACCCCTCTTTCTCCTCCCTCTCCTCCCCTTCTCCTGGCCTTCTCTCCCCTCTCCCCCCTCCCTCTCCCTCCCTTTTGCTCCCCCTCTCCTCTCCTCTCCCCTCCCACTCTCCCCTCCCTTCCTCCTCTCCTTCTCCCCTGCTTTCCCTCCCCTCCCTTCCCCTCCCCTCTTTTTCCTTTCTGTCTGGGCCTCCCTGCCCCAGTTTCTGGGTTGTCCCAGTGGAACTCAGAGAACAGGCAGTTCCAGGCCCATCCCACCACTTCCCTCCTCCTGCCCTTTCCTGGAAGCTTTGGAAACCAGAAGGAGGCCAGGACAGAGCAGGATGGAAGCCCAATGGAGCTGAGCATGGAGCTGAGCATGGAGCTGGGCAGAGACACAGCCCAGCACACAGTGGGGCCTCAAGGGTCCAGCTTCTGTCCTCCAGACCCTTTCTGGGCCTAGTTCATTTAGGGAGGAGGGGAGCACCCCAGCTTCTAAGCAGGTGTCCCCACCCTCCCCACACGCAGCTCCTCCTGCACAGATGGCCCTCCCCTGGTCCAGGCTTACCTTTCAGGGATGATGTGACAACAGCTCCCCCCACCGTCCGTGTCTGCTGTTCAGCCTCTAGGCCCACAGCTGTCCTGTGGTTGGTGGGACAGCTTCCGGGTCCCTGAGACACTCTCTTTTGCTCCTGTGCAGGGATGGGGTGGCCTGGGTGAGGACGGCCTGTGGAAGCCCAGACCCAGGGCCCACTCCCGCACCCACCTCTGAGCCCCACTTTCCTGGCACACGGGGGCTGTGTCTGGATCGCACAAAATAGATGCTTGGCCCCCGGGGGCATTGTTCCTGAGCATACAACTTCATCTGACCGTGGAACCCGGCCCCAAGTCACAGGCAGGGAAGGGTCAGCTGCAAGACCCCATCTCGGCCCCTCCTTCCAGGACCGCGCTGCCCCTGCCACCCCACTGCCTGTCTACACTGTTTTGTTTTGTTTAAGATTTTATTTATTTATTTGTCAGAGGGAGAGAGGGAGAGAGCACAAACAGGGAGAGCAGCAGGCAGAGGGAGAAGCAGGCTCCCCGCTGAGCAGAGAGCCCCATGTGGGGCTGGATCCCAGGACGCTGAGATCATGACCTGAGCCAAAGGCAGACGCTTAACTGACTGAGCCTCCTGGGTGCCCCTGCACTGTCGTTAATACTAGCGCTAGTCACGGAGCACACAGACGTTCCACCCTCGTCATCCTCAGTTCCCAGGACTAGGTTTATTATCTCTCTTTTCCTACACAGGCTGGGGTCAGAGAGGCGAGGTCGGGGCGGGGGTGCCTACCTGGTTGGCCTCTCCCAGTCCCTCCACTGTGCCAAGTGTTCCAACCTCAGGGCCTTTGCACTGCTGTCTCCTCGCTAGAGCTCTGTTCCCCTTGCTATGTGCCTCAGCGACTCCTTGGTGTTCTTCCTATCTCAGCCTGAATGTCACCTCCTTGGAAAGCCCCTCCCCCACCCCCGCCCCCGCAGCCCCCTTACAGAATCCAGTGACCAGCCAGGAGGCACTTATAACAACGAGCCCAATGTATCCAGGCATTCGCTGGTTTTCTGCCTGTCCCCTCTGCTGCCCGTAACTTCCCTGAGAGCAGGCACGAGGCGTCGCTTGTCACAGGGCCCAGCGCAGCATCTGACACACAGTAGGTGCACACGGAATAGATAGGACCTGCTGGGAGCAGTGCTGAGGGCTTCCAGACCGTGGGTCTCTGGCCCTAGTGGGGCCAAAGGCAGTCTCCAGACTCCATCCCCTGGAGGGGACTGACTGGGTCAGGCCAAATGGCCTGGGCTGGGCTGGAGTGTCTGGGAAGGACAAAGCAGGTCACAGCATGTGGGGCAGAGCCAAGCTGCAAGGCACAGGAGCTCATGAGCCAGTGGCTGGGGGGGGGGGGCGGGAAGGGCCCCAAAAGGGCTTGGTGGTCGGAGGCTGGGGCATGGGGCCCTATGGCACACGAACACTTGGGGTGGGACCCAGGGTCAACCCTATTTGCAGATTGTCCCCTCCCCTGGGCAGCTTATGGCTGGGCTCTGGCCAGCCTAGTCCAAATCCCCACCCCACCTCTTACTGACCATGTGCCTGAACGTCACGCCTCTTTGCTCAGCCTCCCCCAGCCCAGGGCCTGGAGACCGGGGGCTTTGGGGGGACCGAGGGACCCTCTCATGGGCCCAGCGAACACCAGGCCAGTCCTAGATGCTCTCCGTCCTTGCCCAGACGTGTCAACCGAGAAGCAGCAGATCAGGGGGCGAAGGAAGGAGCTCGCAGGGACTTAGTTCTGGTGTTTATAC
>NW_024426838.1:0-5579 GCF_017311325.1 Ursus maritimus
CCCCAACTACGTCTTACCCAGCTCTCCCTCCCACACCCGTATGGTCGTGTCCCCTTGCTGGGGAGCACACGTGCCAGGACGGCAGCGGTGCCGGAAACCGTGGAGAGTACCGAACCCTGCAGACACGACGCCCTTTCCTATACCTAAGCCCCTCTGACAAAACTTAATGCCTACAGGAGGCACCGGAAGAGATACAGCAGTACCCAGTAATAAAATAGCATTATTATAGCAATATACGTTCACAAAAGCTCATGAACGAATGTGGTCCCCCTCTCCCCAAATCCCTTATTACAATGCACTCACCCTTGTCTCTGTGACGTGCTATGAAACATCCACAGCAGGACAGGAAGTGGGACGAACGAGACGGGCGCGCCATGTGACGCAGCTTCGGCAACCGGCTATTTACGCTCCGACCGGAAGGAGGTGGAGCCACAGCTGCTCCCCAATGCAGGTGCGAGTGCAGAGCTGAAGATGCGGAGTCCAGGGCTTTCTCTGCCCTGAATGGGTTTCAGGCAACTAGAGACCACCTCTGTGGCCCCAGACGCACCAGAGTAATTCAAACCAGCTGAGCCTAAAGTGTTGACTCCTTCTTGCCTTGTCTTTCCTGGGGGAATTCCAAGGCGGCTCTGGCACAACTGCCTTCCTGGTTGGATTTACACTCTATTATTAAAGAAAGTCTTTCATATTGATTTGTTTTTTCAAAAGACTAACCTAATTCATCTTTCTGTTCTGCCTCATCATTCCTTTTTGATAGGCATCGAGCGTTCTCACATCTGCAAGGATGAAAATACGGTAGCTATTTATGAGACCGCCATGAAATTGGAAAGGTTGAAAATCAGTTTTTGATACAGATTTCCATAAATAATTTTATTATTATATTCCTAATCTCTAACTGCTGAATGCTAGATGAATCTCTTACTTTGTTTTCTTGAAACAGAACATAATTTAAACTATTTTTGTTTTTTTTTGTTTTTGGGTTTTTTTTGTTTTTGTTTTTTGTTTTTTTTTTTGTAGCTGGTCTGTGATGTCTTTTAGCTTGAACGAAGTTTTGTTTAGAGAAAACATTTCTTCCTTTATCTATATAGTCACACAGATTATAGCTGTAAGGGTGGGGGAGGGGCATAGGAAGAGGGAGACAGAGAATCTCAAGGGGACTCCACGCTGAGCACAGACCTGTCACGGAGCTTGATCTCACAAGCTTCAAGTCATGACCTGAGCCCAGATTAAGAGTAGGACGCTTAACTGACCGAGCCACACAGATGCCCCTCTTAGTAGATCTTATTAGGAGTGTATCAAATCTATTAGTCTATAATTTATAGAGAAATCAACTTTTGGCTGTTTAATACTTTTATTGACTATTTAGTGTTCCATAGATTTTAAATTTTAATTTCTGCTCTTTATGTTTTTCTTCCATTTTCTTAGAATTGATATTATCTAACTCCTTTAGAATAATCATTTTTAGCCTTTCTTTTTTTGTATATATACATTTAATGTAATACCTTCTGTCTAAACAATTTTGCCTGCCTCTGCAGGCAATACTAGATTTTTAAAAAATTGTAATTCAGTTCAAAATATTGTCTGTGGATTATTTAGTAATATATAGCTTTACTGTATAACGCTTGATCTGTGGATTATTTAGTAATATATAGCTTTATTTTCAAATATAAGGACATATTCTAGTCATCTTTTATGACTGAATTCCAGTTTAACTACATTGTGATCAAAGGACTTTCTGAATTATCTAGTACTTTAACATTTGTTGAGATTTTCTTTTTACTCCAGTCTATATAAAATTTTTTTACAATACTCTTTGATAAATGTTCATGTGAATGTCAAGAGAATCTGTGCTTTCATCTATTTTGTTCTGCAGCACTTCATATATATCAATTAGGTAAATATCTTAATAACTTCTATAGATCTTCTATGTGCTTATTGAATTTTTTTCCTGCTTGGACTTAGTTATGAGAAATGTGTGTTAAAATCTTCTTCATTGTGGATTTTTGCACTCCACCTTTTACTTTTGCCACTTTGTTCTGTATATATTTGGAACTTAAATTGTTGGATGCACACAATTTTAGAATTATTAAATCTTCTTGGCAGATTGACCTTTTTCATTATGAAATGTTTTTCTTCTATTTATTTTTTTGCTCTCTCTTTATTTCTAGTGATACTTCTTGCCTTAAAATATTCCCTATTTGACATTGGCATAACTACATAAGACTTCTTTTGGATACTGCTGAAATAACATGTTTTTCCATTCTTTAGTTTTTTTAGCACTTTTACTCTTTTCTGTATTTATTTCTAGGAGTATTTTCCTTCTTCTTGAAGACTTCCTTTTAGTATCTATCTACTACTAGTGAATTCTCTTCACTATAATTTTGTGGACATGTCTTTATTTCACCTTTACTTTGAAGGATATTCTCAGTGGGCATAGAATTATATATTTTAAATTATTTTGTTTAAAATGATAATTGCCATTTTTAAAAAAAATTTCTATTAAGAATTCCACTGTCAGTCTTATTTTTAGTCTTTTGGGTTGCAGTTAAGAAATACACCCTTCCTATAACACTAACTTGACTACTAAGATAAGGAAAAACTGAAAAGCGGGAAAAGTTCATAGTGAGGAAAAAAAAACAACTATAAGGGGAAGAAACACCATAGAAAATAATTTATTAGACAATTAAGTGACACTTACTTTTGACCAAAGTTTGTAGACTGGCTGGAATTTGATTATTAGCGGTCAGATGAAAACAAGTAATGCTCCACTCTTTGTCAGAATACCTTCCAGAATGTCCTTTAGTAGAACCTGGATGTTACATGAAACTAATTGCCACAAATGAGGTTATAGTTTTAGTAAAATCCAGCATGGATGTAAATTTTGACTCGTACTCCAAACCTAAAATGAAAGTAGAACTATGTTAATAACAGTCATATTTGATGAAAATAATTAATTCACTTATTCATTGATCAATATCATATACCAATGAGGTGACAAAAGTTAATTTTCTTTCATTATAATTCACTTGATATATTTTGTTAAAGATATTTATAATATCAGTCAATAAAAATAAATACTGACTTTCAGTGAAGACACGATGCAGACATGGGTATTACATGAGAACATAAACCCTATGAGACTGTGAACTTTGTGTATCTTGTTCTCTGTGGTATCTCTTGCACTGAGATTAAGGTTTATTTCATAGTGCTCAAAAATATGTGTTGAGGGTGCAGGAATGCATTACACAGGTGATGGGGATTAAGACATGCACTGGGGATAAGCACCAGGTGTTGTATGTAAGTGTTGACTCACTAAATTGTACACCTGAAACTAATATTACACCGTATGTTAACTGGAATTTCAATAAAAATTTAAAAAATATATATGTGTTGAACAAATGGATCAGTTTTTCTCTAAAAGTTGACTTAAAAACATCTTAAGGGTGATGATAATAAGCAGTATAATCTAGTTGGAGAGGCATCTAACAGAAGTCTGTAAACATCAATCTCTTATTCACTCTAAACACATAGTCCAGATAGTATTTACAAATGAGGCAAATCTTGAATGTCCCCTGAGATTGGCTCCATCACTATTTTTAGGGGATACTGAAGTTACCACGTAGTGTGATCTGAGATGTCTTCAGGCCTAGTTTGCTCTAAAAATTATTAACACCTTTCAATGGTATAAACCACCTCTTGAAACTTTGAACTCTTCATCGTTTGCAGCACTTCTGGCGAGGCTACCAAGCTCTGTATATATTCAGTATGTTTTGATGGTAACAATAGTTTGAAAAGAAAAATATGGAAAATAACTACATATATTTGGGTGAGAAAGATAACTCCAAGTTTAGACATATGAGACAGGCCTACGTTTCTCACCAATAGCATTTCATGATTGTCTACAGTTCCTGCCTGGCTTGAAGATCTTTAATGTAAAATACTTATTTGGTTAGATAGTGGTGAGGCTCTTGCCTCCAGACTTATTTAGCAACTACCATAACTTTTACTCTCTTAGCATATTATTAGATTCTATGAGTGGTATAAAAAGTGCATAACACAGTCTGTTTTTATGACCATCACAATTTTGTTTTCTGCAAGGAAAAAATAGAGATATCTGCATTTGCTTGAACATGTATTAGAAATTCTGAAACCTCATATTAGAAGTCTGAAACTTCATAGTGGGATTATATATTTGAGGTCTAAATCTTGACTTAACTTTCCTAAAGATATCCATGGTTGGCAAAGCTGGGAAGTTGTGTTATGTAAAACCTTCCTGGTCTACTACTTTTGGGTTAAATTGAGAGTGTTATCACCCATCCTTGGAAAGAGAAAAGTTTCCTCCCCCCTCCCAGAAAAACTGGATTACTTTAACCTTTACAAATGTAAAATAATGCCACCTAAAGGAGCTCCACTGATACAAAACAGAATTAGCATGCAGAATCTACTTTCATGTGAAAAACAGAGCAAAGAAACTATAGTCTGCGTCCTTCACCACTACTTCCCTGGAATAATGGAAAGATCACAGGCTTTTGAATGAGATAAATCTGGATTTGAGTCATGTTTGTGAATTAGCACAGGTTTCTTAGTTTCTCACCTACAAAATGGCCTTAATAATGTCGCCACAGAGCATTCTTGTGAAGATTAAATAAGAGAATGCATGTGAAAGCTCTCAGCAATTAGATTTTCAGTAAAAATGAAGTCTAGTCTTCTGTTGTTCTTATAGTTGTTTCCACAGAGTTTAACAGAAATTGTCTTTCATTTCATACATTAGCTTTGTCTTTCTATTGGGTTAACATATAATTGAGGAAATGGCCAAGAGTTACGTGGAAAAAAATCACTAATCATCAGGGAAATGCAAATCAAAACCACAATGAGATATTACTTCACATCTGTTAGAATGGCTGTCATCAAAAAGAAAACAGGTAACAAGTGCTGGTAAGGATGTGGAGGAAAGGGAAGCCCCCCATACACTGTTGGCAGGAATGTAAATCGGTTCAAACACTATGGGAAACAGTTTAGAGTTTCCTCAAAAAACTAGAAATAGAACTACCATATGATCCAGCAATTCCACTTCTGGCATGCAGCCAAAGGAAATGAAATCTCTATCTTAAAGAGATATTTGCACTCCTGTGTTCATAGCATCCTTATTTACAATAACCAAGATATAGAAACAGCCTAAAGCAATGAGAGATGAATGGATAGAAAAATAGCAAATATACATATATATATTTATATATTCCATATAAATAGATGAATGGATAGAAAAATAGCAAATATACATATATATGGAATATATATATATATATATATACATACATATATATGGAATATATATATATTCCATATAAATTGATCAATGTGGAATATTATGCAAACATAAAAAGGAAAGAAATCTGGCCATGTATGACAACCTATATGGACTTTGAGGACATTATGCTAAGTAAAATAAATCAGACAGGGAAAAACAAATACTCATATGTGTAATCTGAAAAAGCCAAATTCAGAATCAGAGAATAGAATGGTGGTTGCCACAGGATGGGAAATGGGAAGAGTTGGTCAAGGAGTACAGACTTCTAGTTATA
>NW_024426839.1:0-4516 GCF_017311325.1 Ursus maritimus
GCAAGGGGCCCCGCCGGTCAGTCAGGGCGGGAGAACGGGCAGGGCCCTCCGAGCCCAAGGCGACCTTCGAAGGCCCCCCCAACCAAAACGCTTGAGCCCATGCTCCCTTCCTCAGCGCCCTCACCTCGGCCTGCCCCTCCGCTCGCCATAGAGCCGGCCGATCAGGGCTGCCCTCCTCCTGAGGGCTAACCATAACCCTAGGTTGGCCCCTGAGGGGCCACTCCGAAGGGGTCTGGCACCACAATGCCTGGGATTGGAGACCCCCGAGCCCCAGCGCCAGACTCACCGGCTCGCCCCGCCGCCACCCGGGCCGCTAGGAGCACCGTCGGTCATTCAGGGAGGAAGAACGGGCAGATCCCGCCGAGGCCCTGGTGACCTTCGATGGCCCCCCGTGACAAAGTGCTTGGGACCACGCTCCCGCTCACCAGCACCCTTACCTCAGCCCGCCCCTCAACTTGATGCACAGCTGGTGGATCGGGCCTGCCGGGCTCCTGGGGGCTAACCCTAACCCTAGTTCGGCCCCTGAGGGGCCCGTCCAATGGGGCCTGGTGCCACAACACCTGGGATTGCTGACCCCTGAGCCCCAGTGCCGGATTCACCCTGCCGCCCTGCCGCCACCCGGGCCACTAGTGGTGCCTCTGGTCATTCAGGGTGGGAGAACGGGCGGGGCCCTCCGACCCCCTGGCGACATTCCAAGGTCCCCCTCGCCGAAACACTTGGGCCCATGCTCTCGCTCAGGAGCACCCTCACCTCAGCCCGCCCCTCCGCTCGCTGCACAGCCCGCGGATCAGGCCTGCCGCCCTCCTGGGGGCTAACCCTATCACAAGGTCGGCCGTCGAGGGGCCCATCTCAAGGGGAGGATCACCGCAATGCTGGGGATTGGGGACTCCTGAGCCCCAGCACCGGACTCACCCTGCCGCCCCCCCGCCCCCCAGGCCGCTAGATGAGCTGCAGGTCATTGAGTGCAGGAGAACGCGTGGGGCCCTCTGAGCCCCCAGCGACATTTGAATCCTCCCGTGCCAAAATGCAGGGGCCCACGCTCCCGCTCGCCAGCGCCTTTACCTCAGCCCGCCCACCTCTCGCTGCCCAGCCAGAGTATTGGGACTGCCAGCCTCCTGGGGGCTAACTCTGACCCTAGGTCGGCCCACGAGGAGCCCCTCCCAAGGGGCCTGCCCCCGCAAAACTGGGGATTGGAGATCCCCAAGCCACAGCGCGGGACTCACCCTGCCTCCCCACCACCAACGGAGCCACTAGGGGCGCCACTGTTTATTCAGGGCAGGAGAATGGGCAGGGCCCTCCGAGCCATGGCAACATTCCAAGGCCCAGCGCGCCAAAACGCTGGGGCCTCTGCTCCCGCTCTCCATCACCCTTAATTCGGCCTGCACCTCCGCTCCTCGCACAGCCGGAAGATCGGGCCGGCCGGCCTCCAGGGCGCTAACTAGAACCCTAGGACGGCCCCTGAGGGTCCCTTCCTAAGGGGCCTGGCACCACAATGCCGGGGATTGGGGACCCCCAAGCCCCAGTGCCCAATGCAGCCTGCCGCCCCGCCCCACACGGGCCGCTAGGTGCACCGCCATTCATTCAGGGTGGGAGAACCGGTAGGGAACTCTGAGCCCCCACCAAACTTCGAAGGCCCCACGCTCTGAAACGCTTGGGGTCATGCTCAGGCTCACCAGCGCCCTCACCTCGGGCCAACTCTCCACATGTTGCACAGCCGCTGATCGGGTCCACCGGCCTTCTAGGGGCTAACTGTAACCCTAGACTCACCCCCGAGCGGCCCCTCCCAATGGGATTGGAGCCACAACGCCAGGGATTGGGGACCCCCGAGCCCCAGCGCCGGACTCAACCTGCCGCCCAGCCGCCACCAGGGCGGCTGGGGGTGCCACCAGTCATTCAGGGTGGGAGAACGGGCACGGCCCTCCAAACCCCCGCCTACCTTCGAAGGCCCCCTGCGCCAAAACGCCCAGGCCCACGCTCCCAATCACCACCACCCTCACCTCGGTCCGCCAGTTCACTCTCCACACAGGTTGCGAATAGGGCCTGCCGGCCTCCTGGGGGCTAACCCTAACCCTAGGTCGGCCCCCCAGGGGCCCCTCCCAAGGGTCCTGGTGCCGCTACACCGGGGATCGGGGACCCCAAGCCCTAGAGCCAGACTCACCCTGCCACAACACTGCCACCCGGGCCGCTACAGGCGCCGCCGGTCATTCAGGGAGGTAAATGGCTAGGGCCCGCCGAGTCCCTGGAGACATTCGAAGGACCCCGGCGCCAAAACGCTTGGGCCTGCACGCACGCTTGACAGAGACCTCACATCGACCCACCCTTCCATTAGCCGCACAGCTGGCGGATTGAGCTTGCCGGCGTCCTGGGGGCTAACTCTAACCCTAGGCCGGCCCAGGAGGAGCCCTTCCCAAGGGGCCTGGCGCCACAACGCCGGGGATTGGGGACCCCCAAGCCTCAGCACTGGACTCATCCTGCCACCCAGCCACCACGCGGGGGCTTGGGGTGGTGCCGTTCATTCAGGGTGGGAGAATGGGCAGAGCCATCCAAGACACGAAGACCTTCAAAGGCTCCCGGGGCCAAAACAACAGGGCCCACGCTCCTGTTCACCAGCGCCCTCACCGCCGTGCGCCACTCCAGTCTCCACACAGCTGGTGAATAGGGCCTGCGGGCCTCCTAGGGGCTAAACCTAACCCTAGGTTGGCCCCGAGGGGCCCTCCCAAGGGGCCTGGCGCCACAAAGCTGGAGATTGGGGATACCGGAGCCGCAGCGCCTGACTCACCCTGCTGCCCCGCCACCACCTGGGCAGCTGGGAGCGCTGCCGGTCACTCAGGGAGGAGATTGGGCATGGCCCTGCTAGTCCCCGGAGACATTCGAAGGACCCTGGCGCCAAAACGTTTGGGCCCACGCTCCTGCTCAACAGAGGCCTCACATCGACCCACCACTCCATTTGCTGCACAGCTGGGCGATTGAGCCTGCCAGCGTCCTGGGGGCTAACCCTAACCGTAGGTCAGCCCCCGATGGGCCCCTCCCAAGGGGCCTGGCAGTGCAACGCAGTGGATTGGGGACCCCCGAGCCCCAGCGCTGGATTCACCTGCCGCCCCGCCATCACTCAGGCCGCTAGGGGCGCTTCGGTTCATTCAGGGTGGGAGAACTGGCAGGGCCCTCCATTTCCCCTGCGGCCTTCGAAGTCCCCCCGTGCAAAAAAGTTGGCTCCCACGCTCCTGCTCGCCAGCACCCTCACCTCGGCCTGCTCCTCTGCCTGATTCAGAGCTGGTGGATAGTGCCTCCCGGGCTCCTGGGGGCTAACCGAAACCCTAGGTTGGCCCCATGGGGCACATCCCAAGGGGCCTGGCTCTGCAACGCTTGGGATTGGTGACTCAGAGCCCCAGAGCCAGACTCACCCTGCTGCACTGTCGCCACCCAGGCCACTGTGGGCGCCGCCGTTGATTCAGGGTGAAAGAAGGGGCAGGGCCTCCCGAGCACCCTGTGATCTTAAAAGGCCCCCCGCGCCAAACCGCTGGTGCCCACGCTCCCACTCCCCAGCGCCCTCACCTCAGACTGCCCCTCCGCCCATCACACAGGCAGCAGATCGGGCCTGCTGGCCTCCTGGGTGCCAACCCTAACCCTAGGACGGCCCCTGAGGGTCCCTTCCTAAGGGGCCTGGGGCCGCAAAGCAGGGCATTGAAGACCCCCGAGACCCAGCTCCGGATGCACCCTACCACCCCGCAACACACGTGCCGCTAGGGTCGCCACCATTCATTCAGTGTTGGAGAACTGGCAGGGCCCTCCGAACTCCCTCTGACCTTCGAAGGCGCCCCGAACCAAAACGCTTTGGCCCAGGCACATGTTGACCAGCACCCTCACCTCGGCCCACCACTCCGCTCGCCGCACATGTGGTGTATCAAGCCTGCCGGCCTCCTGGGGACTAACCCTAACTGTAGGTCGGCCCCTGAGAGGCCCTTCCCGAGTGGCCTGGCACCGCAACGCTGAGGATGGGGACCCCGAGGAAATGTGCCGGACTCACCCTGCTACCCTTCAGCCACCCGAGCCGCTAGGGTCCTGCCGGTCATTCAGAGCGGGAGAACGGGCATGGCACACCGAGTCCCCGGCGACTTTCGAAGGAACCCCGAAGCAAAATGCTTGGGCCAATGCTCCCGCTCACCAGCAACTTCACCTCGGCCCACTCCTCCGCTCGCCTCACAGTCAGCTGATAGGGCGTGCCGGCCTCCTGGGGGCTATCCCTAACCCTAGGTCGGCACCCGAGGGGCCCCTTTCAAGGAGACTGGAGTCGCAAAGCCAGGGATTGGGGACCCCCAGGCCCCAGCGCCAGATGCACCCTGCCGCCCCGCCTCACACGGGCCACTAGGGGCACCGCCATTCATTCAGGGTGGGAGAACTGCCAGGGCCCTTCGAACCCCTACTGACCTTTGAAGGTGCCCCGAAACAAAACGCTTGGACCCAGGCTCATGTTCAACAGCACCCTCACCTCGTCCCAACTCCACTCGATGCACAGGTG
>NW_024426839.1:5297-5546 GCF_017311325.1 Ursus maritimus
CTAGGGGCGCCGCCATTCATTCAGGGTGGGAGAACGGGCAGGGCCCTTCGAACGCCCACCCACCTCTGAAGGCACCCTGAACCAAAACGCTTGGGCCCAGGCTCATGTTCACCAGCACCCTCACCTCGCCCAACTCTCCCCTCGACGCACAGGCGGTGTATCGGGCCTGCTGGCCTCCTGAGGGCTAACCCTAACTGTAGGTCTGCCTCGGAGGGGCCATTCCCAAGTGGCCTGGCGCCACAACGCCGG
>NW_024426840.1:0-5543 GCF_017311325.1 Ursus maritimus
AAAAGCATTACAAAAGTAAAGTTTCCATCATAGCACAAGGGGTTAATGCTGGTAAAGTGAAAAATACTCATGGATTGCTTGTTTACTTCCTCTGGGTTCAATGACTCAAGTCATTAAGGCTACAGACTAGGGTCAGAGCGATCACCTGAGTTGATGGGAGGGTTTCGGATAACATCAGCAATAATCTTCTGAACCTCTGGAGTCAGGCCTGCTCGTTCCATATCAAGGGGGCAGCCAGCTTTCACCGCTTGGGTTAAGTGCATCCCAACTGCTGTGAGGGGCATAATCCTGTCTTCAGCTATACTTATCTAGAAAAACAGGAGCAAAGCCACCAGTGAGGTCTTAAAAGTTTGCACTGTACCATACGTAAATAAAATGTCCAAAACCATAGTCAATGTTCACTGAAAAATAAACACGCACTAAGCCTTCACTTAGAATTTTTATTTTTACTATTTCTTTAAAACTATCCACATTACAGATCTGCACAGTTTCTACCTTTCATACTTATTACAGTGAATAAAACAAAATCATCCAGCTTTAGTTAAGAACTCAATCCTCATCCCTCTGTAATTATTCACTTTAAAAACCTATTCGTGGCAGAGAGTAATCATTCTGTGTAAGTCTAATAACTGCCACAGCCTTTTGAAAATATAGCAAATTGTAATCCAATATTCTATATAATTGAACTAACACATGGTACTTTAGTTATGTGAATTTCCAAGAAGACAAATCCTAAAATGCTTAGTGATAATGTAAGGCTCCAGATGCATTCTATAAAAGGTTCTTGAGAAAACTTTAACAGGGTGTTTTATACTGGCTCTATTCATAAAATAATAACCACAATTTAGCAAGGGCTGTCATCTCTTGCCTAGCATTAAACTTAACATGAATTGTTTTAAATTTAGGACAGTGTTACATATTTATGTAGCTTTTTAAACAAATGTAGCTCCAAATCCATTTAAGATGTATATTAGATAAAACATTCTTTTAAACACTCAGAAAGTTTACTCAGCTTTAAATTATTTCATGAAATTCTAATATATCTTAGAAGTCTGAATTTGGACGGTATTTATGTGACTGTTGATACTTTCACAGAACAGAGCACTTAAAAGCAACATTTTCAGCCTTTGAAGGTGGGTTTTAAGTTACTTTCATTAAATGTCTATCCTTTTCTACTCCACAGTACGCACCATGTGTGCACATAATATCAAGGTTATTTGATACCAGGCATCAAATTACCTAGAACTAATTGTATTATTGCTCCTGATTAATTAGTCCTTAGGCATGTTTAATTTTGTGGTTAACTGGCACAGACCCTTGCAGACCCTTGGGAGGAACAGATAATTATATCATGATATTACATAATAATATACCGAAAAATAATAGCAAAAGATATCAATGGAAACATACCACTCCACATTTTTAACCACAAATACATAATACAATATATGAAACCACATATCATGTCTGAGTATTAGAATGTATTTTATTCAGAAAATTTGGAGGCTATACCAAATTTTCTTAGAACTATATTCAGTTATATCATATATATATATGGTCAAATTACATACTTATAAGCATATTCAACACATACATGTAAGTTACTATTTAAGAAACTGAACTTAAAATTTCTATTTATCATATAATTCACTTCAAAAATAGTACAATGGAATTTTTCGGTTTCTTCTGTAATGGCTTTTGTACTTTTAATTTCAAAAATCTATTTAATTAGAACATCTATTAAGTGATGAGGACAAGCTATAAATTCTTTCTTATTTATACTGGATTTTAACCAGAATAAGAAGTATAATATAGCCTAGTGAATAGAGACACAGAGAACAGGAAAAGCAGGCACTGGACCATATAGTCTTTTCCAAATC
Source organism: Ursus maritimus (assembly GCF_017311325.1). Taxonomy (NCBI): domain Eukaryota; kingdom Metazoa; phylum Chordata; class Mammalia; order Carnivora; family Ursidae; genus Ursus; species Ursus maritimus. The sequence continues at coordinate 1,881 of NW_024426840.1, forward strand.
AATTTAATGACAGAGAGGAGAGGAATTCAAATTACTTAAACCTAGCTGGATGGCTAATTCTGTCCTTATTCCACTAAGATATACTCTTCATTTTGTATATTAAAAACCTCAACAGTCTTAAGGACTGAGTCCAGAACAGTGAAGAAATATTAAGTGTGGCCATTTTCCACAGTAATTAAGATTTTTTTTCAAAGACCATCAGGCATGGTTTAAAAAATAGAATAATAGTAGAGGAGCCAGAGTGAAAAGCAAACTGTTTTTTAAAAACTTATTTCCAGCTTCTTGGACATCCTTCCAGAGACAGTCTATAAATTTTTTGTATATATACACAAAAACATGTTAATATATAAGCATGCATATATACACACATATTCATGTTTTTCATACTGCTCTCTGTCTTCCCTTTCTTTACTTTAATGTATCTTGGAGATTATTTCTTATCAGTATATATGCTACTAGTTTTTAAACTATTAATCTCAGTTAAAAAAAAAAAATAGAGTCTTAAAATATGGCTGCTCTAATATCCCTAAGCTGTAAATATGTTCGACAGTACCGCTGATACAACCTCTACAAAACAACCATGGTCAAAGTACACTTACTCTTTTTAATTAATTGACAAAGGCAGGCTTGGCAGAACAAGAAAATTCTAGTCTAAGATTAAATATAAAATGAAACAATATAAAATACTGCAAGATTAGAAGAAATTTATCCCAAGTCACAACTTTACCATTTGAAAAGCTGATAAAACACATGTTTAGATAAATCTGAAAATCCCCTGTAACTTGAAAGTAAAACACTTACCAAAGACATCTTCTTTTCTTGGAATAAATAATATGTGATGGCCACAGGTTGTGAAAGGGAGCATGCTTCATTTTTCACCACCATACTGTTCCTTTGTTCTTCCTGAGGTTTTGTCCTTGAAAAGAGGTCTGTCTACAAAATTTTAAATGTAATATAAATGATCAATAATAATATCAATATAATGATAGAGTATCAGTATGATCGTTAGGCATGAGGGGAAAAAAACACAAAATAAAACTTCTAAGGAACAGTCAAAAATTCCCCTTTTATGAAGAGCTGAGAAAGGTTCTGTTTTTGTTTTGTTTTCTTTTTGCTTTTCTTTTTGTTTTTTTTTACAGAGTGAACTAGAAAGGTAAACTAAGGCTGGAGGGAATGAGTTTTTAAGTAAAATATTTGTAATAGCAAACATGGTTATAAAACTAGAATTTCTAGTCTCCCCTTTAGCCAATAAAGAGGAAATAAAAAATGAACTATAATGTTGACCACTCTGACTCTAAATTAGTCCCTTAATCTCTGGAAGTGATTGTATGAATGAATAAACCAAATTAATATTCAAATTTAGATACCACAGTCACAAATTCTGCTAGCATTTCATAAGTAAATATATCATCATTATATACATATAGTTTGAGAAGATACATATAAACTGTGGCTCTAAACTTGAAGCATTATGTAAACTCTTAAATATGGTTCCTTAGGAGACGTTTAAAAGAGAAAAATCGAAGAAAGGATTGAAAAATGAGATTAATGAAGAAATACTGGAATTTTTTAAAAGCCTGAAATAAAGGTAAAGACCAAGTGGGAGTTACGACAGAATTATATGATGTATGATTCACACAGATGTATGAATAGTTTCCCCCATGCCAACTTTACCTTTCCAAACATAAGCATCAATACTAAATTAAAAGAATTAATCCAACAGACCTTGGCTTATAGTAACTCATAGCAATCTATTTCTACCCTAAATAAATAAGTGAGTCTATAGATTAGTTCAGACACCTGGGACAACACAGTTTGGTGAACAGAAAAGCCAGACAATATCACAAGACCTAAAGTCATTGTTTCTAGGCACCTCTAGATTTTCAAGGAAGAATATTTTTTATTAAATGAAGTGTTTCTATCTGAGACCTTAACACGGTCAAATCTGGCCCTAAATTCCTAGCGAATGCTTAATATCAGACTCCATTAGCCTGATTCCTCAGTCTGTCAGTGTAGGCTATAGTTGGAGGCAACAATAGGACACCCCGATTCCAAGGTCTTAGAAATGTGACCACTGTGAATTATACTGGCAAATCCATGAAGATTTTATTATTTATGGGACAAAATCATGATACCATCTGTGAACGTGAGACTAAAGGGTTTAGGAACATCCAAAACACTAAGCAAAGTACTATGAGGGCAGTAATCTCAAGAAGGAAGGGCTAGACTGTAATTCTAATAATTAAGCAAAAGTCTAATCAAATCATGCTCTATGTAAATAAAAGACTATATGAACAGAGAGTGATCAATTATGGAAACATAAATAGGAAAGGCAGAAGGACCAAAGTAGGCAATATCTATCCAAGCACCGTTCAGATGAGAAGACGTCTTGGCTAACTAGATTTGAATATTACAGTTTCCCTGACAAGTAATGTAGGACAATGCTAACCTGCCATGATGCTGACAGACTACTTCTGATATTATCAGAATTCCCCTTGTGATATTCCAGGCTTGCTAAGCAACTATCACATAAGCCAGCTTCCCATATACCTTCTTCTTCAATAGGAGAGGAAAACACACTGGTTGGATCAGGTGAAACTTCCCAGTTAACATTTCTCACTATAAATCAATGAATTTGCATTCCGGTGTAACCATTCATATTTACATATGCACACATGTATACATAAAACCAAGCTCAGAGAGGAGGATAATGCAAATCTACTCCCCAAAACACAACTAACTATTCTGTGACAAGACATATCGGACTTTTAATAAGATTACAAGGATGAGGACTGAATCCATGCCCTAGACCATGGCAAATGCCAAAGTGTGAGTAGCCAGCTAGGCTTCCCCAGAAAATACGTGCTCCGTTTTGATGCATATTTTCTAAAAACTACAATACACAGCTATTCTAAGCTTTTAAACAGAAACAGTGTGGCACCCAGGCAGCCCTTAAGCAAATATCTTGAAAGCTTAATGAAAGTGGTGAATAACAAAACTGGGTTAATAAACATTCAAGTTTATTAATTAATTTATTTTCTTAATATGTTGTTTCAATTTACAAAATAGTCCAGGCACAATTCCTAACCACAGAAATTAGCAGTCATTTTCTGTAACCAGAAAGTTCAAAAAGGTTTCAAACCTATCCTTTGGAGCATTTATCTTTTGCCCTATTTCGGTTTCTTCTCCTGAAGAGAGGCTGGGAGGGATACTTCTTTCATTATTAAATAATACCACTAATTCATGAAATAAGATCCTACAGCAAAGTGTCCAAAGAGAAAAAAACGTATTCAATTACTACTGGTAACTATGATACTCTTTATCAAACTGTTAAGAAATTCTCATCTCATTTTCAAAATTTCCAATATGAAACATGAGTAGTTTTCACATAATGACTTATATAAGAGCATGAAAAAGAAATGTAAAGTCGCCAAAGATATTCTATATCACAAGAGGGAAATATTACATACAAAAAGCAGAATGATTTTTAAAGTGGGATCCAAATGTGCCTGTCCAAAGCTCACAGGAGATCCTTAGAAGTGAAAACAACCTCTCAATAGTGCCTTCCATATTTTTAACTCTTCCAACTTTTTATATACACCCCTTATCTTTTATCTTTCTTTTTATAAATATTTATTTATTTATTTATTTATTTATTTATTT
>NW_024426841.1:0-7033 GCF_017311325.1 Ursus maritimus
GTAACGCTTGGTCGGTCCCCTAGAGCCCTTCCGAAGGGGCCAGGTGCCCCAACGTGGAGGATTGGGGACCCCGAGCCCCAGCGCCCGACTCACCCTACCGCCCGGCCTCTACCCGGGCCGCTAGGGTAGCCGCCCGTCATTCAGGGCGGAAGAACGTGCAGGGCCCTCCGAGCCCCCAGCAACTTTCGAAGGCCCCCTGCACCAAAACGCTTGGGCACACGCTCCTGCTCTCCAGCGCCCTCATCTCGGCCCACCCCTCCGCTCGTTGCAGAGCGGGTGGATCGGGACTGCCGGCCTCCTGGGGGCAGACTCTAACCCTAGGTTGGCCACAGAGGGGCCCATCCCAAGGCGCCTATTGCCGCAACGCTTCGGATTGGGGACCCCCGAGCCCCAGCGCCAGACTCTACCCTGCTGCCCTGCCGCAACCCGGGCCGCTAGGCGTGGTGCCGGTCATTCAGGGCGGGAGAACGGGCAGGGGCTTCCAAGCCCCTGGCGACCATCGAAGGCCCCCCGCGCCAAAACCCTTGGGCCCACGCTCCCGCTCGCCAGTGCCCACAACACAGCCTGCCCCTCCGCTCGCTGCACAGCTGGCGGATCAGGCCTGCCGGCCTCCTGGGGAAACCCTCACCTTGAGAGGCCCCCGAGGAGACACTCCCAAGAGGCCTGGCAGCACAACGTGGGGATTGGGGATCCCCGAGCCCCAGCACCAGAATCACCCTGCTGCCCCACTGGCACCCGGGCCGCTATGGGCGTGGCCGGTCTTTCAGGGCAGGAGAACGTGTAGGGCCCTCCAAGCCCCCAGAGACCTTCAAAGGCCCCCCGCGCCTAAACGCTTGGGCCTACGCTCCCGCTCGCCAGAGCCCTTACCTCAGCCCGCCCCTCCACTCACACACAACCAGCGAATCGGGTCTCCCGGACTCCAGGGGGATAACCCTAACCCTAGGTCGGCCCCCGAGGGGCCCCTCCCAAGGGGCCTGGCTGCGAAATGCCGGGGATTGGGAACCCCTGACCCCCAGCGCTGGACTCACCCTGCCGCCCCGCCACCACAGGGGCCGCTAGGGGCGCTGCAAGACATTCAGTGCGGGAGAACGGGCTGGGCCCTCCAAGTCCCATCATCATTCGAAGGCCCACCGCACCAAAAGGCTTGGGCCCACGCTCCTGCTCCCCAGCGCCCTCACCTCGGCCCGCCCCTCCGCTCACGGCACAACCGGTGGATCGGGCCTGCCGGCCTCCTGGGGGCTAACAGCCTCCGAGGAGCCCTTCCCAAGGGGCCTGGTGCCGCAGCGCCAGGGATTGGCGACCCCCGAGCCCCACCCAGGACTCACTTTGCCGACCCGCCGCCACCCGGGCTGCTAGGGGCGCCACCGGTCATTCAGGGTGGGAGAACGGGCAGGGCCCTCCAAGTCCCAGAAAACTTCTAAGGCCCCATGCGCCAAAATGCTTGGGCCCATGCTCCCACTCACGAGCGCCCTCACCTCGGCCCACCCTTCTGCTCGCCGCACAGCCAGTGGATAGGGCCTGCCAGCCTCCTGGGGGTTAACCCTAACCCTAGGTTGGACCCCGATAGTAACCTCCCAAGGGGCCTGGCGCAGCAACGCCAGGGATTGGGGACCCCCGAGCCCTGGCGCCGTTTTCACCATGCCGCCCTGCCACCACCCGGGCCTCTAAGGGTATCTGGCCATTCAGGGCAGGAGAACCTGCAGGGCCCTTGAATCCCCCAGCAACCTTCCAAGGCCCCCGGCGCCAAAATGCTTGGGCCCACAATCCAGCTCGCCCGCGCCTTCACCTCGGCCCGGCCCTCCGCAACCACACAGCTGGCAGATCATGCCTGCCGGGCTCCTGGGTGCTAACACTAACCCTAGGACGGCCCCAGAGGGGCCCATTCCAAGGGGCCTTGCGCTGCAATGCACGGCATTGGGGACCCCCAAACCGCAGTGCCAGACTCACACTGCCACCCCGCCACCACCCGGGGCCGCTAACGAAGTTAAAAGTCCCCCAGCGCCAAAACGCTGGATACCATACTCCCGCTCGCCAGCGCCCTCACCTCGGCCCACTCCTCCGCTCGCCGCACAGCCGGCGCATCTGTCCTTCTGGCCTACTGGGGTCTAACCCTACCCCTAAACCCTAACGCCTAACCTTAAACCCTAAACCTTAACCCCTAATCCTAACCCTACCCCTAACCCCTAACACGTACCCTAACTCTAACCCTACCCTAAACCTAACCCTAAACCCTAATCCTTAAACCCTAAACCCTAACATTAACACTAAACCCTAAACCCTAACCCCTAACCCTAATCCCGAAAAACTAAACACGAAACCCTAACCTTAACCACTAACCCCAAACCCCAAACCCTAACCCTAAACACTAACCCTACCCCGAACCCTACCATACCCCTACCCCTACCCCTAACCCTACCCCTTCAGCTAACCCTAACCCTAACCCGTAACCTAACCCTAACCTAACCCTAACCCATACCCTAACCCGTACTCTAACCCTAACTCTAACCCGTACCCTAACCCTAACCCTAACCTGTACCCTAACACTAACCGAAACCCTAACATGTACTCTAACCTGTACCCTAACCCGTACTCTAACCTTAACCGTAAACTGTACCCTAACCCATAACTTAAACCATACCCTGAACCTAACCGTAACCCTAACAAGTACCCTAACCCGTACACTAACCTTAACCCTAAACCCTAAACCGTAACCTGTACCCTAACCCTAACCACTACCTTTACCTTAACCTTAACCCATACCCTAACCCATGCCCTAGCCCATACCTAACCCTAACCTGTACCCTAAACGGTACACTAACCCATACCCTAACCCTAAACCGTACCCTAACCCTATCCCTAACCTTCCCCTAACCCGTACCCTAACCCTAAACCTAAACCGTAACCAAACCTGTACCATAACCCTAAACTGTACCCTAACCCTAATCCGTACCCTAACCCTAACCCGTACCCTAAACCATACCCAAATACATACGCCAACACTTACCCTAAACCGTACCCTAACCCGTACCCTAAACCGTACCCTAATGCGTACCCTAACCCGTACCCTAACCCTAACACGTACCCTAAACCTAAACCATACACCAACCCTAACCCTAACCCTAAACCCAAACCCTAAACCCTAACCCGTACCCTAAACCCTAATCTGTACCCTAACCCATAACCTCTAACCTGTAACCCCTAAACCCAACCCTAACCGGTACCCTCTCCTTACCCTATCCATAACCCCTACAATCACCCATACCCTAACCGTAACCCATACCCTAACCTTAACCCATACCCTAATCTGTATCCTTACCCTGGGGATTGGGTACACCTAAGCCCCACCACGGGACTCAGCCTGCCACCTCTCAGGAAACCATGCCCCTTGGGGCGCCACAGAGCATCTCCTGCAGCAGAACTGGTAGGGCCCCCCTGAGCCCCCAGCGATGCTCGGTGGCCCCCTACACCCCAACCCTAAGGCCCACGCTCCTCCCGCCCCACACCTACCCTTCAGCTTGCCACTGAGCTCGTGGAAGAGCCGGCAGATCAGGCCTGCCGGTTACCTGGGGCCTAGACCTGACCCTAGGTCGGCTGGGTAGGGCCCATCCCCTGGGGCCTGGTGACGCAGCCCCAGGGACTGGGGACACCTAAGCCCCACTGCAGGTCAAAGCCTGCAAGTCCGCAGGAAAATGTGCCCCTTGGGAGGCCGTAGAGCATTCAGGGCAGGAGAACCAGGAGGGCCCCCAGAGCCCCTGGCGAACTTCGGCAATCCCTAAACCCAACCTTGAAGCCCATACTCACCCCACCCCGCACCCTCACCTCAGCCCGCGGTGGAGCTCGCCACATAGTGGGCAGATCTGGCCTGCGGGATTCCTGGGCCCCAACCCTAACCCTAGTTCATCTGTGGAGGGGCCCCTCCCCAGGAGCCTGGAGCCGCAGCCGTGGGGATTTGGGACACCTGAGCCCCACAGCAGGACTCAGTCTGACACCCCGCAGGAAACAGTGCGCCTTGGGAGGCCATAGAGCATTCAGGGCGGGAGAACCAGGAGGGCCCTCCTGAGCCACCAGCGAACTTCGGCGGCCTCCCGCACCCCAACCCTGAGGCCCACGCTCACCCTCACCAAACCCTCAACTCAGCCCGTGTAGCTCACCATACAGCAAGCAGATCGGGCCTGAGGGGCTACTGGGGCCTAACCCTAGCCCTAGGTCGGCCGCGGGTGTGGGGGCCTCCCCAGGAGCCCTACACCGCAGCCCCAGGGATTTGGGATACCTGTGCCCCACTGCAGGACTCAGGTTGCCACCCGACAGGAAACCGTGCCCCTTGGGGCTCTATGGAGCCTACAGGGCACGAGAACTTGGGGAGGACCCCGGAGCCCGTCCCTACCTTTGGCAGCTCCCTGTTCCCCAACCCTGAGGTCCATGCTCACCCTCCCCCATGGCCTCCTCTCAGCCCTCCACAAAGCTCGCCAACGGGCTTCAGATTGTCCCTGCCGGGCTCCTGGACCCTAACCCTTACCCTAGGTTGGCCACAGAGGGGCCCCTCCCTAGGGTCCTGGCACCCCACTCTGGGGGATTGGGGACACCCAAGCCCCACCATAGGACTCAGCCTGCAGCCCACAGTAAACTGCACCATTTTGGGGAACAACAGAGCATTCAGGGCAAGAGAATTGGGGCACCCCCTGAGAGCCCCTTCTGGTGAACCCCGGCCTTTATGGGCCCTTCCGGATGAAACCCCAAAGCTCACACTCACCCACCCTTGTGCCCTCATCTCAGTCGGCCTGGGAGTTCTCTGAGCACTGGGCAGTTCGGACCTGCTGTCTCTTGAGGCCTAACCTAATCCTGGGTCCTCTGCTGAGGGTCCCTCCCCGTTTGCCTGCCTCCAAGGCACCAGGCATTGGGCTCACCTCTGCACGACTAGAGGACTCAGCCTGCCACAGCTAACGCCAGGGGTGGGGACCCCCGAGCCAGCACCATACTCACCATGCCGCCCCGCCACCACCGGGCCCCTAGGGATGCCGCTGGCCATTCAGACGGAAGAACCGGCAGGGCCACCCAATCCCGCTGACCTTCAAGGCCCCCGCGCCAAAATGCAGGCCACCGCTCCAGCTCGCCGTGCGCCTTCACCTAGGCCCTGGCCCTCCGCTACCGCTGACTGGCGGATCATGCCTGCCAGGACTCCTGGGTGCTAACACTACCCTAGGCTGGCCCCAGGGGGCCCCTCCCAGGGGCGCTGGCCTGCAAGCATGGCATGGGGACCCCAAAACGCAGAGACCAGACTCACACTGCCACCCCGCCACCACCGGCGCCCGCAGGGCGCCGCCAGTCATTCGCGGGAGGCGAAGAACGGGCGGGAGCCCTCCGAGGCTCTAGCGGCGTTAAAAGGCCCCATGCGCCAAAACGCTGGATGCCTACTCCCGCTTCGCCCGGACGCTCACCTCGGCCCCCCTCCGCTCGCCGCACAGCCGGCAGCATAGGACCTGCTGGCTGCACGGGTCTAACCTAACCCTAAACCCTAACCTAACCTAAACCTAAACCTTAACACAACCTAAACCTAACCCTTACCTAACACTAATCTACCTAAACCTAACCTAAACCTAACCTAGGCCCTGAGCCCTGGCATTGACACTGAGGCCTGGAGCCTGCCTCCTGATAACCGCCTAACTAGGCCCTGGCCTTGACACTGTCACCAAGGCCCAGGCGCTGGCCTGGGCCTAGGCCTGACCCGGCAGCCCTGCCTAGCAATACCACTCCCAGCCAACCTGCCTTCCATTCAGGCCTGCCCTAACCCGTAACCTAACCAATACTCTAACCTAACTCTAACCCATACCTAACCTAACCTAACCTGTACCCTAACCTAACCTTAAGCCTAACACTGTACTCTAACCCGGTACTACTTAACCCATAACCCTAACCTTAACCTTAACCCAACCACGTGTCCTAAACCCATACCAACTACAACCCGTGCCCTAACCCTGCCGTACCCTAACCTAACCGTACCCTAAACCTAGTAACCCGTAAACCCTAACCCCAACCAATCCCTTACCAAACCTTAACCTAAACTAACCATCCCTAACCGTACCCTATACCCTAACCATACCTAACCCATACCTTAACCCATACCTAACCCTAACCTGTACCCTAACCCGTACCTAACCCATACCCTAACCCTAAACGTACTACCTATCCTCATTTCTAACCCTCCTAACCTAACCTAAGCCATAACCTAACTGTACCATAACCGTAACCTGTACCTAACCTAACCGTCCTAACCTAACCCATACCTAAACCATTAACCTAATCCGTGCCAACGCCACCTCCCTGTCTCCTAACCGTACCCTAACCTAACCCGTACCCTAAACCTAACGTACTCCAACCTAACCTAACCTAAACCAAACCTAAACCCTCATACCGTCCTAAACCTAATCTGTACCATAACCCATAACCTCTAACTGTAACCCCTAAACCCAACCCTAACCCTACCCTCTCCTTACCTAACCTAACCCCTACCCTCACCCCGCCTAACCGTAACCCATACCTAACTTAACCCATACCTAATCCGTACCTAACCGGGGATTGGGTACACCTGAGCCCACGGGACTCAGCCTGCCACCCCTCAGGAACCAGTGCCCCTTGGGGCGCAGCATCCATGCAGGAGAACTGGTAGGGCCCCCTGAGCCCCAGTGATCCTCAGGGCCCCTACACACCCCAACCCTGGGCCCACGCTCATCCCCCCACGCCTTCCCTTCAGCTTGCCACGAGCTCGTCACCAGAGCCAGCAGATCAGGCCTGCCGGTTCCTGGGGCCTAGACCTGACCCTAGGTTGGCTGGGTAGGGCCCCTCCGGGGCCGGTGCCAGCCCCAGGGACTGGGAGACACCTGAGCCACTGCAGGACAAAGCCTGCCAGCCGCGGGAAACCGTGCCCCTTGGGAGCTGTAGAGCATTCAGGCGGGAGAGACCAGGAGGGCCCCAGAGCCCCGACGAACTTTGCGATCCCTAAACCCAACCTTGAAGCCCATGCTCACCCCACCCCACA
>NW_024426841.1:7058-10715 GCF_017311325.1 Ursus maritimus
GCCCCCCTCTACCCGCCCCCTCACCTCAGCCCGCAACGGAGCTCGTCACATAGTGGGCAGATCTGGCCTGTGGGGTTCCTGGGCCCCAACCCTAACCCTAGTTCATCTGTGGAGGGGCCCCTCCCCAGGAGCCTGGAGCCGCAGCCGCGGGGATTTGGGACACCTGAGCCCCACAGCAGGACTCAGTCTGCCACCCCGCAGGAAACCGTGCGCCTTGGGAGGCCATAGAGCATTCAGGGCGGGAGAACCAGGAGGGCCCTCCTGAGCCACCAGCGAACTTCGGCGGCCTCCCGCACCCCAACCCTGAGGCCCACGCTCACCCTCCCCACACCCTCAACTCAGCCCGTGTAGCTCACCATACAGCAAGCAGATCGGGCCTGAGGGGCTACTGGGGCCTAACCCTAGCCCTAGGTCGGCCGCGGGTGTGGGGGCCTCCCCAGGAGCCCTACACCGCAGCCCCAGGGATTTGGGATACCTGTGCCCCACTGCAGGACTCAGCTTGCCACCCGACAGGAAACCGTGCCCCTTGGGGCTCTATGGAGCCTACAGGGCACGAGAACTTGGGGAGGACCCCGGAGCCCGTCCCTACCTTTGGCAGCTCCCTGTTCCCCAACCCTGAGGTCCATGCTCACCCTCCCCCATGGCCTCCTCTCAGCCCTCCACAAAGCTCGCCAACGGGCTTCAGATTGTCCCTGCCGGGCTCCTGGACCCTAACCCTTACCCTAGGTTGGCCACAGAGGGGCCCCACCCCAGAGTCCTGGCACCCAACTCTGGGGGACTGGGGACACCCAAGCCCCACCATAGGACTCAGCCTGCAGCCCACAGTAAACTGCACCATTTTGGGGAACAACAGAGCATTCAGGGCAAGAGAATTGGGGCACCCCCTGAGAGCCCCTTCTGGTGAACCCCGGCCTTTATGGGCCCTTCCGGATGAAACCCCAAAGCTCACACTCACCCACCCTTGTGCCCTCATCTCAGTCGGCCTGGGAGTTCTCTGAGCACTGGGCAGTTCGGACCTGCTGTCTCTTGAGGCCTAACCTAACCCTGGGTCTTCTGCTGAGGGTCCCTCCCCGTTTGCCTGCCTCCAAGGCACCAGGCATTGGGCTCACCTCTGCACGACTAGAGGACTCAGCCTGCCCCATAGCAGGAAACTGTCGATTTGGGGCTGCAGCAAGGATTCATAGGAAATCGGAGGGCCCCCCTCAGCCCATCCCAGGGAACCCCCACTTTCAGAGATCTCCTCGAATCCAATTAGAAGCTTCACACCGACCTTTAAACTTGCTCTCCACGGAGATCTTTTGAAATTCTCCACACTTCCAACCGATGGCATCATCCAGCTTCAGTGCCTTACCCAGCTTTAGGTCTTGAGATGGATTAAAATGGGAAGTCATTTCACTGATGATGACGTACTGGTGACCAAAAGATACATGCATAAATGCTTCATATCACTTGGCTTCAGGGAAATGCAAATCTAAACCCCTATAGATGCCATATCACACGAGGCCGAATATCTAAAAATAAGAAGACATGAAACTATACATGTTGGAGAGGATGTGGAGAAACGGGAACCCTCTTACACCCCTGTACGAATGCAGTCCGGTACAGCCACTCTTGAAAATGGTACAGAGTTTCCTCAAGAAGTTATAAATAAAGCTACCCTATGTCCCAGCAATTGCACTACTGGGTATTTACCCCAAAGAGACAGAGGTAGTGAAGACGGGACACATGCACCACAGTGTTCATAGCAGCAATATCCATAATAGACAAGCTGTGGAAGGAGTGCAGATGACCATGGATAGATGAATGGATAAAGAAGATGTGGATCATATATATAATGGAATATTACTCAGCCATCAGAAAGGATGAATACTTACCATCACACCGACCTGGGTGGAGCTGGAGGGTATTATGCTGAGTGGAATAAGTCAATGAAAGAAAGACAATGATCATATGCTTTCACTCCTATGTGGAATATCAGAAACAAGGAAGAAGACCATAGGGGAAAGAAAGGAAAATACAATGGGAAGTCATCGGAGAGGGAGAAAACCCATGATGGACTCTTAACTATCGCATCAAACTGATGATTGTTGGAGGAGAAGTTGGGGGGGGTAACTGGGTGAGTGGCATTAAGGAGGTCACACAATACAATGAGCACTGGGTGTTACAGACGACTGAAAAGTTATTGAAGACTACATCTGAAACTAATGATGTACTGTAAGTTGGCTAATTGAATTTAAATTAAAGAACAAAAGACCTCGAATAAACAATCCGAAACATTTGTATGGAACCACTAAAGATTCCTAACAGACAGTGCAATGTGGAAAAGAAAAACAAAGCTGGAGGACTCACAATTTCAGATTTCATGTTATACTACAGAGCTGCAGTCATCCTAAGAAGACAGTACGGCACAAAAATAGACACAGCGACCAAAGGAACAGGATACAAGTTCAGACAGAAACCCACAATTATGTGGTCCATGAATCTTCCACAAAGCAAGCAACGATATCAAAAGGGAAAAGGACAGTCTCTACAACAAATGGTATTGGGAAAACTAGACAGCTACACACAAAAGAATGAAATTAGACTGCTTTCTTACACAATACAGACAAACACAAAACAGTTTCAAGACCTCAATATGAGACCTGAATCCATAAAAATCCTACAGGAGGGAAGACAGTAACTTCTTGACATGGACCATACCAACGTTTTTCTAGACTGTGTCCTGAGGCAAAGGAAATGAAAGCAAAAATAAACTATTGGGAATACAGCAAAATAAAAACTTTCCACATGGCAGAAGAACAATGAAAACGTAAAAATAATACGACAACCTACCCAAAGGGAGAACTTATTTGCAATGATCATATGCAATAAAGAGATAGTGTCCAAAACATATAGAACTGATACTACTCGACCCCCAAAAAACAAATAATCCAGTTAAAAAATAGGCAGAAGACATGGACAGACATTTCTCCAAAGAAGAAATACAAATGGCCAATAGTCCCATGAAAAGATGTTCACCATCACCCATCATCAGGAAAATGTAAATCCAAAGGACAATGAGGTTATACCTCAAACCTGTCAGAATGGCTAACATCAAAAGCACAACAAAAAGCAGGTGTTGGGAGGATGTGGATAAAGGGGAATCCTCGTGAACTGTGGGTGGGAATGCAAACTGTGGTGGCCACCGTGGAAAACAGTATGAAGGTTCCTCAAAAAATTAAAAATAGAACTCCCCTCCGATCCAACAATCACACTACTGGTATTTACCCAAAGAATAGGAAAACAGTAACTTAAAAGGATACGTGCACCCCTATGTTTCTTGCACCATTATTTACAATATCACAATATGGAAGCAACCCAAGTGTCTGTAGAAAAATTGACAAATGAGATGATAGATGTGTGTATTCACACACACACACACACACACACACACAATGGAGTATTACTCGGCTTGAAAAAGAATGAAACCTTGCCATTTGCAGCCACATGGATGGAACTAGAGAGTTTTAACTAACTGAAAACAGTCAGTCAGAGTAAGTCAAATCTCATACGATGTCACTCTAGTGGGGAATTTAAGAAACAAACAAAAATAAATAAATAAATAAAAGAGAAAAAGGAGACACACCAAAATACAAACTCTTAACAATAGAGAACAAA
>NW_024426841.1:13535-24121 GCF_017311325.1 Ursus maritimus
AAAAAAAAAAAAAACTGTTAGAATAAACAAATTCAAGAAACCTGCAGGATATAAAGTCAATATGCAGAGACCTGTTGTCATTATTTTTTTCAAATTTTATTTATTTATTTGACAGCGAGAGAAAAAGCACGAGCAGGGGGAGTGTCAGAAAGAGGGAAAAGCAGACCCTCGCTAAGCAGGGAGCCCAACAAGGGGCTCGATCCCAGAACTCTGGGATCATGACCTGAGATGAAGGTAGACGCTTCACTTATGGAACCAACCAGATGACCCAACTTCTTGCATTTCTGTATACTGATGACATACTTTCGCAAAGAGAAATTAAAAAAGCAACGCAATTTACAATTCCATCAAAAAATCTAGGAATAAAAGTAACCAAGAATGAGAAAGACATAGTACACTCAACACATAGCAGAAAAGAAATGAAAAATATGTGTGTCGAAGGGGGCAGAATGTATGGGTCAAAGATTTGGAAGGCAACACAAACAAATGGTAGCATACGTGATGCTTCTTAACTGGAAGAGTTAATTATGTGAACATGTCCATCGTACCCAAAGCAATCGACAGATGTGATGAAATGCCTATCTGAATTCCAGTGGCATTATTCAAGCAAATAGAAAAAAGTCCTCAAAATTGTGTGGAATCACAAAAGACCCCAAATACCAAAAGGAACCTGGAAAAAGAAAGGTGCAGTCAACACACTCCTCCTGGATTTCAAGCTAGATTACAAAGCTGTTGTCATCAAAACAGGATGGCACTGGCATAAACACAGACACCAGGTCAGTGGAACAGAACAGAAAGCTCAGAAACTTACCCACACGTAGATGATCCTCACTTACGACACAGCAGCAGAAGATATGCCATGAGGGAAGGACTGTCTCTTCAGTGAGCTGTAATAGGCAAACTGGACACTAAATGCAGAAGAATATAACTGGGCCACTTTCTTACACCACACACAAAATTTTTAATGGATGAATGATTTGAACATAAGACCTGAATCCATAAACCTCCAAGAAGACACAGGTACTAAGTCTCTCGACATTGGTTTTGGCAAAGAGTCTTCAGATCGGACACCAAATGCAAAGGCAACAAAAGCAAAAATAAACAAGTGGAACAACATCAAACTGAAATCTTCCACACGGCAAAAGAAACCATCAAAAACTTAAAAGGCCACTGACCCAATAAGAAAAAAATATCTGCGAATCATATGTGTGAAAAGAGGCTAATATTCAATATACACACAACACTCATACAAGTAAAAAAAAAAAGTATAAAAAATGGGGGGAATATGTGAATAGATACTTTCCAAAGATGGCACACAGGTGCCAACAGACAGAAAAAGTTGTTCGACTTCACTAATCATCGTCAGGGAAACATCAGTCAAACCCACAATCGGCTATCCTCTCACAACTGTTGGAACAGCAATTGTCCCAGAGACAGACACCAGGTGGGGTCAAGGGTGTGCAGACGAGGAGACACTGTGCACTGTTGGTGGGAATGGAAATTGGTGCAGCCACTGTGACAAACGGTATGGAGGTTCCTGAAAAAATAAATACAACTACCCCATGACCCAGTAATGGCTCTACTGAGTATTGATTTGGAGAACACAAAAATACTGCCTCAAAAAGACAGATGCACTCCCACGTTCACTGCAGCATTATTCTCAAGAACCAGACATGGAAACATAGACCTTGGGGGCCTTATGCCAAGTAACTCAGACACAGAAAGACCAATACCAGATGCTCTCATGTATATTCCACGTGGAATAAGCAAATACTGAATGCATAGATACTGAGAGCAGATTGGTAGGTGCCTGATTTTGGGATGGGGTGGTAGAAACGGGTGAAGGTGGTCAAAGTCTCAATGTTTGAGTGAGAAAATCCGACAGTCATGAAATGTTCTGTCCAGCATGGAGACTAAAACTAACCCCACAGCATGGGGTATAGGTTTCCCTGCTCTTTGAAAGTACAGGGCTTCTGAGAAACCTTGCACAGCAGAAATGGTGTAAAGAAGGAATGACCATTCATTTACACGGAAAAATTAGACAGTGTGCTCAGACTCCAAGATTCCTTCTCTTTGGCTTTTCTTAGGCCTCAGGACACAAGTTTCTAACGGAGGCCCAGCATAAATGAAGATAAAGCACAGCAGAGGCTCACAGACACCATTCAAAGTGCTGGTGGCTGGATGCGGAGAGCGGTTCCCAGCGGAAGGAGCTGGTTGGGGTGCACGCCGCCTCTGTCGTGCTTCTCCCCAAAACAGATGCTGAACGCGATTCTCACTGTTCACCTTTTTTCATAAGAGGGAAATCCTCTTCAGGTCTCTTCCTCTTACTGAAGCTGGGTAATAACGTGGTTCTTTCAAGAAAGCCCAGTGTCTTACTGTGAACGTTTAAAAAGTGGGGGATACTTGTACTTGAGCATTGCTGAGGGAGGAGATGTGAAAGGTTCTCCCAGACACAAACCTCAGCAGATCCACCGGGAAAGGCACCTTCCTCAGCATGCGGAACACGGACTACCTCCTTACCCCAGAAACCCTCTCCTTCCCCTCGATCAGGACAACCCACAACAGCTGGGAGTTACCCCAATTCCTCCGTTCTCCTGCTCCTAATAGCTAACTCATCAGCAAATCCTGTGAGCTCCATCTTCAAAATGGACCCAGAATAGGTCTAACCACTCCATCCAAGGCCACCTGTCTGGTTCACAGTGCCTGAGTTCCTGGAAAAGCTTCGTCATTGACCTGCCCTGCCATCTTCAACCCTCTGTCATCTGTTCTCAACACTGTAGCCAGGACGGCCCAGTGAAACAGGGTCTCATGGGGTTATAGCCCTTGAATGGCTTTCTGTCACCCTCTGTCACCTCTCTGAGCTTATGTCCTAAGCTGTCTCCTGTGGCCACAGGGCCTTCTTGCTGCTCCTGGACATACCTGGAATTCTCCTCCCCAGAGGCTTTGCACATGCTTTCCCTTCTGTTTCCAATGCTCTTGATGTGTTCTCACTCACCTTTGCAGAACACTGTATTGGAGTGACAGGGACAGAAGATGAGGATGTGTGTGTTGGGTGAGGCTGGTGGCCGAGAAGAAGGTTCTCTGCCAGCTCTCCGCCTGTGCCTCACATGTAGTCAGCCAGAACTTGCACACAGCCCTCACCTGTCACGAATCTCACCCAGGAGACCCACAGCCACCCCTGGAGCCCACCCTGCCCACACCCTGCTGCAGAATGCATTCAGCTCACCTCTGGGACCCCTGTCAGCTTTACCCAGACCTGGAACTCCCCTGTCTCCTGCAAAGCTCCCAGATACCCCCTGCTCCAAAATCACACTGGCGCAAGGCTTTCATGAAAAAGCTATAACGCTAACTAATGAAAGGTTCACACCTACTTTCCCCTTCTGTTGCCTTTCTCTCCAACTTCTATCCTAACTGTGCAAACTGTAACATATCAGTGGAACATGAACATGCTCTGAGCCTTGAATCGTTCATTGCAGCTTTCTGAGGACTCCTTATGTGATAAGCAACTAGTGTATCTCACAACAGGGTGTTTTACAACTATCATCTATAGAATACTACAGCGCAAATCACTACAATTTTACCTCACTCTTCATGAAGCAGAACACTTTTTCCTTTCTTCTTTTACTTAAATTCCAGTTAGTTCACATGCCATGGAATATTCGCTTCAGGGGTAGGATTTAGTGATTCCTCACCTGCATACAGTACACGGTGCTCATCACAAGTGCCCTCCTTAACACCCCTCACCCATTTAACTCTTCCCCCCACAACCGTGGCCTGCAGCAACACTCAGTTTGTTCTCCAAGGTTGAGTCTATTTCCTTGTTTGCCTCTCTCATCACCCCTCAACTCTGTTCATCTATTTTCTTTCTGAAAATCCACAAGTGTGAGAGCATAGGATATTTGTCTTTCCTCACTGATTTTGCTTAGCTTAATATACTCTAGATCCATCCACATCCTTGCAAATGGTAAGATTTCATTCTTTTTGAAGCTGGGTCATATTCCTTTATACATATATGTATCCCACATCTGCTTTATCCATTCATCAGTGCATGGACGTTGGGATTCCCTCCATAGTTTGGCTACTGTGGACATTGCTGCTATAAACTTCATGGTGCATGTTCCCCCTTTGAATCTGCATTTCTGTATCCTTTGGGTAATACCTAGGAGAGCAATTGCTGCATCATGTGGTTGTTCAATGTTTAACTTTTTGAGGAACCCCCACACTGTTTCCCAGACTGGCTGCACCACTTTGCATTCCCACCAACAGGATGGGAGGGTTCCCCTTTAAGCAGAACATTATCTGCCAGCAATTTCATAAGAGGAAACAAAACCTCTGGGAGATGCACCCAGGGTCAGGCAAGCAGTTGCAGACTTCACCCCAAGGCTCCTGACGCCAAGCCCCTTGAAGCCACCAGCATGCCACTATCCAAAAGAATTCCCAGACTCTCCTTCTGACTCCACCACCAAAGAAACTACAGAGAGAATATGGCACCTCAAAATATCCAGATAATACATTTAGTAAAACTAGAAAGTCAAGCTCAACTTTTAAACAGGAACAGGCTGCTTTGGATAATTTTCAATTTTCCCTCCACCCTAACTCTTCTGATGAATAAACTAATCAAGGATGACACATCACCTTAGTCAAATGACATCATCCAAGTCTGTATCAGATGAAAAAAAGCCACCTAACTCTAGATGCTGGCCACTCAACCATATCTTAGGCCCAATTGAATAAACACTGTTAGATGAAGGAACAAATTAGATGTTACAAACAGGCACAGAGTGAATCTCACCTTCCCTTTCTAATAAAAGAGGGTTCTTAGGAAACAGATGGTCAAAATACATGTGTAAGCAATAAATGGACAGAGGAATTGTGATCCTCTGCAATGTTCTATCAGCAGAGAAAGTAAGTAATTCTTGCACCAAACCCAGAATGCTGACAGCTACTTCAATTTTACTTTGTGGCTCAACTAGAGAAAAGAGAAAAGCCCAGGAGGTTTTGGGATAATGAGAGGTTTTACCTCCAGCCCTGACATAGTTAGGGCATTTTGCCAAACATACCTGTGCTTTCTCTGAACACTGGTGTCCTGTGACAAGCTGCCTCGCTGACTCCGATGCTGACGTTCAAAACCTCGGGTGTCTTGGAGCCAGAGCAGAGAAGTGCTGTCAGCTGGGGAGAAGAAGTCACCTCTGACCTAAAGCCTGCACACCTGCTCCGGTTTCTGAGTGAAGAGGCAACACATACTTGTTGTTTAGCAGTAATTATCTTCATTCTCAATAGACCAATGACCTTGCCTTTTCTGGAAAGCAGAATTACTCTTCTAAAGAAACCCTCACTTCATCTATTCCCAATGCAACTAGAGTGGAACATTTATTTCTCACTTAAATAGAAAACACTGTTATTGTTGACACTGTGTGAATGAACTTTTAAAAACATTTTAGAAAGAAAAGAAGAGACCTTTATTCAAACCCAAGTCAGGACAGCTGCCTGGGAGACACAATCTTCACCAAGAAGAGAGTGCTCGGGGAAAGAACATTTGGGGCAGGCTTATATATTTTTTTCTGTTTTGCTTTACGTACAGAGTTACACACCACAATGAGGACCTTCTTAGATTCCAGAAAGTGACAGACTCTTTCTTATATTTTCCGTATGTACATGTCACTATGACTTTAAACTTATGGGAGACAAAGAGGTTCTTTATTTTTTCTTATCTTTATGTTGGCATTTTTGGTTATTGTTTTCTTCTCCAAGCAGATGTACAACATGTACTTGGGGCAGAAACAGGGCCCATGCTTTGAGGTTTTGCCCAGTCATTTTGAGCCAGGTAAAATGTTAAAGGATAGCTTCCCTGGGAGCCCAGGATCAGGGCCCACAGATGATATAAGATAAAAATTCCTTTTATCATTATAATTACTCCTAAATGGAGGAATTTGAGACAAAAGCACCTTTCACAAGCGTACCAAGAAATCAAAATGATGCCCAAAGAAGGCTACCTGCTCCATGGTCAGCACGAGGTAACAGAAGTGTTCACAGTCTCTGACTTCTGCCCTTCTCCTGCCCAAATCTCAAGCACACAGACCACTTAAAAATCAGAATTGTAGAACTGCTAGACACCTTAGAGATGTCTGGCACCATTCCCTTGACTGCAGAATAAAACACAGTCTGCGTTGTCACCATTTCAACATGAAGTGCCCCTGGATGCACTTTAAGTTCTTTCTCTGCAAATGTTGACTAATGTAAGTCACAGTCATACATATAAACACTACATGGCTGAAGTCATCGTAGGTAAAGAAGTATTTTAGCCATGTTTATAAGCATTGGCTCACTTTGTAGAAGAGGCTGAGCTGAGTGTTTTTAAATACTATTTCAGACCTGTTTTACAAGCACCCTCCTGAACATACCAGAGCCTGAATGGACTAAAAAGATAGTTGGTTTCAGTAACTTTAATACCAGAAAATATATATACTGTCTCTATTCCTAAGGATCTTTGAGTATCTTACCCAGAGGTCCTCCACTGAGATAATGATCTTAATGATCACCATGGGCAGAAGTGAAAAGGCCTGTTGAATTCGTTCCAGTTGTCCACATGACAAGAAAATCCTGATACTTGATAGGTTTCCAGATCGAGAAGACCAGAGATAAGAGGGAAATAGTACCCTGTATGGAACAACAAGGGATTTGGAGTCAATTTGATCCACTTTGGTTTCTGACACTAAAATCCTCTGTGACTCATATCATCTGAGTCCCTGCTAACCATCTGAAAATGTGCCTAAAAATATCTACACCTAGTTGAGAAGTTTAAGCGCAGAATGCTACAAAAGAGCCAGTATGATGTCTCTCTCAGGAAGGTGCTCAGGAAGCCCTAATTGCTATTGGGTCTATTTCTTTTCCAGAAGAAAGAACACATGTTGAATCCATATTTCTAATAGATGACTCACCAGATGATTTTCAAACCTGAAGGAAGGCCAAGAAGTCGCTCTTGTGTCATATTTCATTCAGAAATCATGTTGTTGGACTGGTGAGGACGATACAATAGCAACGTCATCACTAAGAGTGGGGAGCTTCTAATTTCCATACGGCCATGTTGACCCCCTTAGCTCAGAGCCACCAGAAAGGGCAGCTGGGGAGGGGGCACCGTCATCACTATGAGAGGGGAGCTTCCCATTTCCATATGGCCATGTTGACCCCCTTAGCTCAGGGCCACCAGAAAGGACAGCTGAGGGGGATCACAGGCCAAGGCTGCCAGGTGTGGCTGGGGCAGGCAGAACTCTGACTTAAGGCTCAACTCCTGTCTAGGTTATTATAATGCTCTTCACAAATAAAGTGCCACTGTGTGTGAGCCCTCATATAGAAAAGTTTCAGAATTTCCATTGAGATTCCCTCTCTGACCTTTAGGATATGTAGCAAAGTTCCATTTAATTTTTAAACATTGAAGGACTTCCTGGTTTTCTTTTCGCTATGACTGTGGCTCAATTCCCCTGTGGTCTAAGAGTAGAATCTAGTTAATTTCAGGGTTTAACATTTGTAGCCTTGATTATTGGCCCCACCTATCATCTATTTGGGTAAAGAGTCTATGACCACTTGAAAATAATGTATTCTGCACTTATTATGGAATGTTCCCTATATGTCAATTAGGTCACATTTGTTATCAATGTTTTGTCTGCTTTTTCTGTCAGATATTGAGAAAGGTATATTAAAATCTTCAAACAACACTGCTCTATTCAACGTTGCATCGGAGATCTACCAGTGTTAGAAGGCAAGAGAAACAAAAAGTATAAGAATTGAGGGGATAATTGTGACTATTCACAGATAATACGATTGTGTACATAGAAAATCCAAAACAGTCTATAAATACCCTATTAAATTCAAAATGCAATTTATAAATTTGAGATGGATTGTAGCTTCCCATTGGACAGTTTCTGAAGAAACGTAGAACCGGTCACTTGGGGTAGGACATAGGGTGCACTAACCATTTAAAAAGAATTCAGAATGGGACTGCATAAAAATCGTGACATTCTCTTCTTATACCATAAGAAATGAAAAAGTGAACCGAGGCTGGGAAGTAAAGACTTTCAATACACACACTGACAAAGACTTCAATAAAGAATTCCTGCTCATCAACCATAAAAGTTATTTATAAAGCGAATACTTCACAAAAGATTGACTGATGGCCAATAAGAACAGGATAAGTGCTCATAGTATTATTTTCAGGAACAGCAAGGCCTTTCCTAAAATGAAAACATACACACAAACCAGTATTCCCTAGATGATGACGCCCTTATTTTGAGGACAGCTTGAAGAACAGACATAGCTTCAAAGTAAAGTGATGGAATTCCTGGACACTCAGAGGATGGACAATTGACCTCAAAATACAGTACAATTTCTAGGCATCATTCGGTCCTCTCGAAGGCAGCACAATGCTTCACCACACCCCTTCTACACCACACAGGTTGGCTTCACAACCCTACCATGCAAAAGAAGAAGATGAGAAACGAAGGACTAGTAGGAAATAAGGGCAAAAATCACATGTGGGGATTCATCCTGAAACACACCTGATCAAGATAATCTACGTGTAGCGAGTGTAGAGAACTGACAGCGTAGGACAGAGACTCAAGAGGCCTTCTTGGGAAATGCTGTCTGGAAATCAGTCACGTTGGTACCTCAATGAGGAGCTCTGAGCATACCCTAGGGTTTGTGCCAAGGGTCTGCAACACCATTCGCTGAGGACTGAAACTCTTCAGACCTCAAAGCTTGCCTGATTGACTATTGGACTAAGACAGATCCCATGTTCTGAAAACAGATACCAATCTAATTGAAAGGTTCACTCTGCGCTCTTCGAGGCTCCCACGAGAAAGCTGAACATTCACGAAAATCAGCAACACACACACACACACACACACACACACACACATCACACACCTGTTCATTTCACCAATTATAAACATTCAGGTTCTTCCTACCTTTTCTTTCAATTGATATTTATACTCACAGAAATGCTCATCATTTCTAATGAACACTGATGCAAAATAGAGATCCATTGGACACAATATTCACAAAATGGAACTTCCCTGCTGTAATTTTCAAATAGCTGTTTTTAAAGTTCATACATATTTTAGGGTTTTTCGGTGAATCTTATAGCGGTGAGAAGATCAGCATTGAAAACTCTAAATACTTGACAATGAGTTTTTTAAGCTCAGAGAACAAAAATTGTCAATTTCATAGATAATAAGGAACCAAAGGAAAGCACTGGAAGCTTTAAGTAATAATTTACACATGCATTCCTCTATTATTCTATACGAGGGGCGTGTTCTTATTACCACTATGCATGCATCAATTATTTCCACGGCACCTGCACAGGTTAATGAATTACTACAGTAGAATGAAATGCCTGGGAACTACTTGGCTGCATCTAAATGAACAATTAATTTCGATCTTATATTTGGTGAACTTCCACTGTCTGTCCCTTTAGACAATGGACCTAAACAGAAGGAATGAACCACGAGAGACTATGGACTCTGGGAAAAAACTGAGGGCTTCAGAGGGGGAGAGGGGTGGGGGTTGGGATGGGCCAGTGATGGGTATTAAGGAAGGTACATATTGCATGGAGCACTGGGTGTTATATGCAAATAATGAATCACGGAACACTACATCAAAAACTAAGGAAATACTGTATGGTGACTAACATATCATAATAAAATTATTATTAGAAAAAAATTAAAGGTAAAAAAACAATACAGCTTTTCTGTTTCAAGAACAATCACAATTGAGAAAAACTAACTTCCAATCCCTAAAGCAAAACACAGACCAAGTTCCATTTCTGCACTCCCCTTTATTCACATTCTCTGTGGGTTCTAAGCTATTTCCCTACCTCCTTTCCTGCAGCAGGGAGCCGGGCTCGATCCCAGAACCCTGGGATCATAACCTGAGCCAAAGGCACGATGCTTAACTGGTTGAGCCAGCCAGGAGCAGCCATGTTTTCTTTAAGCAAAAGGACACTTTTCTCACGATGCCTTCACATGACTTCACATGGTACCAGAGATCTGCATTTGCCTCTAGGAGGTTGCAGATGAAGGCAATTGCAAACTCTCACAGTGGTTTATCAAATACAATGACCTGCCTGGTGACAGTGAAACTCTTATGAGCCCACGAGAGGGTGCTGTGACACTCAGCTGTGAGCTGGGCTGGCACGAGAACCAAATCCATTTCCTGCCTGATGTCTGTGAGGAACAGATGCCCCCACTGTGAATGAGACCCTGCCACTGGCTGTCCAGATGGCCATCTCACGGAGGATGAGGATAAAGGACAATGCCTGAGGAGACCTCATCTGTCTCTTTTATCTTTTCATATTTTTGACAGTGGACAAATCACTGCCTAGGAGTCCTAACTACCTTAGTCTCATCTGTGAATGACCAAGAGGTTTTACAAAATCACTTTAGATTTTGACCCTAAATGCCCACAACCACTTACCATAGGGATTCAACATTAAGCAAAGATACTGTTCGTTGGAAGAGGTCCTGCCCACTGTTGTTTCTCACTTATATGCTCATCTTCCTTACTCATGGTAACATAACCATTTGATTCCTGCC
>NW_024426841.1:24131-38401 GCF_017311325.1 Ursus maritimus
TCACAGTCATACCATATAAACACTACGATGGCTGGGAAGTCATCGTAGGTAAGGCAATATTTTAGCCATGTTTATAAGCATTGGCTCACGTTGTAGAAGAGGCTGAGCTGAGTGTTTTTAAACACTATTTCAGACCTGTTTTAGAGCACCCTCTGAACATACCAGAGCCTGAATGGACTACAAAAGATAGTTGTTTTCAGTAACTTTAATACCAGAAAAATATACTGTCTGTATTCCTAAGGATCTTTGAGTATGTTACCCAGAGGTCCTCCACTGAGATAATGATCTTAATGATCACCATGGGCAGAGGTGAAAAGGCCCGCTGAATTCATTCCAGTTGTCCACATGACAAGAAAATCCTAATACTTGATAGGTTTCCAGATCGAGAAGACCAGAGATAAGAGGGAAATAGTACCCTGTATGGAACAACAAGGGATTTGGAGTCAATTTGGGGATCCCACTTAGGTTTCTGACACTAAAATCCTCTGTGACTCATATCATCTGAGTCCCTTTTTAACCATCTGAAAATGTGCCTAAAAATATCTACACCCTAGTTTGCAGTTTAAGAGGCAGAATGCTACAAAGAGCAGTATGATGTCTCTCAAGAACAGGTGCTCAGGAAGCCATAATTGCTATTGGGTCTATTTCTTTTCCAGAAGAAAGAACACATGGTGAATCCATATTTCTAATAGATGACTCACCTGATGATTTTCAAACCTGAAGGAAGGCCAAGAAGTCGCTCTTGTGTCATAGTTCACTCAGAAATCATGTTGTTGGACTGGTGAGGATGATACGATAGCAACGTCATCACTAGGAGTGGGGAGCTTTTAATTTCCATATGGCCATGTTGACCCCCTTAGCTCAGAGCCACCAGAAAGGGCAGCTGGGCATGGGGCACCATCATCACTATGAGTGGGGAGCTTCCCATTTCCATATGGTCATGTTGACTCCCTTAGTTCAGGGTCACCAGAAAGGACAGCTGAGGGGGACCACAGGCCAAGGCTGCCAGGTGTGGCCGGGGCAGGCAGAACTCTGACTTAAGGCTCAACTCCTGTCTAGGTTATTATAATGCTCTTCACAAATAAAGTATCATTGTGTGTGAGCCCTCATGTAGAAAAGGTTCAGAATTTCCATTGAGATTCCCTCTCTGACCTTTAGGATATGTAGCAAAATCCATTTAATTTTTAAACATTGAAGGACTTCCTGGTTTTCTTTTCGCTATGACTGTGGCTCAATTCCCCTGTGGTCTAAGAATAGAATCTAGTTAATTTCAGGGTTTAACATTTGTAGACTTGATTCGTGGCCCCACCTATCATCTATTTGGGTAAAGAGTCTATGACCTCTTGAAAATAATGTATTCTGCACTTATTATGGAATGTTCCCTATATGTCAATTAGGTCACATTTGTTACCAATGTTTTGTCTGCTTTTTCTGTCAGATATTGAGAAAGGTATATTAAAATCTTCAAACAATGCTGCTCTATTCAACGTGGCATCGGAGAATCTACCAGTGTTAGGAAGGCAAGAGAAACAAAGTATAAGAATTGAGGGGATAATTCGGACTATTCACAGATAATACGACATGTGTACATAGAAAATCCAAACACAGTCTATAAATACCCTTATTAAATTACAAAATGCAATTTAGTAAATTTGAGATGGATTGTAGTTCCCATTGACAGTTTCTGAAGAAAACTTAGAACCGTCACATCTTGGGGTAGGACATAGGGTGCACTAACCATTTAAAAAGAATTAGATGGGACTTCTAAAGATGTGAATTTCTGCCATCTTATGACCATAAGAAAATTGAAAAGTGAACCGCAGGCTGGGAAGTAAAGAATTTGACAATACACACACTGACATAAAGACTTATCAATAAAGAATTCCTGCTCATCAACCATAAACAGTTATTTATAAACGAATACTTCACAAAGAGATTGACTGATGGCCAATAAGAACAGGAGTAGTGCTCATAGTATTATTTTCTAGGAACAGCAAGGCCTTTCCTAAAATGAAAACATACACACAAACCAGTATTCCCTAGATTGATGACGCTCCTATTCTGAGAGACAGTCTTGAAGGAACAGACACTTACTCAAAGGAAAGTGATGGAATTCCTGACACTCAGAGGATGGACAATTGACCTCAAATACAGTACAATTTCAGGCATCATTCGGTCCTCTCTGAAGGCAGCAAGCTTCACCACACCCCTTCCTACACCACACAGGATTGGCTCACAACCCCTACCTGCAAAAGAAGAAGATGAGAAACGATATGGGACTAGTAGGAAATAGGCAAAAATCACATGTGGGGTATTCTGATCCTGAAAACACACTGATCAAGGTATAACAGTGTGGGCGGTGTAGGAACTGCAGCGAAGGACAGAGACTCCAAGAGGTACTTCTTTGGGAAATGCTGTCTGAAATCAGTACACGTTGGTATCCAGCAATGAGGGCTCTGAGCATACCCTAGGGTTTCCTGGGCTCAAGGGTCTGCAACACCATTGCTGAGGACTGAAACTCTTACACCTCAAAGCTTGCCTGATTGACTATTGGACTAAGAAGATTCCCATGTTCTGAAAACAGATACCAATCAATTGAAAGGTTCACCTGGCTCTCTCGAGGCTCCTACGAGAAAGTTGAACATTCACTGAAAATCAGCCATACACACACACACACACACACACACACACACACAACACACACCTGCTCATTTACCACCATTACTTAAACATTCCAGGTTCTTCCTACCTTTTCTTTCCATTGATATTTATACTCATATGAAACATGCCATCATTTCTAAGAACACTGATGTCAAAATAGAGATCCATTGGACAATATTCACAAAATGGAACTTCCCTGCTGTAATTTTCAACTATAGCTGTTTTTAAGTTCATACATATTTTGGTTTTTCGGTGAATGCTTATAGCGGAGAAGATCAGCATTGAAAACTCTAAATATGACAATGAGTTTTTTAAGCCAGAGAACAAAAATTGTCAATTTCATAGATAATAAGGAACCAAGGAAAAGCAGGAAGCTTGTAAGTCGAACAATTTACACAATGATTCCCTATTATTCTGACTACGTGAGGGCGTGTTTATTACCACTATGCATGCATCAATTGTTTCCACGGCACCTGCACAGTAGTAATGAATTACTACAGTAGAATGAAATGTCTGGGAACTACTTGGCATGCATCTACAATGAACAATTACAATTTCATCTTACATTTGGAATTTGCACCTTCCACTGTCTGTCCCTTTAGAAAATGGACCCTAAACAGAAGGGGATGACCAACCACAGAGAGATCTATGGACTCTGGGAAAGAAACGAAGGTGCTTCAGAGGGGAGAGGGGTGGGGGGGTTGGGATGGGCCAGTGTGGGTATTAAGGAAGGTACATATATTGCTATGGAGCACTGGGTGTTATATGCAAATAATGAATCACCAGAACACTACATCTAAAAACTTAAGGAAATACTGTATGTGTGACTAACATATCATAATAAAAAATTATTATTCAAAAAATATTAAAGGTAAAAAAAAAACCAATACAGCTTTTCTGTTTCAAGAACAATCACAATTGAGAAAAAGCTAACTTCCAATCCCTAAATCAAAACACAGACCAAGTTCCATTTCACTCCCCTTTATTCACATTCTCTGTGGGTTCTAAGCTATTTCCCTACCTCCTTTCCTGCTAAGCAGGGAGCCCGGGCTCGATCCCAGAACCCTGGGATCATAACCTGAGCCAAAGGCACAAGCTTAACTGGCTGAGCCAGCCAGGAGCCCCAGCCATGTTTTTCTTAAGCAAAAGGACACTTTCTCACAATGCCTTCACATGACTTCACATGGTATGAGAGATCTGCATTTGCCGCTAGGAGGTCGCAGATGAAGGCAATTGCAAACTCTCACAGTGGTTTATCAAATACAATGACCTGCCTGGTGACAGTGAAACTCTTATGAGCCCACAAGAGGGTGCTGTGACACTCAGCTGTGACTGGGCTGGCACAGAGAACCAAATCCATTTCCCTGCCTGATGTCTGTGAGGATCAGATGCCCCCACTGTGAATGAGACCCTGCCACTGTGCTGTCCAGTGATGGCCAGCCTCACGGAGGATGAGGATAAAGGACAATGCCTGAGGAGACCTCATCTGTCTCTTTTATCTTTTCATATTTTTGACAGTGGACAAATCACTGCCTAGGAGTCCCCAACTACCTTAGTCTCATCTGTGAATGACGAAGAGTTTTTACAAATCACTTGAGATTTTGACCTCACAAATGCCCACAACCACTTACCATAGGGATTCAACATTAAGCAAAGATAATGTTCTTTGGAAGAGAGGTCCTGCCCACTGTTGTTTCTCACTTACATGCCCATCTTCCTTACCTCATGGTAACATAACCACCTTGATTCCTGCTTCCGTCTTCAGGAAGGCTGATGCGACTTGAAGGGCATTACCCTGACATCGTTCTTTCTTAGCTATAAGATGTGGACATTTCCCTAGTTCTACACACCCAAAGTTGAATCGGAATCAGGATTGAGGAGGCTGATGAGAGTTGAAGGTGTTTTCCTGTACACGGTGGTTTATTACCAATAAGGATGGGTCAGAGTCCTCGAAATTCCAGAACCTTTTCATTAATGCTTCCTGCTCGTGAAAGATGATGTACACTGGTCTTTCCCTGTATAGTGTGGTGACTCAGAGAAAAGTGCTTGCCCTTTCGTCAGACTTCCACGACCACTTTGGGGCTGGCTTCCATATTCACAAAGGATGATGTTAGGGATAAGAGGGTTCCTGTACACTGTTATTTCTTACAGATAAGTGTATGGCATGTTTGTTACATTGCCAGATCCACTTAGCGCTGGGCTTGCCGGCCTCCTGGGGATGAACCCTAACCCTAGGTCGGCCCCCGAGGGGCCCCTCCCAAGGAGCCTGGCACCGCAATGCCGGGGATTTGGGACCCCCGAGCCCCAGTGCTGGACTCACTCTGCCACCCCGCAAGCACCCATGGTGCTAGGGGCGTTGCCAGTCATTCAGGAAGAGAGAATGGGCGGGGCCCTCTGATCCCCCTGCGACCTCGAAGGCCCCCCGCGCAAAAACTCTGGCTCCCAGGCTCCTGCTCGCCAGAGCCCTAACTTCGGCCCACCCCTCCGCTCACTGCAGAGCTGGCGGATTGGGCCTGCTGGCTTCCTGGGGGCTAACCCTATCCCTAGGTCGCCCCCGAGGGGCCCCTCCCACGTGGCCTGGCACCGCATGCCAGGGATTGCGGACCCCCAAGTCCCAGCGCTGGACGCACCCTGCCACCCCGCCGCCCCATGGGGCGCTAGGGGTGTCGCCAGTCCTTCAGGGCGACAGAACGGGCAGGACCCTCCGAGCCACCTGCGACCTTCGAAGGCACCCTGAGCCAAAGCCAAAATGCTCTGGCCCACGCTCCCGCTCGGCAGCACCCTCACTCGGCCCGCCCCTCCGCTCACTGCACAGCTGGCGGATCGGGCCTACCAGCCTCCTGGGGGCTAACCCTAAGCCTAGGTAGTCCCCCGAGGGGCCCATCCCAAGGGGCCTGGAGCCACAACACTGGGGATTGGGGAGCCACAACACTGGGGATTGGGGAACCCCAAGCACCAGCGCTGGACTCACCCGGCTGTCCCACCACCACCCGGGCCGCTAGGGGCGCCGAAGGTCATTCAGGGCGGGAGAACGGGCAGGGCCCTCCGAGCCATCGACGACCTTCGAAGGCCCTTCAACAAAACGTTTGGGCCCACGCTCCCACTCACCAGCGCCCTCACCTCAGCCCGCCCAACTGTCACCCCACAGCCGGCGGATCGGGCCTGCTCGTGCCTGGGGGATAACCCTAACTCTAGGTCGGCGCCTGAGGGGCCCCTCCCAAGGTGCTTGGCACCGCAACGACAGAGATTGGGGACCCTTGTGCCCCAGTGCCGGACTCACCCTGCCTCCCCGCCGACACCCGGGCCGCTAGGGGCGCTGCCGGTCATTCAGGGCGGGAGAACGGACAGGGCCCTCCAGGCCCCCGGCGACCTTCGAAGACCCTGGAGCCAAAATGCTTCAGACCAAGCTCCCGATTGCCAGCGCCTTACTTCAGCCCACCATTCCACTCGCTGCACAGCCGGCGGATCGGGACTGCCAGCAAACTGGGGGCTAACCCTAACCCTACGTCAGCCCCCGAGGGTCCCCTCCCAAGGGGCCTGGCGCCGCTGCGCCGGGGATTGGGAACCCTCGAGCCCTAGTGCCGGACTCACCCTGCCGCCCCACCACCACATGGGCCAATAGGGGCACCGCAGGACATTTAGTGCGGGAGAAGGAGCAGCGTCCTCCGAGTCCCCGTCATCCATCAAAGGCCCACTGCGCCAAAACGCTTGGGCCCATGCTCCCGCTCGCCAGCGCCGTCACCTCGGCCTGCTCCTCTGCTCACCCCACAGCCGGCGGATCGGGCCTGCCAGGCTCCTGGGGGCTAACCCTAACCATAGGTCGGTGCCAAAGAGGCCTACTACTGCAACGCCAGGGATTGGGTACTCACCTTGCCGCCAGCCTCCTGGGGGCTAACCGGACTCAACTTGCCGCCGGACTCAAGTTGCCGCCACCCGGCCACCCGGTCCGCTAGGGGCGCAATGCGTCATTCAGGGCGGGAGAACAGGCAGGGCCCTCCGAGCCTTCTGCGACCTTCGAAGCCCCCCCACGCCAAAACGCTTGGGCCCACGCTCCTTCTCGCCAGCGCCATCATCTCAGCCCGCCCCTCCGCTCACCAGACAGCTGGTGGATCGGGCCTGCCGGCCTCTTGTGGGCTAACACTACCCCTAGGGCGGCCCCCGAGGGGCCCCTCCCAAGGGGCCTGGCGCCGCAACGCCGGGGATTTGGGACCCCAGAGCCCCAGTGTCAGACTCAACCTACCGCCCTGCCACTACCTGGGCCACTTGGGGCGTCACCGGTCATTCATGGGCGGGAGAACGGGTAGGTCCCTCCGACCCCCGGGGACTTTCGAAGGCCCCCCGCACCAAAACGCTTGGGCCCACGCATCCGCTCGAAGGGCCCTCACCTCGGCCCACCATTCTGCTCCCTGCACTTCTGGCGGATCGGGCCTGCCGGCCTACTGGGGGCTAACCCTAACCCAAGGTTAGCCCTAGAGTGGGCCCTCTGAATGGGCCTGGTGCCGTAATGCCGGGGATTGTGGACCCCCGAACCCCAGCGCCTGACTCACCCTGCTGCCCAGCTGCCACCCGGGCCACTAGGGGTGCCGCCTGTCATTCAGGGCAGGAGAATGGGCAGGGCCCTCCGAGCCTCCGGCGACGTTCGAAGGCCCCCCACGCCAAAACGCTTGGGCCCACGCACCCGCTCGAAGCGCCCTCACCTCAGGCCGCCTTTCCACTCACCGCACAGTGGGCGGATTGGGTCTGCTGTCATCCTGGGTGCTAACCCTAAACCTAGGTCGACCCCCGAGGGGCCCCTCCTAAGTGGCCTTGCACCGCAACGCCGGGGATTGAGGACCCACGAAACCCAGCGTCGGACTCACTGTGCCTCCCCACTGCCACCCAGGCCGCTATGGGCGCCGTCGGTCTTTCAGTACGGGAGGATGGGCAGGGCCCTCTGAGCCCCTGACGACCTTGAAGGCCCCCATGCCAATACGCTTGGGCGCACGCTCTCGCTCGCCAGCGACCTCACCTCAGCTCGCCCCTCCACTCGCCGCACAGCCAGCGGATCAGGCCTGCAGGCCTCCTGGGGGCTAACACTAACCCTAGGTCGGCCCCAGAGGGCCCCTCCCAAGGGGCCAGGCGCTGCCACGCTGTGGCATTTGGAACCCTGAGCCCTACTCCAGACTCACCCTGCTGCCCCACCGCCAACCGGAACGCTAGTGACGCCCCCGGTCATTCAGGGAGGGAGTACGGGCAGAGCCCTCCGAGCCCCCAGCGACCTTCGAAGGCCCCCCGCACCAAAACGCTTGGGTCTACGCTCCCACTCACAGCGCCCTCACCTCAGCTCGCCCTTCCCCTCGCCGCACCGATGGCCGATTGGGCCTGCCGGCCTCCTTTGGGCTAAAGATAACCCTAGCTCGGCCCCCGAGGGACCACTCCCAAGGGGCCTGGCAATGCCACGCCGGGTATTGGGGATGCCGAGCCTGAGCTCCGGACTCACCCTGCTGCTCTGCCGCCACCCTGGCCGCTAGGGCGGCGCAGGTCACTCAGTGCGGGAGAACTTGCTGGGCACTCCGAGCCCCAGTGACCTTCAAAGGCCCCCGTGCCAAAACGCTTGGGCCCACACTCCCGCTCGCCAGCGCTCTCAACTTGGCCCACCCCTCCCCACGCCACACAGTCCGCTGATCAGGCCTGTCCGCCTCCTGGGAGCTAACCCAAACCCTACGTGGGCCCCCGCGGGGCCCCTCCCAAGGGGCCTGGCGCCGCCATGCTGGGGCTTGGGGATCCCAGAGCACCAGCGCCAGACTCACCCTGCAGCATCGACACAACACGGCCCGCTAGGGGCGCCGTCCTCATTCAGGGCGGGAGAATGGGTAGGGCCCTTCTGAGCAACAGGCGACCTTCGAAGGCCCCCGAACCAAAACGCTAGGGCCCACACTCCCGCTCGCCAGCGCCCTCACCTCGGCCCACCCCTCTGCTCGCTTCACACCCAGCGGAACTGGCTTGCCGGCCTCCTGTGGGCTATCCCTAACCCCAGGTCTGCCCCCGAGGTACCACTCCCAAGCGCCTGGCGCCGCCACTCCTGGGATTGGGGACCCGCAAGCCCTAGTTCCGGGCACACCCTGCCGCCCCGCCGCGACCCGGCCCACTAGGGGCAATGTCCTCACCGGGTGGGATAATGGGCAGGGTCCTCTGAGCACCCAGCGAGTTTCGAAGGCCTTCCGTGACAAAACGCTTGGGCCCACGCTCCCGCTTGCCAGAGCCCTCCCCTGGCCTGCCCCTCCACTCGCCGCACAGCCGGCGGATCGGGCCTGCCGCCCTCCTTTGGGCTAACCCTAACCCTAGGTCAGCCCCCGAAAGACCCCTCCCAAGGGACCTGGCGCCACCAAGCCAGGGACTGGAGACCCCCGAGCCCCAGCTCTGGAGTCACCCTGCCGCTCCGCCTCCATCCGGGCTGCTAGGGGCGCCGCTGGTCATTCAGCGCAGGAGAAGGGGCAGGGCGCTCACAGCCTCTGGCAACATTCGAAGGCCCCCCACGCCAAAACGCTTGGGCCCACGCTCCTTCTCGCCAGCGCCATCATCTCAGCCCGCCCCTCCGCTCACCAGACAGCTGGTGGATCGGGCCTGCCGGCCTCTTGTGGGCTAACACTACCCCTAGGGCGGCCCCCGAGGGGCCCCTCCCAAGGGGCCTGGCGCCGCCACGCTGGGGATTGGGGACCCTCGAGCCCCAGGGTCAGACTTACCCAGCCACCCCGCCGCCACACGGGCGCTAGGGCATCGCCGGTCATTCAGGGCGGGAGAACGGGCAGGGCCCTCCGAGCCCCTGGCAACCTTCAAAGACCCCATGCGCCAAAACACATGGGCCCAGGCTCCCACTTGCCAGTGAGCTCACCTCTGCCCGCCCCTCAGCAAGCCGCACAGCTGGCAGATCTGGTCTGCCGGCCTCCTGGGGGCTAACACTAAACCTAGGTCGGCCCAGAAAGGCCCCTCCCAAGGGTCTTGGCGCCGCCACCCCAGGCATGGGCACCCCCGAGCCCCTGCTCCAGACTCACCATGTCGCCCCTCCACCACCCAGACCACTAGGAGCACCGCAGGTCATTCAGAGCAAGAGAACGGACAGGGCCCTCCGAGCCCCTGGGGAACTTCGAAGGCCCCCTCGCCAAAACGCTTGGGCCCAAACTCCCACTCGCCAGCGCCCTCACCTCGGCCTGCCCCTCCGCTCGCCGCACAGCTGGCGGATCTGGCCTGCTGGCCCCCTTGGGGCTAACCCTACACCTAGGTCTGCCCCCGTGGGCCCCCTCCCAAGGTGCCTGGCACCACCTCGCCGGGGATTGGGGTCCCCGGAGCTTCACCGGACTCACCCTGCGGCCCCGACGTCAACCAGGCCACTAGTGGCGCCGCTCGGTTATTCAGGTCAGGAGAACTGGTAGGGCCCTCCGAATCACCGGCGACATTCGAAGGCCCCCCCGCACTAAAAGGCTTGGGCCCAGGCTCCCGCTCCCCAGCACCCTCACCTGGGCCCACCCCACCGCTCCCTGCACAGCTGGGGTATCGGGCCTGCCGGCCTCCTGGGGGCTAACCCTAACCCTAGGTCAGCCCCCGAGGGGTCCCTCCCAAGGGGCCTGGGGTCGCCACACCACGGATTGGGGACCCCCGAGCCCTAGGTCCGAACTCACCCTGCCGCCCTGCCTCCATCAGGGCTGCTAGCGGCGCCACTGCTCATTCAGCGCGGGAGTACGGGCAGGGCCCTCAGAGACCCCAGCAACTTTCGAAGGTACCCTGTGCCAAAACGCTTGGGCCCATGCACCCGCTCCCCAGCACCTTCACCTCGGCCCACCCCTCCACACCCCGCATAGCTGGTGGATCGGACCTGCCTGCCTCCTGGGGGCTAACACTAACTCTAGGTCAGCAATGGAGGAGCCCTTCCCAAGGTGCCTGGCACCACCACGCTGGGGATTGGGGACCCTCGAGCCCCAGTGCCAGACTTACCCTGCCACCCCGCCGTCAACCAGGCGCTAGGGCGTCGACGGTCATTCAGGGCGGGAGAACGGACAGGGCCCTCCGAGCCCCTGGCGACCTTCAAAGGCCCCATGCGCCAAAACGCTTGGGCCCACGCTCCCACTCGCCAGCGAGCTCACCTCAGCCCACGCCTCAGCAAGCCGCACAGCCAGCGGATCTGGTCTGCTGGCCTCCTGGGGGCTAACACTAAACCTAGGTGGGCCCGGAAAGGCCCCTCCCAAGGGGCTTGGCGCCGCCACGCCAGGCATGGGCACCCCCGAGCCCCTTCTCCGGACTCACCATGTCGCCCCTCCGCCACCCGGGCCACTAGGGGCACCACCGGTCATTCAGAGCGGGAGAACCGACAGGGCCCTCCGAGCCCCCGGGGATCTTTGAAGGCCCCCTCGCCAAAACGCTTGGGCCCACACTCCCGCTCGCCAGCGCCCTCACCTCCGCCCGCCCCTCCACTCGCTGCACAGCTGGTGGATCTGGCCTGCTGGCCCCCTTGGGGCTAACTCTAAACCTAGGTTGGCCCCCGTGGGCCCCCTCCCAAGGTGCCTGGCTCTGCCTCGCCGGGGATTGGGGTCCCCAGAGCCCCTTCGCCAGACTCACCCTGCCTCCCCACCGCCAACCGGGCCACTAGGGGTGCCTCTCGGTTATTCAGGTCGGGAGAACAGGTAGGGCCCTCCGAAACACCTGTGACATTCGAAGGCCCCCTGCACCAAAAGGCTTGGGCACACGCTCCCGCTCCCCAGCGCCTTCACCTCAGCCCACCCCACCACTCGCGGGACAGAGGGCGTATCGGGCCTGCTGGCCTACTGGGGGCTAACTTTAACCCTAGGTCAGCCCCCGAGGGGCCCCTCCCAAGGGGCCTGGTGTCGCCACGCCACGGATTGGGGAACCCCGAGCCACAGGTCCGGACTCACCCTGCCGCCCCGCCTCCATCAGGGCTGCTAGCGGCGCCGCCAGTCATTCAGCGCAGGAGAACGGGAAGGGCCCTCAGAGACCCCGGCAACATTTGAAGGTACCCCGCGCCAAAATGCTTGGGCCCACGCATCCGCTCCCCAGCGCCCTCACCTCGGCTCACCCCTCCACACTCCGCACAGCCGGCGGATTGGGCTTGCCAGCCTCCTGGGGGCTAACCCTAACCCAGTTCGGCCCCCGAGGGGCCCCTCCCAAGGGGTCTGGCGTCGCCTCGCCAGGGATTGGGGAAGCCCGAGCCCCAGCGCTGGAATCACCCTACCGCCCCGGCACCACCCAGGTAGCTAGGGGCGCCGTCCTCATTCAGGGTGGGAGAACGGGCAGGGCCCTCCAAGCCCCCGGTGACATTCTAAGGCCCCCCGCTCCAAAACACTTGGGCCCACGCTCCCGCTCACCAGCGCCCTCACCTTGGCTGCCCCACAGAACGCTGCACAGCCGGCAGATCGCACCTGCTGTCCTCCTGGGGGCTAACCCTAACCCTAGGTCGGCCCCAGAGGGGCCCCTCGCAAGGGGCCTGGTGTCACTTCGCCGGGGATTGGAGACGCCCGAGCCCCAGGGCCGGACTCACCCTGCCGCCCCACTGCCACCCAGGCCACTAGGGGCGTCGCGGTGATTCAGGGCGGGAGAATAGGCAGGGCCCTTCCGAGCTCCAGGTGAACTTCAAAGGCCCCCTCGCCAAAACGCTTGGGCTCACGCTCCCGCTCGCCAATGCCCTGACCTCGGCCCGCCACTCCCCTCACCGCACAGCCGGTGTATCGGGCCTGCCGGCCTCCTTTGACCTAACACTAACCCTAG
Organism: Ursus maritimus; assembly: GCF_017311325.1. NCBI lineage: Eukaryota > Metazoa > Chordata > Mammalia > Carnivora > Ursidae > Ursus > Ursus maritimus. Next base: position 36,546 of record NW_024426841.1, read on the forward strand.
GTCAGCCCCCGAGGGACCCCTCCCAAGTGCCTGGCACCGTCACGCTGGAGATTGGGGACCCCCGAGCCCCAGCTGTGGACTCAGCCTGCCCCCGCGCCTCCACCTGGGCCACTAGGGGCGCCGCTGGTCATTCAGGGCCAGAGAATGTGCAGGGCCCTCTGAGCCCCCGGTGACATTCAAAGGCCCCCTGCACCAAAATGCTTGGGCCCACCATCCTGATCGCCAAAGCCCTCACCTCGGCATGCCCCTCCGCTCGCCACACAGCTGGAGGATTGTGCCTTCCGGCCCCCTGGGGGCTAAACCTAAACGTAGGTCGGCCCCCGAGGGGCCCCTCCCAAGGTGGCTGGCACTGCCTCACCCGGGATTGGGGTCCCCCGAGCCCCATCGCCAGACTCACCCTGCCGCTCCGCCGCCACCCAGGCCACTAGAGGCGCCGCCGGTCATTGAGGGCGGGAGAACGGGCAGGGCCCTCCGAAACACCTGCGACATTTGAAGGCCCCCCGCGCCAAAATGCTTGGTCCCTCGCTCACGCTCACCAGCGCCCTCACCTCGGCCCGCCCCACTGCTCGCCACACAGCCAGCGGATCGGGCCTGCCGGCCTCCTGGGGCTAACCCTAACCGTAGGTCGGCCACCAAGGGGCCCCTCCCAAGGGGCCTGGCGTCTCCACGCTGCGGCTTGGGGACTCCTGAGCACCAGCGCCAGACTCACCCTGTTGCCCCGTCACGACCCGGCCCGCTAGGGGCACCGTCCTCATTTAGGGCGGGAGAATGGGCAGGACCCTCTGAGCCCCCCGTGACCTTTGAAGGCCCGCCGCACCAAAACACTTGGTCTCACGCTCCAGCTCGCCAGCACCCTCATCTCGGCCAGCCCCTTCTCTCCACGCACAGCTGGCAGATCGGGCCTACCGACCTCCTGGGGATTAACCCTAACCCTAGGTCAGCTCACGAGGGGCCCATCCCAAGGGGCCTGGCTTCGCCACACCGGGGATTGGGGACACCAGAGCCCCAGCTCTGGGCTAACCCTGCGGCCCTGCCGCCACCCGGGCCGCTAGGGCGCCGCTGGTCATTCAGGGTGGGAGAACTTGCTGGGCCCTCCGAATCCCCAGTGAGCTTCGAAGGCCCCACATGCCAAAACGCTTGGGCCCACGCTCCCGCTTGCCAGTGCATTTACGTTGGCCCGACCCTCCACTCACCACACAGCCAGCAGCTCGGACTTGCCGGCCTCATTTGGGCTAATCCTAAGCCTAGGTCGGACCCCGAGGGACCACTCCCAAGTGCCTGGTGCCACCACGCCGGGGATTGGGGACCCCCGAGCCCTAGGTCCGGACTCACCCTGCCACCCCGCCACCACCCGGGCCGCTACGGGCACTGCCGGTCATTCAGGTCGGGAGAACGGACAGGGCCCTTCCGAGCCCCAGGTGACCTTTGAATGCCCCCTCGCCAAAACGCTTGGGCCCACGCTCCCGCTCGCCAGCGCCCTGACCTCAGCCCACCACTCTCCTCACTGCACAGCTGGCGTATCAGGCCTGCCAGCCTCCTGGGGCTAACCCTAACCTTAAGTTGGCCACCGAAAGTCTCCTCCCAAGGGGCCTGGAGCCACAGCGCCGGGGATTGGAGACCCCCGAGCCCCAGCGACGGACTCACCCCGCCACCCCGCCACCACCCAGGCTGCGAGGGATCCGCCAGTCATTCAGGCCAGGAGAACTTGCTGGGCCCTCCGAACCTCTGGCGACCTTCGAAGGCCCTGCATGCCAAAACGCTTGGGCCCACACTTCCACTCGCCAGCACCCTCATGTCGGCCCGCCCCTCCGCTCTCCGCTCTCTGCACAGCTGGCGGATCGGGCCTGCGGGCCTTC
>NW_024426841.1:38640-40020 GCF_017311325.1 Ursus maritimus
AACCCCCAGCGCTGGACTCCCCCCACAGCCCCCCTCCACCTGGGCCGCTAGGGGTGCCGCCGGTCATTCAGGGTGTTAGAACGGGCAGGGCTCTCCGAGCCCCTGGCAACCTTCCAATGTCCGCTCGCCAAAACGCTTGGGCCCGCGCTCCCGCTCTCCAGTGCATTCATGTCGACCAGCCCCTCCGCTCGCATTACAGCCAACGGATAGGTCCTGCCGGCCTCCTGGAGCTAACACAAACCCTATGTCGGCGCCCTAGGGGCCCCTCCCAAGGGGCCTGGCTCCGCCACGCCGGGGCTTGGAGACCCCCAAGCCCCTGCGGCAGTCTCACCTTGCCACCGTGCCATGACCCGGCCCACTAGGGGCGCTGTCCTCATTCAGGGTGGGAGAAGGGGCAGGGCCCTTAGAGCCCTGGGCGATATTCGAAGACCCCCGAGCCAAAACACTTGGGCCCACGGTCCCGCTTGCCAGCGTCCTCACCTAGGCCAGCCCCTCTGCACGCCGCACAGCCAGCAGATCGGGCCTGCCAGACCCAAACCCTACGTCAGCCCCCGAGGGCCCCTCACAAGGCGCCTGGCTCCGCCACGCTGGGGCTTGGGGACCCCCGAGCACCAGCGCCGGACTCACCCTGCCACCCTGCCACGGCCCGGGGCGATAGGGGCGACGCCGGTCATTCAGGGCGGGAGAGCGGGCAGGGCCCTCTGAGCCCCCGGCGACTTTCGAAGGCCCCCTGCACCAAAACGCTTGGGCCCACGGTCCCGCGCCAGCACGCTCACCTCAGCCCACCCCCCCTCTCGCCACACAGCCAGCGGATCGGGCCTGCCGGCCTCCTGGGGACTAACCCTAACCCTAGGTCTGCTCACGAGGGGCCCCTCCCAAGGGGTCTGGCACCACCACGCCAGGGATTGGGGAACCACGAGCCCCAGCGCATTACTTACCCTGCTGTCCCGTTGCCCCCTCGGGCTGCTAGGGGTGCCGCCAGTCATTTAGGGTGGGAGAACGGGCAGCGCCCTCCGAGACCCCGGTGACCTTCGAAGCCCCCCCCGCGCCAAAACACTTGGGCCTACGCTCCTGCTCGCCAGCACCCTCTCCTCAGCCCGCCCCTCCGCTCGCAGCACAGCCGGCGGATCGGGACTGCCGGCCTCCTGGGGGCTAACCCTAACCCTAGGTCGGCTCCCGAGGGGCCCATCCCAAGGGGCCTGGTGCCGCCACGCCAGGAATTGGGGACCCCCGAGCCAAACTGCCCAACGCATGCTGCCACCCCGCCGCCACCCGGGCTGCTAGGGGCGCCGCCGCTTACCTGGGTTGGAGAACGGGCAGGGCCCTCCGAGCCCCCGACGACATTCGAAGGCCCCCGGCACCAAAATGCTTCAGCCCATG
>NW_024426841.1:40030-58831 GCF_017311325.1 Ursus maritimus
CGCTACGGGCACTGCCGGTCATTCAGGTCGGGAGAACGGACAGGGCCCTTCCGAGCCCCAGGTGACCTTTGAATGCCCCCTCGCCAAAACGCTTGGGCCCACGCTCCCGCTCGCCAGCGCCCTGACCTCAGCCCACCACTCTCCTCACTGCACAGCTGGCGTATCAGGCCTGCCAGCCTCCTGGGGCTAACCCTAACCTTAAGTTGGCCACCGAAAGTCTCCTCCCAAGGGGCCTGGAGCCACAGCGCCGGGGATTGGAGACCCCCGAGCCCCAGCGACGGACTCACCCCGCCACCCCGCCACCACCCAGGCTGCGAGGGATCCGCCAGTCATTCAGGCCAGGAGAACTTGCTGGGCCCTCCGAACCTCTGGCGACCTTCGAAGGCCCTGCATGCCAAAACGCTTGGGCCCACACTTCCACTCGCCAGCACCCTCATGTCGGCCCGCCCCTCCGCTCTCCGCTCTCTGCTCAGCTGGCGGATCGGGCCTGCCATCCTCCTGGGGGCTAACCCTAACCCTAGGTCGGGCCCAGAGGGGCCCGTCACAACGGGCCTGGCGCTGCCACACCAGGGATTGGGGACCCCCGAGCCCCAGCTCCGGACTTACCCTGCTGCCCCGCCGACACCCGGGCTGCTAGTGGCGCCGCCGGTCATTCAGGTCGGGAGAACGGGCAGGGCCTTCCGAGCCACCCTCGACCTTCGAGGACCCCCGCGCCAAAATGCCTGGGCCCACGCTCCTGCTCGCCAGCACCCTTACCTCATCCTGCCCCTATGCACGCAGCACACCTGGCAGATCGGGCCTGCCGGCCGCCTGGGGACTAACACAAACCCTATGTCAGCCCCCGAGGGGCCCCTCCCAAGGGGCCTGGAGCCACCACGCCTGTGCTTGGGGAACCCCAAGCACCAACGCCGGACTCACCCTCCCGCGCTGCAGCCACCCGGGCCGCTAGGGGTGCCGCCGGTCATTCAGGGTGTTAGAACGGGCAGGGCTCTCCGAGCCCCTGGCAACCTTCCAATGTCCGCTCGCCAAAACGCTTGGGCCCGCGCTCCCGCTCTCCAGTGCATTCATGTCGACCAGCCCCTCCGCTCGCATTACAGCCAACGGATAGGTCCTGCCGGCCTCCTGGAGCTAACACAAACCCTATGTCGGCGCCCTAGGGGCCCCTCCCAAGGGGCCTGGCTCCGCCACGCCGGGGCTTGGAGACCCCCAAGCCCCTGCGGCAGTCTCACCTTGCCACCGTGCCATGACCCGGCCCACTAGGGGCGCTGTCCTCATTCAGGGTGGGAGAAGGGGCAGGGCCCTTAGAGCCCTGGGCGATATTCGAAGACCCCCGAGCCAAAACACTTGGGCCCACGGTCCCGCTTGCCAGCGTCCTCACCTAGGCCAGCCCCTCTGCACGCCGCACAGCCAGCAGATCGGGCCTGCCAGACCCAAACCCTACGTCAGCCCCCGAGGGCCCCTCACAAGGCGCCTGGCTCCGCCACGCTGGGGCTTGGGGACCCCCGAGCACCAGCGCCGGACTCACCCTGCCACCCTGCCACGGCCCGGGGCGATAGGGGCGACGCCGGTCATTCAGGGCGGGAGAGCGGGCAGGGCCCTCTGAGCCCCCGGCGACTTTCGAAGGCCCCCTGCACCAAAACGCTTGGGCCCACGGTCCCGCGCCAGCACGCTCACCTCAGCCCACCCCCCCTCTCGCCACACAGCCAGCGGATCGGGCCTGCCGGCCTCCTGGGGACTAACCCTAACCCTAGGTCTGCTCACGAGGGGCCCCTCCCAAGGGGTCTGGCACCACCACGCCAGGGATTGGGGAACCACGAGCCCCAGCGCATTACTTACCCTGCTGTCCCGTTGCCCCCTCGGGCTGCTAGGGGTGCCGCCAGTCATTTAGGGTGGGAGAACGGGCAGCGCCCTCCGAGACCCCGGTGACCTTCGAAGCCCCCCCCGCGCCAAAACACTTGGGCCTACGCTCCTGCTCGCCAGCACCCTCTCCTCAGCCCGCCCCTCCGCTCGCAGCACAGCCGGCGGATCGGGACTGCCGGCCTCCTGGGGGCTAACCCTAACCCTAGGTCGGCTCCCGAGGGGCCCATCCCAAGGGGCCTGGTGCCGCCACGCCAGGAATTGGGGACCCCCGAGCCAAACTGCCCAACGCATGCTGCCACCCCGCCGCCACCCGGGCTGCTAGGGGCGCCGCCGCTTACCTGGGTTGGAGAACGGGCAGGGCCCTCCGAGCCCCCGACGACATTCGAAGGCCCCCGGCACCAAAATGCTTCAGCCCATGCTTCCGTTCACCAGTGCCCTCACCTCGGCCAGCCCCTCCTCAATCTGCACAACCGGTGGATTGAGCCTGCTGGCCTCCTGGGGTCTAACCCTAACCCTAGGTTGGCTGTTGAGTGGCCCCTTCCAAGGGGTCTGGCGCCACCACGCCAGGGATTGGGGACCCCAAGCAGCAGTGCTGGACTCACCCTGCCGCCTCACCATGACCCTACCCGCTGGGGGTGCTGTCCTATTTCAGGGCGGAAGAACGGGCAGGGCCCTCCGAGCCCCAGTGACCATCGAAGGCCTGCCACTCCAAAACGCTTGGGTTCAAGCTCCCACTCGCCAGCGTCCTCACCTCGGCCCGTCCTTCCGCTCACCGCACAGCCGGCAGATCGGGCCTGCCGACCTCCTTTGGGCTAACCATAGCCGTAGGTCAGACCAGAGGGACCGCTCCCAAGGGGCCTGGTGATGTCACGCTCGGGATTGGGGAACCCCGAGCCCCAGCTCCGGACTCATCCTGCCACCCCGCTGTGATCCGGCCCACTAGGGGCAATGTCCTCACAGTCCGGGAGAACGGGCAGGGCCCTCTGAGCCCCCGGTACCTTTGAAGGCCCCCTGTGCCAAAATGCTTGGGCCCATGCTCCCGCTCGCCAGCGCATTCACGTTGGCACGCCCCTCCGCTCGCCGCACAGCCGGCGGATCAGGCCTGCTGGCCTCCTGGGGGTTAACCCTAAACCTACGTAGGCCCCAGAGGGGCCCTCCCAAGGGGCCTGGCGCCACCACACCGGGTATTGGCGACACCTGAGACCCACTGCTGGACGCAGCCTGCCGCCCCGCCACCACCCGGGCCGCTAGGGGCGCCGCCGGTCATTCAGGGCGGGAGAACGGGCAGGGCCCTCCGAGCCACCGGAGACCTTCGAAGGCCCCCCGTGCCAAAACGATTGGGATAAGGTTCCCGCTCACCAGCGCCCTCACTTCGGCCCGCCCCTCCCCTCACCGCAAAGCCGGCGGATCGGGCCTGCCGGCCTCCTTTGCGCTAACCCTAACCCTAGGTCAGCCCCCAAGGGACCCCCTCCCAAGGGGCCATGCGCCACCACGTTGGGACAGTTGGACCACCGAGCCCCAGGTCCTGACTCACCCTGCCGCCCCGCCACCACCCGGGCTGCTAGGGGTGCCGACGGTCATTCAGCATGGGAGAACGGGCAGGGCCCTCCGAGCCCCCGGCGACATTCGAAGGCCCCCTGCCCCAAAACGCTTGGGCCCACGCTCCCGCTCGCCAGCGCCCTCATCTTGGCCCGCCGCTCTGCTCGCCTCACAGTCGGTGGATCGGGCCTGCCGACCTCCTTTGGGGTAACCATAACCGTAGGTCAGCCCAGAGGGACCTATCCCAAGGGGCCTGGCGATGCCACGCCGGGGATTGGGGACACCAGAGCCCCAGCTCCGGACTCATCCTGCTGCCCCGCTGTGATCCCGCCCGCTAGGGCGGGAGAACGGGCAGGGCCCTCCGAGACCCCGGTGACTTTCGAAGGCCCCCCGTGCCAAAACGCTTGGGCCCACGCTCCCGCTTGCCAGCGCATTCACGTCGGCATGCCCCTCCACTCGCCGCACAGCCGGAGGATCGGGCCTGCCGGCCTCCTGAGTGCTAACCCTAAAGCTAGGTAAGTCCCAGAGGGGCCCCTCCCAAAGGGCCTGGCACTGCCACGCCGGGGATTGGGGACATCCAAGATGCAACGCTACATGAACCCTACCGCCCCGCCAACACCTGGGCCACTAGCGGCGCCGCTGGACTTTCAGGGCGAGAGAATGGGCAGGGATCTCCGAGCCCCCAGCGACCTACGAAGGCCACCCACGTCAAAACGCTTGGGCCCCGGCTCCCGCTCGCCAGCGCCCTCACCTTGGCCCGCCACTCCGCTCGCCAAGCAGCCGGTGGATCCGGCCTGTCGACCTCCTTTGGGCTAACCCTAAGCCTAGGTCGGCTCACGAGGGGCCCATCCCAAGGGGCCTGGCGCAGTCACGCCAGGGACTGGGGACCAGGGGCCCCATCGCCAGACTCACCCTGGCTCCCTGCTGCCACACGGGCCACTAGGGGCGCCGCTGGTCATTCAGGGTGCGAGAACGGACAGGGCCCTCCGAGCCACCGGCCACCTTTGAAGGCCCCCCATGCCAAAACACTTGGGATCACACTCCCGCTCACCAGCGCCCTCACCTCGGCCCGCCCCTTCACTCACAGCACAGCTGGCGGTTTGGGCCTGCTGACCTCCTTTGGGCTAACCCTAACCCTATGTCGGCCCCCGAAGGACCCCTCCCAAGGGGCCAGGCACCGCCATGCCGGGGCATTTGGACCCCCGAACCCCAACTCCGGACTCACCCTGCTGCCCTGCCGCGACCCAGCCCACTTGGGGCGCTGTCCTCATTCGGGCGGGAGAATGGGCAGGGCCCTCAGAGCCCCTGGGGACCTTCGAAGGACTGCCGCGCCAAAACGCTTGGGCCACGCTCCCGCTTGCCTGTGCCCTCACCTCGGCCCGCCCCTCCGCTAGCCGCACAGCCAGGGGATCGGCCTGCTGGCCTCCTTTGGGCTAACCATAACCCTATGTAGGCCCCCGAGGGCCCCCCCCAAGGGGCCTGCCGCCACCACGCCGGGGATTTGGGACCCCCGAGCCCCAGCTCTGGGCTCACCCTGCCGCCCTGCCGCCACCCGGGCTGCTAGGGCGCCGCTGGTCACTCAGTGCGGGAGAACTTGCTGGGCCCTCCGAGCCCCCGGTGAACTTCAAAGGCCCCCACGCCAAAACGCTTGGGCCCACGCTCCTGCTCACCTAGCATTCTACGTCGGCCCGCCCCTCCCCTTGCAGCACAGCTGGCGAATCAGGCCTGCCGGCCTCCTGGGGCTAACCCTAAATCTAGGTCGGCCCCAGAGGAGCCCTTCCCAAGGGTCCTGGTGCCACCACGCCGGGGATTGCACACCCACGAGCAGGAAGGCCAGACTCACCCAGCCACCCCGCCACCACCCAGGCAGCTAGGGGCGCCACCTGTCATTCAGGGCGGGAGAAGGGGCATGGACCTCCAAGCCCCCGGCGACCTTCGAAGGCCCCCTGCGCCAAAACGTTTGGGCCCACGCTCCCGCTCGCCAGTGCCCTCACCTTGGCCCACCACTCCGCTCGCCACACAGCCTACGGATCAGGCCTGCCGGCCTCCTTTGAGCTAACCTCAACCCTAGGTCGGCCCCCAAGGGACCACTCACAAGTGCCTGGTGCTGCAACGCCAGGGATTGGGAACGCGCGAGCCCTAGCTCGGGACTCACCCTGCCACCCCGCCGCAACCCGGCCCACTAGGGGCAATGTCCTCACAGGGCGGGAAAATGGGCAGGGCCCTCTGAGCCCCCGGTGACCTTCGAAGGCCCCCCGCGCCAAAACGCTTGGGCCCACGCTCCCGCTCCCCAGCGCATTCACGTCAGCCCGCCCCTCCGCTCGCCGCACAGCTGGCAGATCGGGCCTGTTGGCCTCCTGAGGCCTAACCCTAAAGCTAGGTAGGCCCCAGCGAGGCCCCTCCCAAGGGGCCTGGCGCCGCCACGCTGGGGATTGGGGACACCTGAGCCCCACCGCCAGATGAACCCTGCCACCCCGCCACCACTCGGGCCCTAGGGGCGCCTCTGGACATTGAGGGTGGGATAACGGGCAGGGCCCTCCGAGACCCGGCGACACTCAAAGGACCCCTGCGCCAAAAGGCTTGGGCCCATGCTCCCACTCGCCAGCGCCCTCACCTCGGCCAGCCCCTCCGCATGCCGCACAGCCGGCGGATCGGATTCACGGCCTCCGGGGGTAACCCAAATCCTACGAGAGCCCCCGAGAGGCCCCTCCTAAGGGGCCTGGCACCGCCACGCCGGGGCATGGGGAACCCCAAAAAACAGCCACAGACACACCCTGCTGCCCCACCGCCACCAGGGCCACTAGGGGCGCCGCCGGTCATTCAGGGCGGGAGAACGGGCAGGGCCTTCCGAGCCCCTGGTGACTTTCGAAGGCCAGCCTTGCCAAAATGCTTGGGCCCACACTCCCGCTCCCCAGCGCCCTCCCCTGGCCCGCCCTTCTCCTCGCTGCACAGCCGGCGGATCTGGCCTGCTGGCCTCCTTTAGCCTATCCCTAAACCTAGGTCGGTCCCCGAGGAACCCCTCCCAAGGGGCCTGGCGCCGCCATGCCGGGGATTCGGGACCCCCGAGCACCACCTCCGGACTCACCCTGCCGCCCCGCTTCAACCCGGGCTACTAGGGGCGCTGCCGGTCATTCAGGGCGGGAGAACGGGCAGGGCCCTCCGAGCCCCCAGTGACCTTCGAAGGCCACCCGCGCCAAAACGCTTGGGCCCACGCTCCAAATCGCCAGCGCCCTCACCTCGGCCCGCACCTCCGCTCGCCGCACAGCCGGTGGATCATGCCTTTCGGCCTCCTGGGGGCTAACCCTAAACCAAGGTTGGCCCCCGAGGGGCCCCTCCCAAGGTTCCTATTGCCGCCACGCCGGGATTGGGGACCCCCGAGCCCCTTCGCCAGACTCACCCTGCTGCCCTGCTGCCACCTGGGCCACTAGGGGCGCTGCCGGTCATTAATGGCGGGAGAATGGGCAGGGCCCTCCGAGCCCCCGGCGACTGTCGAAGGCCCCCCGCACTAAAACGCTTGGGCTCATGCTCAGTCTCGCCAGTGCCCTCACCTCGTCCCAACCCTCCGCATGCCGCACAGCCACTGATCGGGTACACCGGCCTCCTGGGAGCTAACCATAACCCTAAATCGATCCCTGAGGGTCCCCTCCCAAGGGGCTTGGTGCAGCAACGCCGGGGATTGGGGACCCTGAACCTCAGCACCTGACTCACCCTGCCGCCCAGCTGCCACCCAGGGGCTTGGGGTGTTGCCGTTCATTCAGGGCGGGAGAATGGGCAGGGCCCTCCGAGACACGGCGACTTTTGAAGGCCCCCCGCGCAGAAACGCCCAGGCCCACCCTACCACTCACCAGCGCCCTCACCTCGGTCCTCCACTCCACTCTCCACACAGCTGGCGAATAGGGCCTGCCGGCTTCCTGGGGGCTAAACCTAAACCTAGGTTGCCCCCGAGGGGCCTCTCCCAAGGGGCCTGGCTCCGCATCGTCGGGGATTGGGGACCCCCAAGCCCCAGCGCCAGATGCACCCTGTCGCCCCTCCCCACCCGGGCTGCTAGGGGCGCCGCCGTTCATTCAGGGTGGGAGACCGGGCAGGGCCCTCCGAACCCCCACCTACTTTCGAAGGCGCCCCGAATCAAAACGCTTGGGCCCAGGCTCATGTTCACCAGCACCCTCAACTCGGCCGGAACCTCCGCTCATTGTACAGCCTGCGACTCGGGCCTGCCGGCCTCCTGGGCGCTAATCCTAAACCTAGGACGGCCACTGAGGGTCCCTTCCTAAGGGGCCTGGCCCTGCAACACCAGGCAATGGGGACCCCCAAGCCCCAGCGCCAGATGCACGCTGCTGCCCCACCCCACACGGGCCACTAGTGGCGCCGCCATTCATTCACAGTGGGAGAACTGGCAGGGCCCTCCGTACCCCCGCCGACCTTCGAAGGCGCCGGAACCAAAATGCTTGGGCCCAGGCTCATGTTCACCAGCACCCTCACCTCGGTCCAACTCTCTACTCGATGCACAGGTGGTGTATCGGGCCTGCGGGGCTCCTGGGGGCTGACCCTAACCATAGGTCGGCCTCCGAGGGGCCCTTCCCAAGGGGCCTGGCGTCGCAACGCTGGGGATGGGGACCCTGTGCCCAAGTGCTGGACTCACCCTGCTGCCCTTCAGCCACCCAAGCCGCTAGGGTACCACCGGTCAATCAGGACAGGAGAATGGGCAGGGACCTCCGAGCCCCCGCTGACCTTCAAAGGCCTCCCACGCAAAAACGTTGGCTCCCATGCTCCTGCTCCCAGCGCCCTCACCTCGGCCCGCCCCTCCGCTTGATTCAGAGCCGGTGGATAGGGCCTGCCAGGCTCCTGGGGGCTAACCAAAACCCTAGGTCGGCCCCGTGGGGCACATCCCAAGGGGCCAGGCTCTGCAACGCTGGGAATTGGTGACTCAGAGCTTCAGAGCTGGACTCACCCTGCCACACTGTCGCCACCCAGGCCGCTAGGGGCGTCGCTGGTCATTCAGGGAGAGAGAAGGGCAGGGCCTTCTGAGCCCCAGGTGACCTTCAAAGGCCCACAGCGCCAAAACGCTGGTACCCAGGCTCCCATTCCCCAGCGCCCTCACCTCGGCCTGGCCCCCGCACTTGCAGCACAGCGGGTGGATCTGCCCTGCCGGGCTCCTGGGTCTTAACCTTAACCCTAGGTCGGCCCCTCAGGGGCCCCTCCCAAGGGTCCTGGTGCCACTACACCGGGGATCGGGGACCCCAAGCCCCAGAGCCAGACTCACCCTGCTGCAACGCTGCCACCCGGGCCGCTAGGGGGTCAGCCAGTCATTCAGGGCGGGAGAACGGACAGGGCCATGGAGAAACCAGCAACATTTGAAGCCTCCTACGCCAAAATGTAGGGGCCTATGCTCCCTCTGGCCAGCGCCTTTACCTCGGCCCACCCACCTCTCACAGCCCAGCCTGAGGATTGGGCCTGCTGGCCTCCTGGGGGCTAACTCTAACCCTAGGTCAGCCCACGAGGATCCCCTACCAAGGGGCCTGCCCCCGCAACGCTGGGAATTGGGGATCCCTGAGCTGCAGCGCAGGACTCACCCTGCTGCCCCACCGCCAAAGGAGCCACTAGGGGCGCCAATGTTTATTCAGGGCAGGAGAAGGGGCAGGGCCCTCTGAGCCATGGCAACATTCCAAGGCCCAGCGCACCAAAACGCTGGGGACCACGCTCCCACTCAGCATTGCCCTCATCCTGGCCCGCACCTCCGCTCCTCGCACAGCCGGCGGATAGGGCCTGCCGGCCTCCTGGGCGCTAACCCTAACCCTAGGACGGCCCCTGACGGTCCCTTCCTAAGGGGCCTGGTGCCGCAACGCCGGGGATTGGGGACCCCCAAGCCCCAGCACGGGATGCACCCTGCCGCCCCTCCCCACCCGGGCCTCTAGGGGGGCCGCCATTCATCAGGGTGGGAGAACGGGCAGGGCCCTCCAAACCCCCGCCGACCTTCGAAGGCGCCCCAAACCAAAACGCTTGGACCCAGGCTCATGTTCACAAGCACCCTCGCCTCGGCCCAACTCTCTGCTCGATGCAAAGGTGGTGTAGAGGGCCTGTGGGTCTCCTGGGGGCTAACCCTACCATAGGTTGGCCCCCAAGGGGCCATTCCCAAGGGGCCTGGCATCGCAACGCTGGGGATGGGGACACCGAGCCCAAGTGCTGGACTCACCCTGCTGCCCTTCAGCCACCCGAGCCACTAGGGGTCCACTGGTCAATCAGGGCAGAAGAACGGTTAGGGCCCTCGGAGCACCCGCTGATGTTCATAGGCCCCCCGCGCTAAAACGCTTAGGCTCATGCTCAGGCTCGCCAGCGCCCTCACCTTGGCCCAAACCTCCGCGTGTTGCACAGCCGCTGATCGGGTACACTGGACTTCTGGGGACTAACCGTAACCCTAGATTGACCCCGAGCGGCCCTTCCCAAGGGGCCTGGTGCTGCAACGCCGGGGATTGGGGACCCCCGAGCCTCAGCACTGGACTCACCCTGCCGCCCAGCCGCCACGCGGGGCTTGGGGTGGTGCCCTTCATTCAGGGCGGTAGAACGGGCAGGGCCCTCTGAGACACGGAGACCTTCAAAGGCTCCCCGCGCCAACGCACCCAGGCCCACGTTCCCGCTCACCAGCGCCCTCACCTTGTCCGCCACTCCAGTCTCCACACAGCTGGCGAATAGGGCCTGCCGGCCTCCTAGGGGCTAAACCTAACCCTAGGTTGGCCCCCGAGGTTCCCCTCCCAAGGGGCCTGGCACCGCAACGCTGGGGATTGGGGATACCCGAACCGCAGCGCCTGACTCACCCTGCCACCCCGCCACCACCTGGGCTGCTGGGGGCGCTGCCAGTAACTCAGGAAGATTGGGCACGGCTGGCCAAATCCACGGAGACATACAAAGGCCCCCGGTGCCAAAACGCTTGGGCCCACACTCCCGCTCGACAGAGGCTTTATCTTGACCCACCAAACCATTCGCCACACAGCTGGCAGATTGAGCCTGCTGGCGTCCTGGGGACTAACCCTAACCGAAGGTCAGCCCCCGAGGGGCCCTTCCCAAGGGGCCTGGCATCGCAACACTGGCGATGGGGACCCCGAGCCCAAGTGCCGGACTCACCCTGCTGCCCTTCAGCCACCCGAGCCCCTAGGGGCCCACCGGTCAATCAGGGAAGGAGAACGGGCAGGGCCCTCCGAGCCCCCACCGACCTTCGAAAGCCCCCTTGGGCTCATGCTCAGGCTCGGCAGCGCCCTCACCTCGGCCCAACCCTCTGCATGTTGCACAGATGCTGATCGGGTCCACAGGCCTTCTGGAGGTAACCGTAACCCTAGATCGACCCCCGAGGGGCATCTCCCAAGGGGTCTGGCACCGCAACACCGGGGATTGGGGACCCCACCCTCAGCACTGGACTCACCCTGCCGCCCAGCCGCCACTCCGGTCTTGGGGTGCTGTTGTTCATTCAGGGCGGGAGAACGGGCAGGGTCCTCCGAGACACGGCGACCTTCAAAGGCCCTCCGCATCAAAAGGCCCGGGCCCATGCTCCCGCTCACCAGCGCCCTCACCTCGGTCTGCCACTCTGCTCTCCACACAGCTGGCGAATAGGGCCTGCTGGCCTCCTAGGGGCTAAACCTAACCCTAGGTTGGCCCCTGAGGGGCCCCTCCCAAGGGGCCTGGCGCCAGAATGTGGGGGATTGGGGATACCCAAGCCGCAGCGCCTGACTCACGCTGCCACCCTGCTGCCACCTGGCCTGCTAGGGACGCTGCCGGTCATTCAGGGCGAAAGAAGGGGCAGGGCCCTCCAAGCCCCCAGTGACGTTCAAAGGCTCCCTGTGCCAAAACCCTGGTGCCCACGCTCCCACTCCCCAGCGCCCTCACCTCGGCCAGCCCCTCTGCTTGCTGCAGAGCCAGTGGATAGGGTCTGCCTGCCTCCTGGGGGCTAACCCTAATCCTAGGTAGGCCCACCAGGGACCCCTCCCAATGGTCCTGGTACCGCTACGCCGGGGATCGGGGACCCCAAGCCCCAGAGCCAGACTCACCCTGCCGCAATGCAGCCACCCGGGCCGCTAGGGTGTCCGCCGGTCATTCAGGGAGGTGAATGGGCAGGGCCCGCCGAGTCCCCGGAGACATTCGAAGGACCCCGGCGAAAAAACGCTTGGGCCCGCGCACCCACTCAACAGAGACCTCACATCGACCCACCCCTCCTTTAGCCGGACAGCTGGTGGATTGAGCCTACTGGTGTCCTGGGGGCTAACTCTAACCCTAGGTCGGCCCATGAGGAGCCCCTCCCAAGGGGCCTGGCGCCACAACGCCAGGGATTGGGGATCTCCAAGCCACAGCACGGGACTCACCCTGCCACCCCACCACCAATGGAGCCACTAGGGGCACCGCTGGTTATTCAGGGCAGGAGAACGGGCAGGGCCCTCTGAGCCATGGCAACATTCCAAGGCCCAGGGCGACAAAACGCTGCAGCCCACGCTCACGCTCACCATTGCCCTCAACTTGGCCCGCACCTCCGCCCATCGCACAGCTGGCAGATGGGGACTGTCGGCCTCCTGGGCGCTAACCCTAACCCTAGGACAGCCCCTGAGGGTCCCTTCCTAAGGGGCCTGGTGCCACAACGCCAGGGATTGGGGACATGCGAGACCCAGCTCTGGATGCACCCTGCGCCCCACAACACACATGCCCCTAGGGGCGCCGCCATTCATTCAGTGTTGGAGAACTGGCAGGGCCCTCCGAACCCCCACCCACCTTCGAAGGCGCCCTGAACCAAAACGCTTGGGCCCAGGCTCATGTTCACCAGCATCCTCAGCTCGTCCCAACTCACCGCTCCACGCAGAGGCAGTGTGTATCGGGCCTGCCGGCCTCCTGGGGGTTGACCCTAACTGTAGGTCGGCCCCCGAGGCCCCTTCCCAAGTGGCCTGGTGCCGCAATGCCGGGGATGGGGACCCCGAGCCCAAGTGCCAGACCACCCTGCTGCCCTTCAGCCACCCGAGCTGCTAGGGGCCCCGCCGGTCATTCAGATCAGGAGAACTGGCAGGGCCCTCTGAGACAGAGAGACCTTCGACGGCCCCCCATGGTAAAATGCCCAGGCTCATGTTCCCACTCACCAGTGCCCTCACCTCGGTCCACCACACCGCTCTCCACACAGCTGGCGAATACGGCCTGCAGGCCTCCTAGGGGCTAAACCTAACCCTAGGTTGGCCCCCGAGGGGCCCCTCCCAAGGGGCCTGGCACCGCAACGCTGGGGATTGGGGACCCCCAAGCCCCAGTGCCGGATGCACCCTGCCGCCCCTCCCCACCCGGACCGCTAGGGAGGCCACCGTTCATTCAGCGTGGGAGAACGGGCCGGGCCCTCTGAACCCCTGCCGACCTTCGAAGCCGCCCCGAACTAAAACGCTTGGACCCAGGCTCATGTTCACAAGCACCCTTGCCTCGGTCCAACTCTCCGCTCGATGCACAGGTGGTGTATAGGTCCTGCGGGTCTCCTGGGGGCTAACCCTAACCATAGGTCGGCCCCCGCGGGGCCCTTCCCAAGGGGCCTGGTGTCGCAACGCTGGGGATGGGGACACCGAGCCCAAGTGCTGGACTCACCCTGCTGCCCTTCAGCCACCCGAGCCGCTAGGGGCCCACTGGTCAATCAAGGCAGGAGAACTGTTAGGGCCCTCCGAGCACCCACTGACGTTCATAGGCCCCCCACGCTAAAACGCTTAGGCTCATGCTCAGGCTCGCCAGCGCCCTCACCTTGGCCCAACCCTCCGCATGTTGCACAGCCGCTGATCGGGTCCACTGGCCTTCTGGGGGCTAACCGTAACCCTAGATCTACCCCGAGCAGCCCCTCCCAAGGGGCCTGGCGCTGCAACGCCAGGGATTGGGGACCCCCGAGCCTCAGCACTGGACTCACCCTGCTGCCCCGCCACCACCTGGGTTGCTGGGGGTGCTGCCGGTCACTCAAGGAGGAGATTGGGCATGGCCTGCCAAGTCCCCGGGGACATTCGAAGGCCCCCCGCGCCAAAACGCTGGGGCCCACGCTCCCGCTCCCCAGTGCCCTCACCTCGGCCCGCCCCTCCGCTCGCTGTACAGTAGGCGGATCGGGCCTGCCGGGCTCCTGGGGGCTAACCCTAACTCTAGGTCGGCCCCCCAGGGGCCCCTCCCAAGAGTCCTGGAGCCGCTACGCCAGGAATCGGGGACCCCAAGCCCCAGAGCCAGACTCACCCTGCTGCACTGTCACCACCCGGGCCACTAGGGACACCGCCGGTCATTCAGGGTGGGAGAACGGGCAGGGCCCTCCGAACCCCCACCGACCATCAAAGGCACCCCGAACCAAAACGCTTGGGCCCAGGCTCATGTTCACCAGCACCCTCACATCGGCCCACCTCTCCACTCGACGCACAGGTGGTGTATCGGACCTGCCGGCCTCCTGGGGGCTAACTCTAACCATAGGTCGGCCCCCGAGGGGCCCTTCCCAAGGGGCCTGGCGCCGCAACGTGGTGGATTGGGGACGCCTGAGCCCCAGCACCGGACTCACAAGCCGCCCCACTGCCACCCGGGCTGCTAGGGGCGCCGCGGGTCATTCAGGGTGCTAGAACTGGCAGGGCCCTCCGTCTCCCCTGCGACCTTCGAAGGCCCCCCGCGCAAAAAAGTTGGCTCCCACGCTCCTGCTCACAAGGGCCCTCCCCTCGGCCCTCCACCTCCACTTGCTGCAGAGCCAGTGAATAGGGCCTGCCGGGCTCCTGGGGGCTAACCGAAACCCTAAGTCTGCCCCGTGGGGCACATCCCAAGGGGCCTGGCTCTGCAACACTTGGGATTGGTGACTCAGAGCCCCAGAGCCCGACTCACCCTGCTGCACTGTCGCCAACCAGGCCTCTAGGGGCGCCGCTGGTGATTCAGGGCAAAAGAAGGGGCAGGGCCTTCCAAGCCCCCGGTGACCTTCAAAGGCCCCCAGCGCCAAAATGCTGGTGCCCACACTCCCGCTCCCCAGCGCCCTCACCTCGGCCAGCCCCTCCGCTCGCTGCACAGTGGGCAGATCGGGCCTGCCGGCCTCCTGGGGGCTAACCCTAACCCTAGGTCGGCCACCCAGGGGCTCCTCCCAAGGGTCCTGGCGCCGCTACGCCAGGGATCGGGGACCCCAAGCCCCAGAGCCAGACTCACCCTGCCACAACGCCACCACCCGGGCCGCTAGGGGCGCCGCTGGTCATTCAGGGCGGGAGAACAGACAGGGACCTGGAGAAACCGGCGACATTTGAAGTCTCCCATGCCAAAATGCAGGGTCCCACGCTCCTGCTCCCCAGCGCCTTTACCTCGGCCCACCCACCTCTCGCCGCCCAGCCTGAGGATTGAGCCTGCCGTCCTCCTGGGGGCTAACTCTGACCCTAGGTTGGCCCACGAGGAGCCCCTCCCAAGGGCCCTGCCTCCACAAAGCTGGGGATTGGAGATCCCTGAGCCTCAGCGCAGGACTCACCCTGCTGCCCACCACCAACGGAGCCGCTAGGGGCGCCGCTGTTTATTCAGTGCAGGAGAATGGGCAGGGCCCTCCCAGCCATGGCAACATTCCAAGGCCCAGCGCGCCAAAACGCTGGGGCCCACGCTCCTGCTTGCCATCGCCCTCAACTCGGCCCGCACCTCCGCTCCTCGCACAGCTGGCGGATAGGGTCTGCCGGCCTCCTGGGCGCTAACCCTAACCCTAGGACAGCCCCTGATGGTCCCTTCCTAAGGGGCCTGGTGCCGCAACGCTGGGAATTGGGGAACCCCAAGCCCCAGCGCTGGATGCACCCTGCCGCCCCACATCACACGGGCCGCTAGGGGCGCCGCCATTCATTTAGGGTGGGAGAACCGGCAGGGCCCTCCGAGCCCCCGCCGACCTTTGAAGGTCCCCCGCGCTAAAACGCTTGGGGTCATGCTCAGGCTCGCCAGCGCCCTCACCTCGGGGCAACCGTCCGCATGTTGCACAGCCACTGAGTGGGTCCACCGGCCTTCTGGGGACTAACCGTAACCCTAGATTGACCCCCGAGTGGCCCCTCCCAATGGGCCTGGCGCTGCAACGCCGGGGATTGGGGACCCCCGAGCCCCAGCGCCGGACTCACCCTGCCGCCAAGCTGCCACCCGGGGTCTTGGGGTGCTGCCATTATTCAGGGAGGGAGAACGGGCAGGGCTCTCCGAGACACGGTGACCTTCAAAGGCGCCCCTTACCAAAACGCCCGGGCCCACGCTCCTGCTCACCAGCGCCCTCACCTCGGTCCACCACTCTGCTATCCACACAGCTGGCGAATATGGCCTGCCGGCCTCCTAGGGGCTAAACCTAACTCGAGGTTGGCACCCGAGGGGCCACTCCCAAGGAGCCTGGCGCCGCAATGCTGGGGATTGGAGATACCCGAGCCGAAGCGCCTGACTCACCCTGCCGCCCTGCCACCACCAGGGTGGCTAGGGGTGCCGCCAGTCATTCAGGGAGGAGAATGGGCAGGGCCCGCCAAGTCCCCGAAGACATTCAAAGGTCCCCCGCCCCAAAATGCTTGGGCCCACGCTCCCGCTCCACAGAGACCTCACCTCGACCCACCACTCCTTTCGCCGCACAGCTGGCGGATAGAGCCTGCTGGCATCCTGGGGGCTGACCCTAACCCTAGGTCAGTCCCCGAGGGGCCCCTCCCAAGGGGCCTGGCGCCACAATGCGGTGGATTGGGGACCCCCAAGCCCCAGCGCCGGACTCACCTGGGGCCCTGCCGCCACCCAGGCCGCTAGAGGGGCCACGGGTCATTCAGGTGGGAAAACTGGCAGGGCCCTTCGTTTCCCCTGCGACCTTTGAAGTCCCCCCGCACAAAAAAGTTGGCTCCCACGCTCCTGCTCACCAGCGCCCTCACCTGGGCCCGCCCCTCAGCTTGCTGCAGTGGATAGTGCCTGCCTGGCTCCGGGGGTAACCAAAAACCTAGGTCGGCCCCGTGGGGCACATCCCAAGGGGCCTGGCTCTGCAACGCTGGGGATTGGTGACTCAGAGCCCCAGAGCTGGACTCACCCTACCGCACTGTCGCCACCCGGGCCGCTAGGAACGCCGCCGGTCATTCAGGGTGGAGAACGGACAGGGCCCTCCGAACCCCTGCCAAACTTCAAAGGCGCCCCAAACCAAAACACTTGGGCCCAGGCTCATGTTCACAAGCACCCTCGCCTCGGCCCAACTCTCTGCTCGACGCACAGGTGGTGTATCGGGCCTGCCGGCCTCTTGGGGGCTAACTCTAACCATAGGTCGGCCCCCGAGGGGCCCTTCCTAAGATGCCTGGCGCTGCAACGTGGTGGATTGGGGACCCCCGAGCCCCAGCGCTGGACTCACAAGCCGCCCCGCCACCACCCGGGCCACTAGGGGCGCCACGGGTCATTCAGCATGGGAGAACTGGCAGGGCCCTCCGTTTCCCCTGCGACCTTCGAAGGCACCCGCGCAAAAAAGTTGGCTCCCACGCTTCTGCTCACAAGTGCCCTCCCCTCGGCCCGCCCCTCCACTTGCTGCAGAGCCAGTGCATAGGGCCTGCTGGACTCCTGGGGGCTAACCGAAACCCTAAGTCTGCCCCGTGGGGCACATCCCAAGGGCCCTGGCTCTGCATCGCTGGGGATTGGTGACTCAGAGCCCAGAGCCAGACTCACCCTGCCG
The DNA here is from genome assembly GCF_017311325.1 of Ursus maritimus. Classification (NCBI taxonomy): domain Eukaryota; kingdom Metazoa; phylum Chordata; class Mammalia; order Carnivora; family Ursidae; genus Ursus; species Ursus maritimus. Next base: position 57,057 of record NW_024426841.1, read on the forward strand.
CACTGTCGCCACCCGGGCTGCTAGTGGTGCCACCAGTCATTCAGGGCGAGAGAAGGGGTACGGACTTCTGAGCCCCCTGTGACCTTCAAAGGCTCCCCGCACCAAAACGCTGGTGCCCATGCTCCTGCTCCCCAGTGCCCTCACCTCGGCCCGCCCACCTCTCACCGCCCAGTCAGAGGATTGGGCCTGCCGGCCTCCTGGGTGCTAACTCTAACCCTAGGTCGGCCCACGAGGAGCCCCTCCCAAGGGGCCTGGCGCCGCAAAGCTGGGGATTGGGGATCCCCGAGCCGCAGCGCGGGACTCACCCTGCCGCCCCACCGCCAACGGAGCCACTAGGGGCGCTGCTGGTTATTCAGGGCAGGAGAATGGGCAGGGCCCTCCGAGCCATGGCAACATTCGAAGTCCCAGGGCGCCAAAACGCTGGTGCCCACGCTCCCGCTCGCCATCACCCTCAACTCAGCCCGCAACTCCACTCTTCGCACAGCCGGCGGATCAGGCCTGCCGGCCTCCTGGGTGCTAACCCTAACCCTAGGATGGCCCCTGAGTGTTCCTTCCTAAGGGGCCTGGTGCCGCAATGCCTGGGATTGGGGACCCCCAAGCCCCAGCGCCGGATGCACCCTGCCGCCCCGCCCCACACGGGCCGCTAGGGGCGACACCATTCATTCAGAGTGGGAGAAATGGCAGGGCCCTCCGAACCCCTACCCACCTTCGAAGGCGCCCCAAAACAAAACGCTTGGGCCCAGGCTCATGTTCACCAGCACCCTCACCTCATCCCAACTCTCCGCTCGTCGCACAGGTGGTGATCAGGCCTGCTGGCCTCCTGGGGGCTAACCCTAACTGTAGGTCGGCCCCCGAGGGGCCCTTCCCAAGTGGCCTGGCACCGCAAAGCCGGGAATGGGGATGCCAAGCCCAAGTGCCGGACTCACCCTGCTGCCTTTCAGCCACCCGAGCTGCTAGGGGCTCCCCCGGTCATTCAGAGCGGGAGAACCAGCAGGTCCCTCCGAGCCCCGCAGACCTTGGAAAGCCCCCCGCGCTAAAACGCTTGAGCTCATGCTCAGTCTTGCCAGTGCCCACACCTTGGGCCAACCCTCCTCGTGCCGCACAGCCGCTGATTGGATCCACCATCCTCATGGGGGCTAACCGTAACCCTAGATCGACCCCTAAGGGGCCCCTCCCAAGGGGCCTGGTGCCCCAACGCCGGGGATTGGGGACCCCGAGCCTCAGCAGCTGACTCACCCTGCCGCCTAGCCGCCACCCGGGGCCTTGGGGTGCTGCCGTTCATTCAGGGTGGGAGAACGGGCAGGGCCCTCCGAGACACGGCGACCTTCAAAGGCCCCCCGCGCCAAAACACCCGGGCCCACGCTCCCGCTCACCAGCACCCTCACCTCCGTCCACCACTCCAGTCTCCACACAGCTGGCGAATAGGGCCTGCAGGGCTCCTAGGGGCTAAACCTAACCCTAGGTTGGCCCCTGAGCGGCCCCTCCCAAGGGGCCTGGCGTCGCAACGCCGGGGATTGCGGATACCCGAGCCACAGCGCCTGACTCACCCTGCCGCCCCGCTGCCACCTGGGCAGCTAGGGCCGCGGCCGGTCACTCAGGGAGGAGAATGGGCAGGGCCCGTCGAGTCCCTGGAAACATTCGAAGGCCCAGGAGCCAAAACGCTTGGGCCCAAGCTCCCGCTCGACAGAGACCTCACCTCGACCCACCCCTCCATGCGCCGCACAGCTGGCGGATTGAGCCTGCTGGCATCCTGGGGGCTGATCCTAACCCTAGGT
>NW_024426841.1:58841-77215 GCF_017311325.1 Ursus maritimus
TGCTAACTCTAACCCTAGGTCGGCCCACGAGGAGCCCCTCCCAAGGGGCCTGGCCCCGCAACGCTGGGGATTGGGGATCCCCGAGCCGCAGCGCGGGACTCACCCTGCCGCCCCACTGCCAACGGAGCCGCTAGGGGCGTCGCTGGTTATTCAGGGCAGGAGAAAGGGCAGGGCCCTCCGAGCCATGGCAACATTCGAAGGCCCAGGGCGCCAAAATGCTGGGGACCACGCTCCTGCTGGGCATCACCCTCAACTCAGCCCGCAACTCCACTCTTCGCACAGCCGGCGGATCAGGCCTGCCGGCCTCCTGGGTGCTAACCCTAACCCTAGGATGGCCCCTGAGTGTTCCTTCCTAAGGGGCCTGGTGCCGCAATGCCGGGGATTGGGGACCCCCAAGCCCCAGCGCCGGATGCACCCTGCCGCCCCGCCCCACACGGGCCGCTAGGGGCGACGCCATTCATTCAGAGTGGGAGAAATGGCAGGGCCCTCCGAACCCCTACCCACCTTCGAAGGCGCCCCAAAACAAAACGCTTGGGCCCAGGCTCATGTTCACCAGCACCCTCACCTCATCCCAACTCTCCGCTCGTCGCACAGGTGGTGATCAGGCCTGCTGGCCTCCTGGGGGCTAACCCTAACTGTAGGTCGGCCCCCGAGGGGCCCTTCCCAAGTGGCCTGGCACCGCAAAGCCGGGAATGGGGATGCCAAGCCCAAGTGCCGGACTCACCCTGCTGCCTTTCAGCCACCCGAGCTGCTAGGGGCTCCCCCGGTCATTCAGAGCGGGAGAACCAGCAGGTCCCTCCGAGCCCCGCAGACCTTGGAAAGCCCCCCGCGCTAAAACGCTTGAGCTCATGCTCAGTCTTGCCAGTGCCCACACCTTGGGCCAACCCTCCTCGTGCCGCACAGCCGCTGATTGGATCCACCATCCTCATGGGGGCTAACCGTAACCCTAGATCGACCCCTAAGGGGCCCCTCCCAAGGGGCCTGGTGCCCCAACGCCGGGGATTGGGGACCCCGAGCCTCAGCAGCTGACTCACCCTGCCGCCTAGCCGCCACCCGGGGCCTTGGGGTGCTGCCGTTCATTCAGGGTGGGAGAACGGGCAGGGCCCTCCGAGACACGGCGACCTTCAAAGGCCCCCCGCACCAAAACACCCGGGCCCACGCTCCCGCTCACCAGCACCCTCACCTCCGTCCACCACTCCAGTCTCCACACAGCTGGCGAATAGGGCCTGCAGGGCTCCTAGGGGCTAAACCTAACCCTAGGTTGGCCCCTGAGCGGCCCCTCCCAAGGGGCCTGGCGTCGCAACGCCGGGGATTGCGGATACCCGAGCCACAGCGCCTGACTCACCCTGCCGCCCCGCTGCCACCTGGGCAGCTAGGGCCGCGGCCGGTCACTCAGGGAGGAGAATGGGCAGGGCCCGTCGAGTCCCTGGAAACATTCGAAGGCCCAGGAGCCAAAACGCTTGGGCCCAAGCTCCCGCTCGACAGAGACCTCACCTCGACCCACCCCTCCATGCGCCGCACAGCTGGCGGATTGAGCCTGCTGGCATCCTGGGGGCTGATCCTAACCCTAGGTCAGCCCCCAAGGGGCCCCTCCCAAGGGGCCTGGTGCCGCAACACTGGGGATTGGAGATACCCGAGCCGAAGCGCCTGACTCACCCTGCTGTCCTGCCACCACCAGGGCAGCTAGGGGCCCCGCTGGTCATTCAGGGAGGAGAATGGGCAGGGCCCGCCGAGTCCCCGAAGACATTCGAAGGCCCCCCGTGCCAAAACGCTTGGGCCCACGCTCCCGCTCCACAGAGACCTCACCTCGACCCACCACTCCTTTTGCCGCACAGCTGGCAGTTTGAGCCTGCTGGCATCCTGGGGGCTGACCCTAACCCTAGGTTGGCCCCAGAGGGGCCCCTCCCAAGGGGACTGGTGACCAAAGCCGGGGATTGAGGACACCTGAGCCGCAGCGCCAGACTCACCCTGCCACCCCGTCGACATTGGGCCCGCTGGGGTGTCGGTCATTCAGGGTGGGAGAATGGGCAGGGCCCTCGAGACTCCGGTGACTTTTGAAGGCCATCTGCGCCAAAACGCTGGGGACCACATTGGAGCTCGACAGCGGCCTCACCTCAGCCCACCCCTCCGCTCTCCGCACAGCTGGTGGATCGGGCCTGCCGGCCTCCTGGGGGCTAACTCTAATCCTAGGTCAGCCCCAGAGGGGCCCCTCCGAAGGGGCCTGCCACCACAACGCCGGGGATTGGGGACCCTCGAGTCGTAACGCCGGACTCACCCTGCTGCCCCGCCGACACCAGTGGTGCTAGGGCGCCACCTGTCATTTTGGGCGGGAGAAAGGGCAGGGCCCTCTGAGCCCCGGTGAACTTTGAAGGCCCCCAGCACCAAAACGCTGGGGCCCACGCTCCGCTCGCCAGCGCCCTCACCTAGGACTGTGACTCCATTCGCCTCAAGATGGTGGATCAGGCCTGCCGGCCTCCTGAGGGCTAACCCTAACCCTACATCGGCCCCAGAGGAGCCCTTCCTAAGGGGCCTGGCACTGCAACGTCGGGTATAGGGAAGCCCGAGCCTCAGCACCGGACTCACCCTGCCACCCCGCCATCACCCGGACCGCTAGGGGCGCCGCAGGTCATTCAGGCGAGAGAAAGGGCAGGGCCCTCCGAGTCCCAGTGAACTTCTAAGGCCCCACGCGCCAAAACGCTTGGGACCATGATCCCGCTCACCAGCGCCTTCACCTAGGCCCGCCCCTCTCCTCACCGCACAGCCAGCGGATCGGGCCTGCCAGCCTCCTGGGGGCTAACCCTATCCCTAGGTTAGGGAACCTCCCAAGGGGCCTGGCAGAGCAACGCCAGGGATTGGAGACCCCCGAGCCCCAGCGCCACACTCACCATGCCGCCCCACCACCACCCCAGCCGCTAGGGGCGCTGATGGCCATTCAGTGCTGGAGAACCAGCAGGGCCCTCCAATCCCGTGGCGACATTCCAAGGCCCCCCGCACCAAAATGCTTGGGCCCATGCTCCAGCTCCCTGGCGCCTTCACCTCGGCCTGGCCCTCCGCTACCGCACAGCTGGCGGATCATGCCTGCCGGACTCCTGGGTCCTAACACTAACCCTAGGACAGTCCCAGAGGGGCCCCTCCAAAGGGGCCTTGCGCTGCAACGCATGGCATTGGGGACCCCCAAACTGCAGCGCCAGACTCACACTGCCACACCGCCACCACCCAGGCCGCTAGGGGCGCCACCGGTCATTCAGGGCAGGAGAATAGTTAGGGCCCTTCAAGCCTCTAGCGACCTTCAAAGGCCCCCTGCACCAAAACGCTGGATACCATTCTCCCGCTCGGCAGCGCCCTCACCTCGGCCTACTCCTCCGCTCGCAGCACAGCCGGCGCATCAGTCCTGCTAGCCTACTGGGGTCTAACCCTAACCCTAAACCCTAACCCCTAACCTTAAACACTAATCCTTAACCCCTAACCCTAACCATAACCACAACCCTACCCTAAACCTAACCCTAAACCATAATCCTTAAACCCTAAACCCTAACATTAACACTAAACCCTAAACCCTAACCTCTAACACTAATCCCGAAACCCTAAACACTAAACCCTAACCTTAACCACTAACCCCAAACCCCAAAACCTAACCCTAAACCCTAACCCTACCCCGACACCTACCATACCCCTAACCCTACCCCTAAAACTACCCCTTCAGCTAACCCTACCCCTAACCCATAACCTAACCCTAAACCTAACCCTAACCCATACCCTAACCCATACTCTAACCCTAACTCTAACCCATACCCTAACCCTAACCCTAACCTGTACCCTAACCCTAACCAGTACCCTTACTTTAACCTCGACCCATACCCTAACCCGTACCCTAACCCATACACTAACCCGTACCCTATCCCTAACCCGGACCCTAACCCATACCCTAAGCCATACCTAACTCTAACCTGTACCCTAACCCGTATCCTAACCCATACCCTAACCCTAAACTCTACCCTATCCCTATCCCTATCCCGTTCCCTAACCCGTACCCTAACCCTAACCCTAAACCGTAATCTAACCTATACCATAACCCTAAACTGTACCCGAACCCTAACACGGACCCTAACCCTAACCCGTACCCTAAACCGTACCTTAATCCGTATGCCAACACTTATCCTAAACCGTACCCTAACCCGTACCCTAAACCATACCCTAATGCATACCCTAACCCATACCCTAATGCTAACCCGTAGCCTAAATCTACCCCGTACTCTAACCCTAACCCTAAACCCAAACCCTAAACCCTAACCCGTACCCAAAACCCTAATCTGTACCCTAACCCATAACCTCTAACCTGTAACCCCTAAACCGAACCGTAACCCGTACCCTCTCCTTACCCTAACCCTAACCCCTACCCTCACCCATAACCTAAACATAACCCATACCTAACCTTAACCTGTACCCTAATCCGTACCCTAACCCCGGGGATTGGGTACACCTGAGCCTCACCACGGGACTCAGCCTGCCACCCATCAGGAAACCATGCCCCTTGGAGCGCCACAGAGCATCCCACGCAGGAGAACTGGTAGGGGCCCCCTGAGCCCCCAGCGATTCTCGGCAGCCCCCTACACCTCAACCCTGAGGCCCACGCTCATCCCGCCCCATGCCTTCCCTTCAGCTTGCAACCGAGCTCGTCGCAGAGCCGGCAGATCAGGCCTGCCGGGTTCCTGGGGTCTAGACCTGACCCTAGGTCGGCTGGGTAGGGCCCCTCCCCTGGGGTCCGGTGCCGCAGCCCCAGGGACTGGGGACACCTGAGCCCCACTGCAGGACAAAGCCTGCCAGCCCGCAGGAAACCGTGCCCCTTGGGAGGCTGTAGAGCATTCAGGGCGGGAGAACCAGGAGGGTCCCCAGAGCCCCCGGCGAGCTTCGGCAATCCCTAAACCCAACCTTGAAGCCCATGCTCATCCCACCCCACACCCTCACCTCAGCCCGCGGCGGAGTTCGCCACATAGTGGGCAGATCAGGCCTGCGGGGTTCCTGGGCCCCAACCCTAACCCTAGTTCATCTGTGGAGTTGCCCCTCCCCAGGAGCCTGGAGCTGCAGCCGCGGGGATTCGGGACACCTGAGCCCCACAGCAGACTCAGTCTGCCACCCCACAAGAAACTGTGCACCTTGGGAAGCCACAGATCATTCAGGGCGGGAGAACCTGGAGGGCCCTCCTAAGCCACCAGCGAACTTCGGCGGCCTCCCGCACCCCAACACTGAGGCCCATGCTCACCCTCCCCACACCTTCACCTCAGCCCATGTAGCTCGCCATACAGCCAGCAGATCGGGCCTGCGGGGCTCCTGGGGCCTAACCCTAGCCCTAGGTCAGCCGCAGGTGTGGGGGCCTCCCCAAGAGCCTTACACCGCAGCCCCGGGGAATTGGGATACCTGTGCCCCACCGCAGGACTCAGCTTGCCACCCGACAGGAAACCGTGCCCCTTGGGGCTCTACGGAGCCTACAGGGCACGAGAACTTGTGGAGGCCCCCGGAGCCCGTCCCCATCCTTTGGCAGCCCCCCGTGCCCCAACCCTGAGGCCCATGCTCACCCTCCCCCATGACCTCCTCTCAGCCCTCCACAGAGCTTGCCGCACAGCCTGCAGATTGTCCCTGCTGGGCTCCTGGACCCTAACCCTTACCCTAGGTTGGCCACAGAGGGGCCCCTCCCCAGGGTCCTGGCACCCCACTCTGGGGGATTGGGGACACCCAAGCCCCACCGTAGGACTCAGCCTGCAGCCCACAGTAAACTGTACCATTTTGGGGCACAACAGAGCATTCAGGGCAAGAGAATTGGAGCACCCCCTGAGAGCCCCTTCTGGTGAACACTGACTTTTGTGGATCCTGGATCTCTACTTCAATGTTCATTGCCTGGATACATTTGGCTAATAGGTTCCCTGTGGATGGGCTTGCTTCCAAGCACATACATGGAAGATGCAAAGGTGAGTGGGTTTGGTGCGGGACAGGAAGAAGACCAAAATCAGACAAGGGTCCGACCCCTCCCCTGATCCAGGAACTGCTACGGGAGAGGGTACGGGAGGTAGAATCCATGCGAAACTCCAAGGTCACCAGCTGAACACAGGAGGCATAGATCAAGGGATCTGGAGATGCAGGGGTTGAAGACTGCTCTGAGCTACCTCTGGGAGGAAGGGAGGGAAGGAATGAGAAGGAGACACTGCGTGCCCCTGGGCCATGCCAGCTGCCCACCGCTCTGACACGAATCCGCCTACACAGTTGACACAGCCTGGGCTCAGGATGGGCTGGCTCGGGTCCCTCAATCCTCACTGGGACAGCTGGCCCCAGGGCTGAGAGACAAGCTGAGGGAGATGAGAGGGAAAGCTGCCCCACCCAGGTCATCCCCTCCTTGAGCAGACAGCCCTTCAGAACTGCTAAAAAAAAAAAACACTAACGGGGTTGAAAGACATGCCATGGATGAACTAAGGCATAGAGATATGTAAAATAACATTCACTTTTAAGTTCAGAGCTGTCATCTCAGGAAGTGGGGAGAGCTTCCCTGAAGAAGACTGAGGGGAGGGCAGGCCATGCTGAAAAGGAAGACATGGCTCTCCTGATTGAGGACCTGCAGCCCCGTTCCAGGGCAAGGCATCGTCCTCGCATCACACGAGATCCATGGAAGTGTTCCATCAGGGCCAGATGTTTGTCTCGAGAAGGTTACCCTGGCATCGGACTGCACAGGGCACCAGGGACGAGGGCCAGATGGAGGATGGACAATACGCCAGAGGCCATGGGGCAAGAGCAGAGGCATATGACCTTGAAGATGATGATGAAAAGCAGGAGGTGGCAGCATGGAGCCAGCTCGAAAGTGCCATGGGAACAGTGCCCACAGCTACACGGACTGGGTGCCTTCTGTGCCAGGTGTGGCTGATTTCAGTGGGCTCCAGACTAGTCCTGACCACAACTCTAGGAAGTGTGCACCACCCCCGGCCTCCTCTCCCCTCGCAGCTGCTAGGAATCATGGTCACAGACCCTGGTCAGCTTTCGTGGAAACCATGCAGTGGCTCCCCCGCACACTGCACCTCTGGTGGTGGTCCAGTGTGACCCTCGTGCCTGGCCAGACACTGATGTCTACCTGTCTCCACACAAATCCACAGACAGGAGGGTGTCCCTGAATTCCACAGCACCTGATGAGTCAGGTCCACAGAACCCAACACCCAGTGGGTCACTCGGGACCTCACCTATGGTCAGGGAGCTCACCATACCCTATTTCTGTCACTTCCCACAGAAAACCTGGTTGTGATCCCCCACAATACCATACATCCTGGTTGCTGACATGGGGTCATGCCATGAACTCACATGGCACCTTTCTTTTAGAGGAGGCTGTGCCTACACCTCCTAGAAAATATTTCTAATGAAGTACAAGTCCATCAGGACTACGGTGTGAACGGTAGCACACAGCCTGCATGTAGTAGTCACTAATTCTAACAAGGGTTAACCCCACGCCCTGTCTCAAAAAACCTTCCTCCGTCCCCACGGAACTCATGGTCTGCACTCAGAAAACCCTCCAGGAAACAAACCTTTCATCTGAATGCTCTCTTCACCTTCTGCTTCAAATCTTGTCCAACCACAATGATATGAAACTAGAAATCAGTCTCAAGAAAAAAATGGGACAGTCAAAAATAGGTGGAGATTGGGGGGCTTGGGTGGCTCAGTCATTAAGGATCTGCCTTCAGCCCAGGTCTTGATCCCAGGATCCTGGGATTTAGCCCCGAATCAGGCTCCTTGCTCAGTGGGAAGCCCGCTTCTCCTTCTCCCAACCCCCTGCTTGCATTCCCTGTCTCGCTGTCTCACTCTCTGTCAGATACTTAAATAATCTTAAAAAAATATGTGGAGATTTAACAACATGCTACTGAACAACCAACAGTCAAAGAAGAAATCAAAAAAAAATTTAGAAGTACCTTGACACTGATGAAAAAGACAACCTACAAAAACTTATGGGATGCAGCAAAAGTAGCTCTACGGGGGGGACGTTCATAGAAATTCAAGTCTTCATCAATCCATGAGAATGCTCTCCAATAAACAACCTGATTTCTGTGGTAAAGAAGTAAAAAAAAAAAAAAACAACAAAGCCCAAATTAGTAGAAATAAGGAAATAACAAAAAGGAATGCATAAAAAAACCCAACAGAGACTAAAATCCAACAGAGACTAAAAAGACAAAAAAAAAAAAAACAATGAAAATGAGAGCTGCCTTTTTTGGAAAGATAAACAAAACTGACAAACTTAGCTAGACTCACCAAGAAAGACAGAGGACTCGAATACAATCAGGAAAGAAAGATAATGGATTCCTGTCTCATATCAAAATCAAAAGAACTCTCCAAACTTGGACACAACAACTTCTTGCAGGCCACGTCTCTAAAGGCAAAGGAAATAAAAGCATAAATGAACTATTGGCACTTCATCAAGATAAAAAGCTGCACGGCAAAGCAAATGATCAACAAAACAAAAGGAAACCTATGGAATCTAAGAAGATATCTGCAAATGATATTACTGATAAAGGGCTGGTATCCAAGATCTATAAAGAACTCCTCAAACTCGACACCCAAAAAATGGGCAGAAGACACAAAGAGATACTTCTCCAGAGAAGACAAACAAATGGCCAACAGACACATGAAAAAATGCTCCACATCACTTGCCATCAGGCAAATACAAATCAAAACGACAATGAGATACCACCTTACAACAGTTAGAATGGTTACAGTTAACAAGGCAGAGGGCACCTGGGTGGCACAGCGGTTAAGCATCTGCCTGCGGCTAAGGGCGTGATCCTGGCATTATGGGATCGAGCCCCACATCAGGCTCCTCCGCTATGAGCCTGCTTCTTCCTCTCCCACTCCCCCTGCTTGTGTTCCCTCTCTCGCTGGCTGTCTCTATCTCTGTGGAAGAAAGAAATAAAATCTTGAAAAAAATTAACAAGACAGGAACTAAAAAAAAGTCAGAGAGGATGTGGAGAAAGGGGAACCCTCTTACACTACTCGTGAGAATTCAAGCTGGTACAGCCACTTTTGAAAACAATATGGAGGTTCCTCAAGACGTTAAACACAGAGCTATCCTATGACCCACCAATTGCACTACTGGGTATTTACCCCATAGACACAGAGTAATGAAAAGAAGGGGGACCTGTATCCCAATGTTCATAGCAGCAATGTCCATAATAGCCAAACTGTTGAAGGAGTCAAGATGTCCTTCAGCAGATGAATGGACAATGAAGATGTGGTTCATCTGTACAATGGAATATTACTCAGTCATCAGAAAGGATGAATACCCACCATTTGCAGCAACGTGGATGGACCAGGAGGGGATTATGCTAAGTGAAATTAAGTCAAGCAAAGAAAAACAATTATCATATGGTTTCACTCCTATGTGGAATGGAAGGAATAGCATGGAGGACATTAGGAGAAGGAACAGAAAAGTGAAGGGGTGGAATGAGAGGGGGAGATGAACCATGAGAGACTATTGACACTGGGAAACAAACTGATGTTTGCAGAAAGGGAGGGGTAGGGGAATGCGTTATCCTGGTGATGGGTATTAAGGAGGGCACGTGTCATCATGAGCACTAGGTGTTATATGCAAACAATGAATCATGGAACACTACATCAAAAACAAATGAAGTACTGTAGGGTGACTAACATCATTTTAAAAAAAGAGAAAGATATGAAATCCATACAGGAATACTATCACTATTTGCAAATGACATGAAATCCCGAAAGATTCCACAAAAAAAAAAAAACCTATTAGAATAAACAAATTCAAGAAAGCTGTAGGATATAAAGTCAATATACAAAGACCTGTTGTCTTTATATTTTTTCAGATTTTATTTATTTATTTGACAGGAAGAGAAAAAGCACGAGCAGGGGGAGTGTCAGAAAGAGGGAGAAGCAGACCCTCGCTAAGCGGGGAGCCCAACACGGGACTCGATCCCAAAACTCTGGGATTATGACCTGAGCTGAAGGCAGATGCTTCACCTATGGGGCCACCCAGATGACCCAACTTCTTGCATTTCTGTGTACTGATGACACACTTTCGCAAAGAGAAATTAAAAAAGCAATGCCATTTACAATTGCATCAAAAAAAATCTAGGAATAAAAATAACCAAGAATGAGAAAGACATAGTACACTCAACACATGGCAGAAAAGAAATGAAAAACATGTGTGTCAAGGGGGGCAGAAAGCATGAGTCAAAGATTTGGAAAGCAACATAAACAAAGGGAAGCATACGTCATGCTCCTTAACTGGAAGAGTTAATTATGTGAACATGTCCATCGTACCCAAAGCAATTGACAGATGTGATGAAATCCCTATCTGAATTCCAGTGGCATTATTCAAGGAAATAGAAAACAGTCCTCAAACTTGTATGGAATCACCAAAGACCCCAAATACCCAAAGCAACCTGGAGAAAGAAAGGTGCATCAACACACTCCTGGATTTCAAGCTAGATTACAAAGCTGTTGTCATCAAAACAGGATGGTACTGGCATAAACACAGACACCAGGTCAGTGGAACAGAACAGAAAGCTCAGAAACTTACCCACACGTAGATGACCCTAACTTACGACACAGCAGCAGAAGATATGCCATGAGGGAAGGACTGTCTCTTCAGTGAGCGGTAACAGGCAAACTGGACACTAAATGCAGAAGAATATAACTGGGTCACTTTCTTACACCACACACAAAATTTTTAATGGATGAATGATTTGAACATAAGACCCGAATCCATAAACCTCCAAGAAGACACAGGCACTAAGTCTCTCGACATTGGTTTTGGCAAAGAGTCTTCAGATCGGACACCAAATGCAAAGGCAACAAAAGCAAAAATAAACAAGTGGAACAACTTCAAACTGAAATCTTCCACACGGCAAAAGAAACCATCAAAAACTTAAAAGGCCACTGACCCAATAAGAAAAAAACATCTGCGAATCATATGTGTGAGAAGAGGCTAATATCCAAAATGCACACAACACTCATACAAATCAAAACCAAAATAACTGTATAAAAAATGGGGTGAATATGTGAATAGATACTGTCCAAAGATGGCACACAGGTGCCAACAGACAGAAAAAGTTGTTCGACATCACTAATCATCGTCAGGGAAACATCAGTCAAACCCACAATCGGCTATCCTCTCACAACTGTTGGAACACCAATTGTCCCAGAGACAGACACCACGAGGAGACACTGTGCGCTGTTGGTGGGAATGGAAATTGGTGCAGCCACTGTGACAAACGGTATGGAGGTTCCTGAAAAAATAAATACAACTACCACATGACCCAGTAATGGCTCTACTGAGTATTGATTTGGAGAACACAAAAATACTGCCTCAAAAAGACAGATGCACTCCCACGTTCACTGCAGCATTATTCACAATAACCAGACATGGAAACACAGACCTTGGGGGCCTTATGCCAAGTAACTCAGACACAGAAAGACAAATACCAGATGCTCTCATGTACATTCCACGTGGAATAAACAAATACTGAACGCATAGATACTGAGAGCAGATTGGTAGGTGCCAGATTCGGGGATGGGGTGGTAGAAACGGGTGAAGGTGGTCAAAGTCTCAATGTTTGAGTGAGAAAATCCGACAGTCATGAAATGTTCTGTCCAGCATGGAGACTAAAACTAACCCCGCAGCATGGGGTATAGGTTTCCCTGCTCTTTGAAAGTACAGGGCTTCTGAGAAACCTTGCACAGCAGAAATGGTGTCAAGAAGGAATGGCCATTAATTTACATGGAACAATTAGACAGTGTGCTCAGACTCCAAAATTCCTTCTCTTTGGCTTTTCTTAGGCCTCAGGACACAAGTTTCTAACGGAGGCCCAGCATAAATGAAGATAAAGCACAGCAGAGGCTCACAGACACAATTCAAAGTGCTGGTGGCTGGATGCGGAGAGCGGTTCCCAGCGGAAGGAGCTGGTTGGGGTGCACGCCGCCTCTGTCGTGCTTCTCCCCAAAACAGATGCTGAACGCGATTCTCACTGTTCACCTTTTTTCATAAGAGGGAAATCCTCTTCAGGTCTCTTCCTCTTACTGAAGCTGGGTAATAACGTAGTTCTTTCAAGAAAGCCCAGTGTCTTACTGTGAACGTTTAAAAAGTGGGGGATACTTGTACTTGAGCATTGCTGAGGGAGGAGATGTGAAAGGTTCTCCCAGACACAAACCTCAGCAGATCCACCGGGAAAGGCACCTTCCTCAGCATGTGGAATACTGACTACCTACTACCCCCAGAAACCCTCTCCTTCCCCTTGATCAGGACAACCCACAACAGCTGGGAGTTACCCCAATTCCTCCGTTCTCCTGCTCCTAATACCTAACCCATCAGCAAATCCTGTGAGCTCCATCTTCAAAATGGACCCAGAATAGGTCTAGCCACTCCATCCAAGGCCACCTGTCTGGTCCACAGTGCCTGAGTTCCTAGAAAAGCCTAGTCATTGACCTGCCTTGCCATCTTCAACCCTCTGTCATCTGTTCTCAACACTGTAGCCAGGATGGCCCAGTGAAACAGGGTCTCATGGGGTTATAGCCCTGGAATGGCTTTCTGTCACCCTCTGTCACCTCTCTGAGCTCTTGTCCTAAGCTGTCTCCTGTGGGCACAGGGCCTTCTTGCTGCTCCTGGACATACCTGGAATTCTCCTGCCCCAGAGCCTTTGTACATGCTTTCCCTTCTGTTCAGAATGCTCTGGATGTGTTCTCACTCACCTTTGGAGAAGTCTGAATTGGAGTGACAGGGACAGAAGATGAGGCTGTGTGTGTTGGGTGAGGCTGGGGGCCCAGAAGAAGGTTCTCTGCCAGCTCTCCGCCTGTGCCTCACTTGTCCTCAGCCAGGAACTTGCACACAGCCCTCACCTGTCACAACTCCCACTCAGGAGACCCACAGCCACCCCTGGAGCCCACCCTGCCCACACCCTGCTGCAGAACGCATTCAGCTCTCCTCTGGGACCCCTGTCAGCTTTACCCAGACCTGGAACTCCCCCGTCTCCTGCAAAGCTCCCAGTTTCCCCCCTGCTCCAAAATCACACTGGCACAAGGCTTTCATGAGAAATCTATAACGCTAACTAATGAAAGGTTCACACCTACTTTCCCCTTCTGTTGCCTTTCTCTCCAACTTGTATCCTAACTGTGCAAAGTGTAACATATCAGTGGAACATGAACATGCTCTGAGCCTTGAATCGTTCATTGCAGCTTTCTGAGGACTCCTTATGTGATAAGCAACTAGTGTATCCTACAACAGGGTGTTTTACAACTATCATCTATAGAATAGTACAGCGCAAATTACTAGAATTTTACCTCACTCTTCATGAAGCAGAACACTTTTTCCTTTCTTCTTTTACTTAAATTCCAGTTAGTTCACATGCTATGGAATATTCGCTTCAGGGGTAGGATTTAGTGATTCCTCACCTGCACACAGTACCCAGTGCTCATCACAAGTGCCCTCCTTAATACCCCTCACCCATTTAACTCTTCCCCCTACACCCTTGTCCTGCAGCAACACTCATTTTGTTCTCCAAGGTTGAGTCTATTTCCTTCTTTGCCTCTCTCATCACCCCTCCACTGTGTTCATCTGTTTTCTTTCTGAAATTCCACAAGCGTGAGAGCATAGGATATTTGACTTTCCTCACTGATTTTGCTTAGGTTAATACACTCGAGATCCATCCACATCCTTGCAAATGGTAAGATTTCATTCTTTTTGAAGCTAGGTCATATGCCACTATATATATGTATCCCACATCTGCTTTATCCATTCATCAGTGCATGGACATTGGGATTCTCTCCATAGTTTGGCTACTGTGGACTTTGCTGCTATAAACATCATGGTGCATGGACCCCCTTCGAATCTGCATTTTTTATCCTTTGAGTAAATACCTAGGAGAGCAATTGCTGGATCATGGGGTTGTTCAATGTTTAACTTTTTGAGGAACCCCACACTGTTTTCCAGAGTGGCTGCACCAGTTTGCATTCCCACCAACAGGATGGGAGGGTTCCCCTTTAAGCAGAACATTATCTGCCGGCAATTTCATAAGAGGAAACAAAACGTCTGTGAGATGCACCCAGGGTCAGGCAAGCAGTTGCAGAATTCACCCCAAGGCTCCTGACGCCAAGCCCCTTGAAGCCACCAGCATGCCACTATCCAAAGGAATTCCCAGACTCTCCTTCTGACTCCACCACCAAAGAAACTACAGAGAGAATATGGCACCTCAAAATATCCAGATAATACATTTAGTAAAACTAGAAAGTCAAGCTCAACTTTTAAACAGAAACAGGCCGCTTTGGAGAATTTTCAATTTTCCCTCCACCCTAATTTTAACTCTTCTGATGAATAAATTAATCAATGATGAAACATCACCTTTCTCAAATGACATCATCTAAGTCTGTATCAGATGAAAAAAGCCATCTAACTCTAGATGCTGGCCACTCAACCATATCTTAGGCCCAATTGAATAAACACTGTTAGATGAAGGAACACATTAGAGGTTACAAACAGGCACAGAGTGAATCTCACCTTCCCTTTCTAATAAAAGAGGGTTCCTAGGAAACAGACGGTCAAAATACATTTGTAAGCAATAAATGGACAGAGAAATTGTGATCATCTGCAAAGTTCTACCTGCACGGAAACTAAGTAATTCTTGCACCAAACCCAGAATGCTGGCAGCTACTTCAATTTTACTTTGTGGCTCAACTAGAGAAAAGAGAAAAGCCCAGGAGGTTTTGGGATAATGAGAGGTTTTACTTCCAGCCCTGACATAGATAGGACATTTTGCCAAACATCCTGTGCATTCTCTGAACACTGGCATCCTGTGACAAGCTGCCTCGCTGACTCCGATGCTGACCTTCAAAACATCAGGTGTCTTGGAGCCAGAGCAGAGAAGTGCTGTCAGCTGTGGAGAAGACACCTCTGATCTAAAGCCTGCACACCTGCTTCGGTTTTTGGGAGAAGGGGCAACATATACTTGTTTAGCAGTAATTATCTTCATTCTCAACAGACAAATGACCTTGCCTTTTCTGGAAAGCAGACTTACTCTTCTAAGGAAACCCTCAATTCGTCTATTCCCAATGAAACTAGAGTGGAACATTTATTTCTCACTTAAATAGAAAACACTGTTATTGTCGACATTGCGTGAATGAACTTTTAAAAACATTTTAGAGAGAAAGGAAGAGACCTTTATTCAAACCCAAGTAAGGACAGGTGCCTGGGAGACACAATATTCACCAAGAAGGGAGTGCTCCGGTAAAGGAACATTTGGGTCAGGCTTATATTTTTTTTTTTCTGTTTTGTTTTACGTACAGAGTTACACACCACAGTGAGGATCTTCTTAGATTCCAGAAAGTGACAGACTCTTTCTTATGTTTTCAGTATGTACATATCAGTATAACTTTAATCTTATGGGAGCCAAAGAGATTCTTTATTTTTTCTTATCTTTGTGTTGGCATTTTTGGTTATTGTTTTCTTCTCAAAGCAGATGTACACCATGTGCTTGGGGCAGAAACAGGGACCATGCTTTGAGGTTTTGCCCAGTCATTTTGAGCCGGGTAAAATGTTAAAGGATAGCTTCCCTGGGAGCCCAGGATCAGGGCCCACAGATGATATAAGATAAAAATTCCTTTTATCATTATAATTACTCCTAAATGGAGGAATTTGAGACAAAAGCACCTTTCACAAGAGTACCAAGAAATCAAAATGATGCCCACAGAAGGCTACCTGCTCCATGGTCAGCACAGGTAACAGAAGTGTTCACAGTCTCTGGACTCCTGCCCTTCTCCTGCCCAAATCTCTGAAGCACACAGACCACTTAAAATCAGAATTGTAGAACTGCTAGACACCTTAGAGATGTCTGGCACCATTCCCTTGGACTGCAGAATAAAACACAGTAGCTCGTTGTCACCAACTAATTTCAACATGAAGTGCCCCCTGGATGCACTAAGTTCTTTCTCTGCAAATGTTGACTAATGTAAGTCACAGTCATACCATATAAACACTACGATGGCTGGGAAGTCATCGTAGGTAAGGGAATATTTTAGCCATGTTTATAAGCATTGGCTCACTTTGTAGAAGAGGCTGAGCTGAGTGTTTTTAAATACTATTTCAGACCTGTTTTACAGCACCCTCTGAACATACCAGAGCCTGAATCGACTAAAAAAGATAGTTGGTTTCAGTAACTTTAATACCAGAAAAATATTATACTGTCTGTATTCCTAAGGATCTTTGAGTATCTTACCCAGAGGTCCTCCACTGAGATAATGATCTTAATGATCACCATGGGCAGATGTGAAAAGGCCCGCTGAATTCGTCCAGTTGTCCACATGACAAGAAAATCCTGATACATAATAGGTTTCCAGATCGAGAAGACCAGACATAAGAGGGAAATAGTACCCTGTATCGATCAACTAGGGATTTGGAGTCAATTTGGGGATCCCACTTAGGTTTCTGACACTAAAATAATTTCATCTGTGACTCATATCATCTGAGTCCCTGTCTAACCACCTGAAAATGTGCCTACAAATATCTACACCCTAGTTGAGAAGTTTAAGAGGCAGAATGCTACAAAGAGCCAGTATGATGTCTCTCAAGAACAGGTGCTCAGGAAGCCATAATTGCTATTGGGTCTATTTCTTTTCCAGAAGAAAGAACACATGTTGAATCCATATTTCTAATAGATGACTCACCAGATGATTTTCAAACCTGAAGGAAGGCCAAGAAGTCGCTCTTGTGTCATATTTCACTCAGAAATCATGTTGTTGGACTGGTGAGGACGATACGATAGCAACGTCATCACTAAGAGTGGGGAGCCTCGAATTTCCATATGGCCATGTTGACCACGTTAGCTCAGGGTCACCATAAAGGACAGCTGAGGGGGACCACAGGCCAAGGCTGACAAGTATGGCTGGGGCAGGCAGAACTCTGACTTAAGGCTCAACCCCTGTCTAGGTTATTATAATGCTCTTCACAAAGAAAGTGCCATTGTGTGTGAGCCCTCATGTAGAAAAGGTTCAGAATTTCCATTGAGATTCCCTCTCTGACCTTTAGGATATGTAGCAAAGTTCCATTTAATTTTTAAACATTGAAGGACTTCCTGGTTTTCTTTTCACTATGACTTTGGCTCAATTCCCCTGTGGTCTAAGAATAGAATCTAGTTAATTTCAGAGTTTATCATTTGTAGACTTGATTCGTGGCCCCACCTATCATCTATTTGGGTAAAGACCACTTGAAAATAATGTATTCTGCAACTATTACGGAATGTTCCCTATATGTCAATAAGGTCACATTTGTTACCAATGTTTTGTCTGCTTTTTCTGTCAGATATTGAGAAAGGTATATTAAAATCTTCAAACAATGCTGCTATTCAACGTTGCATTGGAGAATCTACCAGTGTTCGAAGGCAAGAGAAACAAAAAGTATAAGAATTGAGGGGATAATTGTGACTATTCACAGATAATACGATTGTGTACATAGAAATCCAAAACAGTCTATAAATACCCTATTAGAATTAAAAATGCAAATTATAACTTTGAGATGGATTGTAGCTTCCCATTGGACAGTTTCTGAAAGAAAACGTAGAACCTGTCAATCTTGGGGTAGGACATAGGGTGCACTAACCATTTAAAAGAATTCAGTGGGACTTCATAAAAATGTGACATTTCTCCTTATCTTCTGACCATAAGAAAATGAAAAAGTGAACAGCAGGCTGGGAAGTAAAGATTTGCAATACACACACTGACAAAGACTTGTCAAGAAAGAATTCCTGCTCATCAACCATAGAAAGTCTATTTATAAACGAATACTTCACAAAAGATTGACTGATGGCCAATAACAGGAAAGGGTGCTCTACAGTATTATTTTCAGGAACATCAAGGCCTTTCCTAAAATGAAAACATACACACAAACCAGTGTTCCCTAGATGGATGACGTTCTTATTTCTGAGGACAGCTTGAAGAACAGACTAGCATCAAAGGAAAGTGATGGAATTCCTGACACTCAGAGGATGGACAATTGACCTCAAACTACAGTACAATTTCTAGGCATCATTCGGTCCTCTGAAGGCAGACAACTACCACACCCCTTCCTACACCACAAAGGTTACTTCCCAACACCTACCATAAAAGAAGAAGATGAGAAACAGATAGGACTAGTAGGAAATAGCAAAAATCACATGTGGGGATTACCCTGAAACACACTGATCACATAACTAGTGTAAGGAAGTGTAGGGAACTGACAAGGACAGAGACTCAAGAGGTACTTCTTCGGGAAATGCTGTCTGAAATCGTCACACGTTGGTACCAGCTAATGAGGTCTCTGACCATACCCTAGCGTTTGCTCACAAGGGTCTGCAACACCATCGCTGAGG
>NW_024426841.1:77225-92440 GCF_017311325.1 Ursus maritimus
GCTCAATTCCCCTGTGGTCTAAGAATAGAATCTAGTTAATTTCAGAGTTTATCATTTGTAGACTTGATTCGTGGCCCCACCTATCATCTATTTGGGTAAAGACCACTTGAAAATAATGTATTCTGCAACTATTACGGAATGTTCCCTATATGTCAATAAGGTCACATTTGTTACCAATGTTTTGTCTGCTTTTTCTGTCAGATATTGAGAAAGGTATATTAAAATCTTCAAACAATGCTGCTATTCAACGTTGCATTGGAGAATCTACCAGTGTTCGAAGGCAAGAGAAACAAAAAGTATAAGAATTGAGGGGATAATTGTGACTATTCACAGATAATACGATTGTGTACATAGAAATCCAAAACAGTCTATAAATACCCTATTAGAATTAAAAATGCAAATTATAACTTTGAGATGGATTGTAGCTTCCCATTGGACAGTTTCTGAAAGAAAACGTAGAACCTGTCAATCTTGGGGTAGGACATAGGGTGCACTAACCATTTAAAAGAATTCAGTGGGACTTCATAAAAATGTGACATTTCTCCTTATCTTCTGACCATAAGAAAATGAAAAAGTGAACAGCAGGCTGGGAAGTAAAGATTTGCAATACACACACTGACAAAGACTTGTCAAGAAAGAATTCCTGCTCATCAACCATAGAAAGTCTATTTATAAACGAATACTTCACAAAAGATTGACTGATGGCCAATAACAGGAAAGGGTGCTCTACAGTATTATTTTCAGGAACATCAAGGCCTTTCCTAAAATGAAAACATACACACAAACCAGTGTTCCCTAGATGGATGACGTTCTTATTTCTGAGGACAGCTTGAAGAACAGACTAGCATCAAAGGAAAGTGATGGAATTCCTGACACTCAGAGGATGGACAATTGACCTCAAACTACAGTACAATTTCTAGGCATCATTCGGTCCTCTGAAGGCAGACAACTACCACACCCCTTCCTACACCACAAAGGTTACTTCCCAACACCTACCATAAAAGAAGAAGATGAGAAACAGATAGGACTAGTAGGAAATAGCAAAAATCACATGTGGGGATTACCCTGAAACACACTGATCACATAACTAGTGTAAGGAAGTGTAGGGAACTGACAAGGAAGAGACTAAGAGGACTTCTTGGGAAATGCTGTCTGAAATCGTCACACGTTGGTACCAGCTAATGAGGTCTCTGACCATACCCTAGCGTTTGCTCACAAGGGTCTGCAACACCATCGCTGAGGACTGAAACTCTTCAAGACTTCAAAGCTTGCCTGATTGACTATTGGACTAAGAGATTCCCATGTTCTGAAAACAGATACAATTGAAAGGTTCACCTGGGTCTCTCGGAGGCCTACAAGAAGCTGAACCATTCACTGAAAATCAATTACACACACACACACACACACACACACACACACACACACACACCTGTCATTTCACCAATTACTTAAACATTCAAGGTTCTTTCTACCTTTTCTTTTTCACATTGATATTTATACTCACATGAAATGTCATCATTTCTAATGACCACTGAGGTCAAAATAGAGATCCTTTGACACAATATTCACAAAATGGAACTTCCCTGCTGTCATTTTCAATATAGCTTTTTTTAAAGTTCATACATATTTTAGGTTTTTGGTAACTTATACAGGAGAAGATCAGCATTGAAAAACTCTAAATACTGACAATGAGTTTTAAGCCTAGAGAACAAAAATTGTCCAATTTCATAGATAATAAGGAACCAAAGGGAAAGCATGGAAGCTGTAGTGAATAATTTTACATATGCATCCTCTATTTTCTACTACTGAGGGCGTGTTTTATTACCACTATGCATCATCAATTGTCTTCCACGTGCACCTGCACAGGTATAATGAATTACTACAGTAGAATGAAATGTCTGGGAACTACTTGGCGGCATCTATAATGAACAATGAAATTTCGATCTTATATTTGGTGAACTTCCACTGTCTGTCCCTTTAAACAATGGACCCTAAACAGAAGGCGTAATGAACCACGAGAGACTATGGACTGTGGGAAACAAACTGAGGGCTTCAGAGGGGAGAGGGGTGGGGGATTGGGATGGGCCAGTGATGGGTATTAAGGAAGGTACATATTGCATGGAGCACTGGGTGTTATATGCAAATAACGAATCACGGAACACTACATCAAAAACTAAGGAAATACTGTATAGTGACTAACATATCATAATAAACAATTATTATTAGAATGAAATTAAAGGTAAAAAAAAACAATACAGCTTTTCTGTTTCAAGAACAATCACAATTGAGAAAAAAATAACTTCCAATCCCTAAAGCAAAACACAGACCAAGTTCCATTTCACTCCCCTTTATTCACATTCTCTGTGCGTTCTAAGCTATTTCCCTACCTCCTTTCCTGCTGAGCAGGAAGCCCGGGCTCGATCCCAGAACCCTGCGATCATAACCTGAGCCAAAGGCACATGCTTAACTGGCTGAGCCAGCCAGGAGCCCCAGCCATGTTTTTCTTAAGCAAAAGGACACGTTCTCACGATGTCTTCACATGACTTCACATGGTACCAGAGACCTGCATTTGCCTCTAGGAGGTTGCAGATGAAGGCAATTGCAAACTCTGACAGTGGTTTATCAAATACAATGACCTGCCTGGTGACAGTGAAACTCTTATGAGCCCATGAGAGGGTGCTGTGACACTCAGCTGTGGCTGGGCTGACACAGAGAACCAAATCCATTTCCCTGCCTGATGTCTGTGAGGAACAGATGCCCTCACTGTGAATGAGACCCTGCCACTGAGCTGTCCAGAGATGGCCATCCTCATGGAGGATGAGGATAAAGGACAATGCCTGAGGAGACCTCATCTGTCTCTTTTATCTTTTCATATTTTTGACAGTGGACAAATCACTGCCTAGGAGTCCCCAACTACCTTAGTCTCATCTGTGAATGGCCAAGAGGTTTTACAAAACACTTAAGATTTTGACCTCACAAATGCCCACAACCACTTACCATAGGGATTCAACATTAAGCAAAGATACTGTTCGTTGGAAGAGAGGTCCTGCCCACTGTTGTTTCTCACTTATATGCTCATCTTCCTTACCTCATGGTAACATAACCACCTTGATTCCTGCTTCTGTCTTCAGGAAGGCTGATGTGACTTGAAGGGCATTACCCTGACATCGTTCTTTCTTAGCAATAATATGTGGACATTTCCCTAATCCTACACACCCAAAGTTGAATCGGAATCAGTATTGAGGAAGCTCATGAGAGTTGAAGGTGTTTTCCTGTATATGGTGGTTTATTACCAATAAGGATGGGTCAGAGTCCTCGAAATTCCAGAACCTTTTCATTAATGCTTCCTACTCGTGAAAGATGATGTACATTGGTCTTTCCCTGTATAGTGTGGTGACTCAGAGAAAAGTGCTTAGCCCTTTCGTCAGACTTCCACGACCACTTTGGGCCTGGCTTCCATATTCACAAAGGATGATGTTAGGGCTAAGAGGGGTCCTGTACACTGTTATTTCTTACAGATAAGTGTATGGCATTTTTGTTACATTGCCAGAACCACTTAGCGCCGGGCTTGCTGGGCTCCTGGGGACTAACCCTAACCCTAGGGGCGTCGCCGGTATTTCAGGGCAGGAGAACGGGCAGGGCCCTCTGAGCCCCCGCTGACCTTAGAAGGCCCCCCGCGCCAAAACGTTTGGGCCCACGCTCCTCTTCTCGGGCCACCCTTCTGCTTCCCGAACAGCTAGCAGATCGGGCCAGCCTGCTTCCTGGGGGCTAACCCTAACCCTAGGTCGGACCCCGAGGGGCCCCTTCCAAAGGCCTGGCGCCACAAAGCCGGGGATTGGGGACCCCTGAGCCCCAGCGCCGGACTCACTCTACCGCCCCTCCCCTACGGGCCCCTAGGGGCGCCGCCAGTCATTCATGGCAGGAGAACGGGTAGGACGCTCTGGGCCCCCGGCGACTTTCGAATGCCCCCAGTGCCAAAACGCTTAGGCCCACGCTCCTGCTCGCCAGTGCCCTCACCTCTGCACGCCACTTTGCTCGCCGCACACCCGGCCAATCGGGCCTGCCGGCCTCCTGTGGGCTAACCCTAACCCAAGCTTGGCACCCAAGGGGCCCCTCCAAGCAGCCTGGCACAGCAACGCCAGGGAATGGGGACCCCCGAGCCCCAGTGCAAGTCTCACCCTGCCGCCACACCGCCATCCAGGCCGCTAGGGGCGCCACCGGTCATTCTGGCAGGGAGAATGGGCCTCCAAGCCCCTGGCGAACTTCGAAGGCCCCCGCGCCAAAAAGCTTGTGCCCACGCTCCCGCTAGGCAGCACCCTCACTCGGCCTGCCCCTCCACTCGCTGCACAGCAGACGGATCGGGCCTGCCGGCCTCCTGGGGGCTAACCCTAACCCTACCTAGGCCCCTGAGGGGCCCCTCCCAAGGGGACTGGTTGCCCAACACCGGGGATTGGGACCCCCGAGCCCCAGCGCCGGCCTCACCCTGCTGCCCCCCTGCCCCCTGGGCCTCTAGGGGCACCGCCAGTCATTCAGGGCGGGAGAACGAGTAGGGCCCTCCGAACCCCCAATGACTGTCGAAGGCCCCCCGCGCCAAAGCACTTGGGCCCACGCTCTCGCTCTCAAGCGCTCTCACCTGGGTCCACCCCTCCGCTCGCCGCACACCTGGGTGATTGGGGCTGCCGGCCTCCTGGGGGCTAACCCTAACCCTAGCTCGGCCCCCGACGGGCCCCTCCCAAGGGGCCTGGCGCCGCAAAGTCGTGGAATGGGGACCCCTGAGCCCCAGTGCCAGACTCACCCTGCCGCCCCGCCTCCCCCCAGGCCGCTAGGGGCGCCGCTGGTCATTCAGGGCAGGAGAATGGGTAGGGACCTCCGAACCCCCGATGACCTTCAAAGGCCCCCCGCGCCAAAACGCTTGGGTCCACGTTCTTGCTCTTAAGCGCCCTCACCTTGGGGTCCACCCCTCAGCTCGCCTCACAGCCGGCGGATCGGGCCTGCTGGCCTCCTGGGGGCTAACAGTAACTCTTGGTCGGCCCCCAAGGGGCCCATCCAAAGGGGCCTGGCGCCGCAATGCCGGGGTTTGGGGACCCCCGAGCCCCAGCACCGGACTCACCCTGCCACCGCTCTGCAACCCGGACCGCTAGGTGCGCCGTCGGGCATTCATCGCGGTTTAACGGGAAGAGTGCTCTGAGCACCCGGCGACATTCGAATGCCCCCCACGCCAAAACGCTTAGACCCACGCTCCCGCTTGCCAGTGCCCTCACCTCGACCCGCCCCTCTGCTCGCCACACATCCAGCAGATCGGGTCTGCCGGCCTCCTGTGGGCTAACAGTAATGCTTGGTCGGCCCCCAGCCCCCTAGAGCCCTTCCAAAAAGGCCTGGTGCCCCAACGCCGAGGACTGGGGACCCCCAAGCCCCAGCGCCCGACTCACCCTACCGCCCCTCCTCCACCCGGGCCGCTAGGGAAGCCGCCGGTCATTCAGGGCAGAAGAACGTACAGGGCCCTCCAAGCCCCTGGTGACTTTCGAAGGACCCCCGCGCCAAAACGCCTGGGCCCACGCTCCCGCTCGCCAGGGGCCTCACTTCTGCCCGCCTCTCCGCTAGCCGCAGAGCTGGCGGATTGGGCTGACGGCCTCCTGGGGGCTAAATCTAACCATAGTTCGGCCCCCTAGGGGCCCCTAGCAAGGGGCCTAGAGCCGCAACACCGGGGATTGGGGAACCCCGAGCTCCAGCGCCAGACACACCCGGCTGCCCCGCTGCCACCCGGGCTGCTAGGGGCGCCACTGGTCATTCAGTGCGGGAGAATGGGCAGGGCCCTCCGAGCCCCCAGCGACCTTCGAAGGCAAGCTGGGACAAAATGCTTGGGACCACGCCACTGCTCGCCAGCGCCCTCACCTCAGCCCACCCCTCCACTCACCGCAGAGCTGGCGGATCGGGCCTGCCGGCCTACTGGGGGCTAACCGTAACCATAGGTCGGCCCCCGAGGGGCCCCTAGCAAGGGGTCTGGAGCCGCAACACCGGGGATTGGGGAAACCCAAGCACCAGCGCCGGACTCGCCTGGATGCCCCGCCACCACCCGGGTCACTAGGGCCGCCGCCGGTCATTCAGGGCGGGAGAACGGGCAGGGCCCTCCGAGCCATCGATCACCTTTGAAGTCCCCCTTCAACAAAATGCTTGGGCCCATGCTCCCGCTCGACAGCACACTCACCTCGGCCCGCCCCTCCTCTTGCTCCACAGCTGGGGACCAGGCCTGCCGGCCTCCTGGGGGCTAACCCTAACCCTAGGTCGGCCCCCAAGGGGCACATCCCATGGGGCCTGGGGCTGCAACGCTGGGGATTGGGGACCCCCGAGCCCCAGTGCTGGACTCACCCTGCCACCCCGCCGCCCCCGGGGCCGCTAGAGGCGCCGCTGGTCATTCAGCGCTGGAGAACGGGCAGGGCACTCCGAGCCCCTGGCGAGCTTTCAAGGCCCCCTGCGCCAAAACGCTTGGGCCCACGCTCCTGATCTCCAGCGCCCTCACCTCGGCCCGCCCCTCCACTGGCCGCACAGCCAGCTGATCGGGCCTGCCAGCCTCCTGGGGGCTAAGCCTAACCATAGGTCGGCCCAGGAGGGGCCTATCCCAAGTGTTCTGGCGCCGCAACACCGGAGATTGGGGATCCCCAAGCCCCAGCGCCGGATTCACCTGGCCGCCCGCCGCAACAGGGGCTGCTAGGGGCGCCCCCGGTCATTTAGGGAGGGAGATCGGGCAGGGTCCTCCAAGCCTCCAGCGACTTTCAAAGGCCCCCCACGCCAAACGCTTGGGCCCATGCTCCTGATCCCCAGTGCCCCCACCTCGGCCCACTCCTCTGCTCGCCACACAGGTGGCGGATCGGGCCTGCCGGCTTCCTGGGGCTAACCATAACGCTAGGTCAGTCCCTGAGGGGCCCATCCCAAGGGGCTTGGAGCAGAAACACCGGGGATTGGGGACCCCCGAGCCCCAGCGCTGGACTCACCTGGCCGCCCGCCGCAACAGGGGCCGCTAGGGGCGCCCCTGGTCATTTAGGGTGGGAGAACAGGCAGGTCCCTCCAAGTCCCTGGCGACTACAAAGGCCATCCGCGCCAAAACGCTTGGGCCAACACTCCTGCTCGCCAGCGCCCTCACCTCAGCACACCACTTCGCTTGCCGCACAGCCAGCTGATCGGAGCTGCCGGCCTCCTGGGAGCCGACCTAGGGTTAGGGGCCTGGCGCTACAATGCCAGGTTTTGGGGACACCGAGCCCCAGCCCCGGTCTCACCCTGCCCCCGTGCCGCAACCCGGGCTGGTAGGGGCGCCCCCGGTCATTCAGGATGGCAGAACTGGCAGGGCCCTCCAAGCCCCCAGGGACCTTGAAGGCCCCCCCCCCACGCCAAAACACTTGGGCCCACACTCCCGCTCTCCAGCGCCCTCACCTCGGTCTGCCCCACCGCTCATCGCACAGCCGGCGGATAGGGCCTGCCGGCGTCCTGTGGGTTAACCCTAATCCTAGGTCGGCCCCCAAGGGGCCCCTTCCAAGGGGCCTGGCACAGCAACCCCAGGGATTGGGGACCCCCCAACCACAAGGCCGGACTCACCCTGCCGACTCGCCACCACACGGGTCGCGAGGGGAGCCTCCGGTCATTCAGGGCGGGAGAACGGGCAGGGCCCTCCGAGCCCTTGGCGACCTTCGAAGGACCCCAGCGCCAAAACACCAGGGCCCATGCTCCTGCTCGCCAGCGGCCTCACCTCTGCCCCGCCCCTCCGCTCGCCGCATACCTGGTGGTTCGGGCCTGCCTGCCTCCTGGGGGCCAACCCTAACCATAGGTTGGCCCCCAAGGGGCCCCTCCCAAGGGGCCTGGCGCAGCAACGCCGCAGATTGGGGACCCCCAGCCCCAGCACCAGACTCACCCCGCCGCCCAGCCGACACCCGGGCAGCTTGGGGCACCGCCGGTCATTCAGGATGGGAGAAAGGGCAGGGCCCTCTGATCCCCCAGCGACATTCGAAGACCCCCCGTGCCAAAACGCCTGGAACCACGCTCCCGCTTGCCAACAACCTCACCTCGGCCCACCCCTCCGCTCGCCGCACAGCCGGGGATTCGGGCCTGCTGGCCTCCTTGGGGCTAACCCTATCCCTAGGTCGGCCCCTGAGGGGCCCCTTCCAAGGCACCTGGGGCCACAAAGCTGGGGATTGGGGACCCCCAAGCCCCAGCACCAGACTCAACCTGCCACCCCACCGCCACCCAGGATGCAACGGGCGCCGCTGGTCATTCAGGGCGGGAGAACGGGCAGGGCCCTCCGATCCCCCAGTGATCTTCGAAGGCAACCTGCGCCAAAACGCTTGGGCCCACGCTCCTGCTCACCAACGCCCTCACCTCGGCCCAGCCCTCCGCTCACCACACAGCTGGCGGATTGGGCCTAACAGGCTCTTAGGGGATAACCCTATCATAGGTCGGTCCCCAAATCTCCCAAGGGGCCTGGCTGCCCAACGCCGGGGATTGGGACCCCCGAGCCCCAGCGCCGGACTCACACGGCCGCCGCAACGCCACTGGGCTGCTAGGGGCGCCGCCGGTCATTAAGGGTGGCAGAACAGGCAGGCCCTTCTGAGGCACCGGTGACATTCGAAGGACCCCCACGCCAAAACGCTTGGGTCCACGCTCCCGCTCGACAGCACCCTCACCTCGGTCCACCCCTCCACTCCTCACACAGCCAGTGGATCGGGCCTGCTGGCCTCCTGGGGGCTAACCCTAACCCTTGGTCGGCCCCCGATGGGCCCCTCCCAAGGGGCCTGGTGCCACAATACGGGGATTGGGGACACCGAGCCCCAGAGCCAAACTCACGCTGCTGCCCCGCCGCCACCCGGGCTGCTAGAGGCGCTGCAGGTCATTCAGAGCGGGAGAACGGGTAGGGCCCTCCGAGCCCCCGGCGAACTTCGAAGGCCCTCCGCCCCAAAACGCTTAGGACCACGCTCCCACTCTCCAGCGCCCGCCCCTCGGCCCGCCCCTCTGCTTGTTGCACAGCTGGCGGATTGGGCCTGCCGGCCTCCTGGGGGCTAACCCTAACCCTAGGTCGGACCCGAGAGGCCCCGCCCAAGGGGCCTGGTGCCACAATACGGGGATTGGGGACCCCCAAGCCCCAGCACCCAACTCAACCTACCTCCCTCCGCCACCCGGGCCGCTTGGGGCCACGCTGGTCATTCAGGGCGGGAGAATGGGCAGGGCCCTCCGAGCCCCTGGCGACCTTCAAAGGCCATCTGTGCCAAAACGCTTGGACCCACACTCCCGCTCGCCAGCGCCCTCCCTTCGGCCCGCCCCTCCACTCGCCCTACAGCTGGCGATTCGAGCCCACCCCACCCCTGGGGGCTAACAATATCCCTTGGTCGGCCCCCTCGGGGCCAATCCCAAGGGGCATGGCGCCACAACGCCGGGGATTGGAGACCTGGGCCGCTAGGTGCGCCTTCGGGCATTCAGCGCGGTACAACGGGAAGGGCGCTCTGAGTCCCCGCCGACTTTCAAATGCCCCCCACACCAAAACGCTTGGGACCACGCTCCCGCTCTCCAGCGCCCTCACCTCAGCCCGCCCCTCTGCTCGCCACACAGCCGGCGGATCGGGTCTGCCGGCCTCCTGGGGGTAACACTAACGCTCGGTTAGCCCCTGAGAGCCCTTCCGAAGGGGTCTGGCGCCCCAACGCCAAGGATTGGGAACCACTGAACCCCAGCGCCCAACTCACCCTAACGTCCCTCCTCCACCAGGGCCCCTACGGAGCCGCCCGTCATTCAGGGCAGGAGAACGGGCAGGGCCCTCCGAACCCCCGGCGACCTTCCAAGGGCCCCCGCGCCAAAACGCCTGGGCCCACTGTCCAGATCACCAGAGGCCTTACCTCCGAACGCCCCTCCGCTCACCGCATAGCTGGCGGATTGGCCATGCGGGCCTCCTGGGGGCCAACCCTAACCATAGGTCGGCCCCCAAGGGGCCCGTAGCAAGGGGCCTGGAGCCACAATGCTGGGGATTGGGGACCCCCGAGGCCCAGCGACGGACTCACCCGGCCACCCCGCCACCACCTGCGCCGCTAGGGGCGCCGCCGATCATTCAGTGCGGGAGAATGGGCAGGGCCCTCCAAACCCCTGATGAATTCGAAGGCCCCCCGCACCAAAACGCTTGGCCCACGCTAGCGCTCCCCAGCGCCTCCACCTCAACCCGCCCCTCCTCTCGCCACACAGCCGGCCGATCGCGCCTGATGGCCTACTGGGTGTAATACTAACCCTAGGTCTGCCACCACGGGGCCCCTCCCAAGGGTCCTGCCATCGCAACGCCAGGGATTGGGGACCCCCGAGCCCCAGCACCGGACTCTCCCTGCCGCCCCACCACCAGCCAGTTCACTAGGGGTGCTGCCGGTCATTCAGGGCAGGAGAACTTGCTAGGCCCTCAGAGCCCCCGGTGACTTTCGAAGGCACCCTGCGCCAAAACGCTTGTGCCCACGCTCCTGCTCGCCGGCGCCCTCACTTCGACACGCCGCTCCGCTCACCGCACAGCCGGCGGATCTGGCCCGCCTGCCTCCTTTGTGCTAACACTTACCCTAGGTCGGCCCCCGAGGGACCCTTCCCAAGTGCCTGGCGCCGCCAAGCCGGGGATTAGGGACACCCAAGCCCCAGCTCTGGACTCATCCTGCCTCCCTGCCACCACCCTGGCCCTAGGGGTGCCACCAGTCATTCAGGGTGGGAGAACGGGCAGGGCCCTCTGAGCCCCCGGCAACAATCGAAGGCACCCCGCGCCAGAACGCCTGGGTTCATGCTCCCGCTCGCCAGCACCTTCACCTCAGCCCACCCCTCTACTCGCCGCACAGCCGGTGGATCGGGCCTACCGGCCTCCTGGGGTCTAACCCTAACCCTAGGTCGGCACATGGGGGGTCCCTCCCAAGGGGCATGGCGCTGCCACGCCGAGGATTGGGGACCCCCGAGCACCAGCGGCAGACTCACCCTGCTGCCACGCTGTGACCCGGCCCGCTAGGGGCAATGTCCTCACGGGGCGGGAGAACGGGCAGGGCCCTCTGAGCACCCAGCGAGCTTCGAAGGCCTTCCGTGACAAAACGCTTGGGGCCATGCTCCCGCTCACCAGAGCCCTCCCCTTGCCCGCCCCTCCACTTGCCGCACACCTGGCGGATCCGGCCTGCCGGCCTCCTTTGGGCTAACCCTAACCCTAGGTCGGCCCCCAAAGGGCCCCTCCCAAGGGACCTGGTGCCGCCAAGCCGGGGATTGGGGACCCCGAACCCCAGCTCCGGACTCACCCTGCCGCCCCGCCTCCATCTGGGCTGCTAGGGGTGCCGCCGGTCATTCAGCGCGGAAGAACGGGCAGGGCCCTCAGAGCCCCTGGCGACCTTCGAAGACCCCCCGCACCAAAACGCTAGGGCCCACGCTCCCGCTCGCCAGCGCCCTCACCTCGGCCCACCCCTCCACTCGCCGCACACCTGGCGGATCGGGCTTGCCGGCCTCCTGGGGCTAATCCTAACCCTAGGTCGGCCCCCGAGGAGCCCATAGCAAGGGGCCTGCGCTGCACGCCGGGGATTGGGGAACCTCGAGCCCCCGTGCCGACTTACCCTGCCGCTCCCCACCACCCATGCCACTTGGGGCGCTGCCGTTCATTCAGGGCGGGAGAACAGGCAGGTCCCTCCGAGACCCAGGTGACCATCAAAGGCCCCCCGCGGCAAAATGCTTGGGCCCACGCTCCTGCTCGCCTAGCATTCACATCGGCCTGTGCCTCCACTCGTAGCACAGCTGGGGGATCAGGCCTGCCAGCCTCCTGGGGCTAACCCTAAACCTAGGTCGGCCCCAGAGGGGTCCTACCCAAGGGTCCTGGCGCCGCCACGCCGGGGATTGGGAACCCACGAGCACGAGCGCCAGACTCACCCAGCCGCCCCGCCCCCACCTGGGCTGCTAGGCGCGCTGCCGGTCATTCAGGGCGGGATAAAGGGCATGGAACTCAGAGCCCCTGGCGACCTTCGAAGGCCCCCGGCGCCAAAACGCTTGGGCCCACTCTCCCGCTCACCAGCGCCCTCACCTCGGCCCAACACTCCGCTCGCCGCACAGCCGGCGGAACGGGCCTGCCGGCCTCCTTTGGGTTAACCCTAACCCTAGGTCGGCCCCCGAGGGACCACTCCCAAATGCCTGGCGCCTCCACGCCCGGGATTGGGAACGCGTGAGCCCTAGCTCCAGGCTCACTTTGCCGCCCCGCCGCGACGCGGCCCGCTAGGGGCAATGTCCTCACAGGGTGGGAGAACGGGCAGGGCCCTCCGAGCACCCGGCGAGCTTGGAAGGCCGGCCGTGACAAAACGCTTGGGCCCACGCTCCCGCTCGCCAGAGCCCTCCCCTGGCCCGCCCCTCCACTCGCCGCACAGCCTGAGGATCGGGCCTGCCGGCCTCCTTTGGGCTAACCCTACCCCTATGTCGACCCCCGAAGGACCCCTCCCAAGGGACCTGGCACCGCCAAGCCGGGGATTGGGGACCCCTGAGCCCCAGCTCCAGACTCACCCTGCCACCCCGCCTCCATCCAGGCTGCTAGGGGCGCTGCCAGTCATTCAGCAAGGGAGAACGGGAAGGGCCCTCAGAGCCCCGGCAACATTCGAAGGCCCCCCATGCCAAAACGCTTCGGCCCACGCACCCGCTCGCCAGCGCCCTCACCTCGGCCTACCCCTCCACTCCCCGCACAGCTGGCGGATCGGGCCTGCCGGCCTCCTGGGGGCTAACCCTAACCCAGGTCGGCCCCCGAAGCGCCCCTCCCAAGGGGCCTGGTATCGCCTTGCCAGGGATTGGTGACGCCGGAGCCCCAGCGCCGGACGCACCCTGCCGATCCGCCACCCCCCCGGGCCGCTAGGGGCGCTGCCGGTCATTCAGGGAGGGAGAACATGCAGGGCCTTCCAAGCCTTTGGAGAACTTCGAAGGCCCCCGCACCAAAACGCTAGGGCCCACGCTCCCATTCGCTAGCGCCCTCACCTCGGCCCGCCCCATGGCTCACCGCACAGCCGGCGGATCAGGACTGCCTGCCTCCTGGGGGCTAACACTAACGCTAGGTCAGCAACCAAGGAGCCCTTCCCAAGTTGCCTAGCGCCGCCACTCTGGGGATTGGGGACCCTCGAGCCCCAGGGCCAGACTTACCCTGCTGCCCCACTGCCACCTGGGTGCTAGGGCGTCGCCGGTCATTCAGGGCGGGAGAACGGGCAGGGCCCTCTGGGCCCCTGGCGACCTTCAAAGGCCCCATTCACCAAAACACATGGGCCCACGCTCCCACTCGCCAGCGAGCTCACCTCAGCCCGCCCCTCAGCAAGCTGCACAGCTGGCGGATCTGGTCTGCCGGCCTCCTGGGGACTAACACTAAACCTAGGTTGGCCCCGAAAGGCCCCTCCCAAGGTGCTTGGCGCCGCCACACCAGGCATGGGCACCCCTGAGCCCCTGCTCCGGACTCACCATGTCGCCCCTCTGCCACCCGGGCCACTAGGGGCATCGCCGGTCATTCAGAGCGGGAGAACGGACAGGACCCTCCGAGCCCCCGGGGAACTTCGAAGGCCCCCTCGCCAAAACGCTGGGGCCCACGCTCCTGATCGCCAGTGCCCTCACCTCAGCCCGCCCCTCCGCTCGCCACACAGCTGGCGGATCTGGCCTGCCAGCCCCCTTGGGGCTAACCCTCACCTAGGTCGGCCCCCGTGGGCCCCCTTCCAAGGTGCCTGGCGCCGCCTTGCCGGGGATTGGGGTCCCCGGAGCCCCTTCGCCAGACTCACCCTACCGCCCCACTGCCAACCGGGCCACTAGGGGTGCAGCTCGGTTATTCTGGTCGGGAGAACGGGTAGGGCCCTCCGAAACACCAGGGCCATTCGAAGGCCCCCCACACCAAAAGGCTTGGGCCCATGCTCCCGCTCGCCAGCGCCCTGACCTCGGCCCACCACTCCCCTCACCACACACCTGGCTTTTCAGGCCTGCCGGCCTCCTTTGAGCTAACACTAACCCTAGGTCAGCCCCTGAGGGACCCCTCCCAATGCCTGGAGCCGCCATGCCGGGGATTGGGGACCCCCGAGCCCCAGTCCTGGACTCACCCTGCCGCCCTGCCACCACCCGGGCTGCTAGGAGCACCACCGGTCATTCAGGGCGGGAGAACGGGCATGGCCCTCCGAGCCCCTAGCAACCTTCGAAGGCCACCCACGCCAAAATGCTTCGGCCCACGCTCCCGCTTGCCAGCGCCCTCACCTCGGCCCGCCCCTCCACTCGCTGCACAGTTGGCGGATAGGGTCTGCCAGCCTCCTGGGGCTAACCCTAACCTTGAGTCGGCCACCGAGAGGCTCCTCCCAAGGGGCCTGGAGCCACAGCGCCGGGGATTGGGGACCCCCGAGCCCCGGCGACGGACTCACCCTGCCACCCCACCGCCACCCGGGCCGCTAGTGGCACCGCCGGTCATTCAGGGCGGGAGAAGGGGCAGGGCCTTCCGAGCCACCCTCGATCTTCGAAGACCCCCACGCCAAAACGCCTGGGCCCACGCTCCCGCTCGCCAGCACCCTTACCTCAGCCTGCCCCTCTGCACGCCGCACAGCTGGCACATAGGGCTTGCCGGCCTCCTGGGGGCTAACACAAACCCTATATTAGCCCCCGAGGGGCCCCTCCCAAGGGGCCTGGAGCCACCACACCCGTGCTTGGGGAACCCCAAGCACCAGCGCCGGACTCACCCTGCCGCCCCGCAGCCACCCGGGCCGCTAGGGGCGCCATCGCTCATTCAGGGCGGGAGAACAGGCAGGGCCCTCGGAGCCTCCGGCAACATTGGAAGGGCCCCCGCGCAAAAACGCTTGGGCCCACGCTCCCGCTCACCAGACCCTTCACCTTGGCCCGCCACGCCACTCTCCGCACAGCTGGTGGATGGGGCCTGCCGGCCTCCTTTGGGCTAACCCTAACCTTAGGTCGGCTCACGAGGGGCTCCTCCCAAGGGGCCTGGCACCACCTC
Organism: Ursus maritimus; assembly: GCF_017311325.1. Classification (NCBI taxonomy): domain Eukaryota; kingdom Metazoa; phylum Chordata; class Mammalia; order Carnivora; family Ursidae; genus Ursus; species Ursus maritimus. The sequence continues at coordinate 92,191 of NW_024426841.1, forward strand.
GCCGGGGATTGGGGACCCACGAACCCCATCGCCAGACTCACACTGCTGCCCCGCCACGACCTGGCCCGCTACGGGCGCTGTCCTCATTCAGGGCAGGAGAATGGGCAGGACCCTTAGAACCCACGGCGACCTTTGAAGGCCCGCCATGCCAAAACGCTTGGGCTCACGCTCACGCTCACCAGTGCCCTTATCTCGGCCCGCCCCTACGCTTGCCGCACAGCTGGAGGATCAGACCTGCTGGCCTCCTGGG
>NW_024426841.1:92450-125031 GCF_017311325.1 Ursus maritimus
ACAGCTGGCGGATCTGGTCTGCCGGCCTCCTGGGGACTAACACTAAACCTAGGTTGGCCCCGAAAGGCCCCTCCCAAGGTGCTTGGCGCCGCCACACCAGGCATGGGCACCCCTGAGCCCCTGCTCCGGACTCACCATGTCGCCCCTCTGCCACCCGGGCCACTAGGGGCATCGCCGGTCATTCAGAGCGGGAGAACGGACAGGACCCTCCGAGCCCCCGGGGAACTTCGAAGGCCCCCTCGCCAAAACGCTGGGGCCCACGCTCCTGATCGCCAGTGCCCTCACCTCAGCCCGCCCCTCCGCTCGCCACACAGCTGGCGGATCTGGCCTGCCAGCCCCCTTGGGGCTAACCCTCACCTAGGTCGGCCCCCGTGGGCCCCCTTCCAAGGTGCCTGGCGCCGCCTTGCCGGGGATTGGGGTCCCCGGAGCCCCTTCGCCAGACTCACCCTACCGCCCCACTGCCAACCGGGCCACTAGGGGTGCAGCTCGGTTATTCTGGTCGGGAGAACGGGTAGGGCCCTCCGAAACACCAGGGCCATTCGAAGGCCCCCCACACCAAAAGGCTTGGGCCCATGCTCCCGCTCGCCAGCGCCCTGACCTCGGCCCACCACTCCCCTCACCACACACCTGGCTTTTCAGGCCTGCCGGCCTCCTTTGAGCTAACACTAACCCTAGGTCAGCCCCTGAGGGACCCCTCCCAAGTGCCTGGAGCCGCCATGCCGGGGATTGGGGACCCCCGAGCCCCAGTCCTGGACTCACCCTGCCGCCCTGCCACCACCCGGGCTGCTAGGAGCACCACCGGTCATTCAGGGCGGGAGAACGGGCATGGCCCTCCGAGCCCCTAGCAACCTTCGAAGGCCACCCACGCCAAAATGCTTCGGCCCACGCTCCCGCTTGCCAGCGCCCTCACCTCGGCCCGCCCCTCCACTCGCTGCACAGTTGGCGGATAGGGTCTGCCAGCCTCCTGGGGCTAACCCTAACCTTGAGGCGGCCACCGAGAGGCTCCTCCCAAGGGGCCTGGAGCCACAGCGCCGGGGATTGGGGACCCCCGAGCCCCGGCGACGGACTCACCCTGCCACCCCACCGCCACCCGGGCCGCTAGTGGCACCGCCGGTCATTCAGGGCGGGAGAAGGGGCAGGGCCTTCCGAGCCACCCTCGATCTTCGAAGACCCCCACGCCAAAACGCCTGGGCCCACGCTCCCGCTCGCCAGCACCCTTACCTCAGCCTGCCCCTCTGCACGCCGCACAGCTGGCACATAGGGCTTGCCGGCCTCCTGGGGGCTAACACAAACCCTATATTAGCCCCCGAGGGGCCCCTCCCAAGGGGCCTGGAGCCACCACACACGTGCTTGGGGAACCCCAAGCACCGGACTCACCCTGCCGCCCGCAGCCACCCGGGCCGCTAGGGGCGCCATCGCTTCAGGGCGGGAGAACAGGCAGGGCCCCGGAGCCTCCGGCAACATTGGAAGGGCCCCGCGCAAACGCTTGGGCCCACGCTCCGCTCACCAGACCCTTCACCTTGGCCCGCCACGCCACTCTCCGCACAGAGCTGGTGGATGGGGCCTGCCGCTCCTTTGGGCTAACCCAACCTTGGGTCGGTCACGAGGGGCTCCTCCAAGGGGCCTGGCACCACCTCGCCGGGATTGGGAGCCCACGAACCCCATCGCCAGACTCACACTGCTGCCCCGCCACGACCTGGCCCGCCACGGGCGCTGTCCTCATTCAGGGCAGGAGAATGGGCAGGACCCTTAGAACCCACGGCGACCTTTGAAGGCCCGCCATGCCAAACGCTTGGCTCACGCTCACGTTCCAGTGCCCTTATCTCGGCCCGCCCTACGCTTGCACAGCTGGAGGATCAGACCTGCTGGCCTCCTGGGGGCTACACCCTAGGTCGGCTCAAGAGGGTCCCTCCCAGGCCTGGCGCTGCATGCCAGGGATTGGGGATCCCTGAGCCCGAGCTCGGACTCATCCTGCGAGCGCCGCCACCCTGGCCGCTAGGGTGCCACCATTCAGGGCGGGAGAACAGGCAGGGACCCTCCGAGCCCCCAGCGACCATCGAAGCCCCGCGCAAAAACGCCTGGGCCCATGCTCCTGCTCGCCACCGCCCTCACCTCGGCCGCCCCTCTGCTCGCTGCACAGCCGGTGGTTCGGGCCTGCCGCCTCCGGGATCTAACCTAAGGATAGGTCGGCCCCGGGAGCCCCTCCCAAGGGCCTGGCGCCGCCATGCCGGGATTGCGGACCCATGAGCCCCACTGCCGGACGCACCCTGCTGCCCTGCCAACACCCGGCCATTGGGGACCCTGCCGGTTATTCAGGGCTGGAGACGGGCAGGGCCCTCCGAGCCCCGGTGACCTTCAAAGGTCCCCGCGACAAAATGCGGTCCACGCTCCCGCTCGCCGAGCCCTCACCGGCGCCACTCCGTAATCCACACAGAGGTGGTGGATGGGGCCTGCTGGCCTCCTTTGGGCTAACCCTAACCTAGGTCGGCCCCGAGACCACTCCCACTGCCTGGCGCTGCACGCGGGATTGGGGACCCCGAGCCCCAGCTCTGGACTCATCCTGCCGGCCCGACACACCGGCAGCCAGGGCGCCGCCGTCATTCAGGGAGCGAGAGAAAGGGCAGAGCCTCGAGCCCCGGTGATGCTCGAGCCTGGCCTTGAATGCTTAGGCCCATGCTCCGCGCTCACCAGCGTGCTCACCTCAGCCCGCCCCTCGCTCACCGCAGCGCCAGCAGATCGGGCCTGCTGGCCTCCTGGCGGCTAACCCTGCCCTGAGTGGGCTCACGAGGGGCCCCTCCCAAGGGGCCTGGCGCCACCACACCTGGGATTGGGGACCCCCGAGCACCAGCGCTGGACTCACCCTGCTGCCCTTATGATCCGGCCCGCTAGGGGCCCTGCCGCTCATTGAGGGCAGAGGAAGCGGGCAGAGCCTTCCGATCCCCGCGGACCTTCGAAGGCTGGGCATGCCAAATACTTGGGCCCATGCTCCCGCGCCAGCGCCTCGGCCCACCCCTCCGCTCGCCGCACAGCCGGCAGATCGCCCGCCTGCCTCCTTGGGCTAACCCTAACCCTACATCTGCCCCTGAGGGGCCCCTCCCAAAGGGCTGGCGCCACCATGCCGGGATTGGGGACCCCGAGCCCCAGCTCTGGGCTCATCCTGCCACCCCGCCACCAACCCGGGCCGCTAGGGCACCGTCAGTCATTCAGGGCGGAGAGACTTGCTAGGCCCTCGGAGCCCCGGTGACTTTGAAGGCACCCCTGCGTCAAAAACACTTGTGCCCACGCTCCTGCTCGCCAGCGCCTCACCTCAGCCCGTCCCTCCGCTCCCAGCCCTCGGGATCATGCCTTCGGCCTCCTGAGGGCTAAACCTAAGCCTAGGTTGGCCCCCAAGGGCCCCTCCCAATGTGCCTGGTGCCACCACGCCTGGGATTGGGGTCCCCGAGCCCCATCGCCTGACTCACCCTGCCGCCCCGCCGCCACGCGCCAGGCCGCTAGTGGCGCCGCTGGTCATTTAGGGCGGAGAACGGGTAGGGCCCTCCGAGACCCGGCGACCTCGAAGGCCCCCACGCCAAAACACTTGGGCCTACGCTCCTGCTCGCCAGCACCCTGTCCTCAGCCCGCCCTCCGCTGCGGCACAGCTGGCGGATTGGGACTACCACGGCCTCCTGGGGGCTCCAACCTAACCCTAGGTCGGCTCCTGAGGGGCCCATCCCAAGGGGTCTGGCACCACCACGCCGGAGATTGGGGACCCGAACACCAGCGCCGGCTCACCGTGCCACCCTGCCGCGACCTGGCCGCTGAGGTGCCGTCCTCATTCAGAGTGGGAGAGCGGGCAGGGGCCCTCAGGGACCCCTGCGTCCGCAGCAACCCGCGCCAAAAACACTAGGCCCACGCTCCGCTCACCAGCCATCCTCCACCTCGGCCCGCCCTCCACTTGCCACACAGCTGGCGGATCGGGCCTGCCAGCCTCCTGGGACTAACCTAACCCTAGGTCGGCCCTGAGGAGCCCCTCCCAAGGACTGGCGCCGCCACGCCTGGGATTGGGGACCCTCGAGCCCCAGCGCCCGGACCTACACTGCCACACCGCCGCCACCTGGGCTGCTAGGGGCGCCACCGGTCCTTCAGGGCGGGAGAAGGGCAGGCCCTCCAACGCCGGCGACCTTCAAAGGCCCCACGCCAAAACGCTTGGGCCCACGCTTCCGCCAGCGCCCTAACCTCAGCCCACCACTCCGCTCGCCGCCGCCTGCGGATGTCGGGCCTGCCAGCCTCCTTTGGTCTAACACAACCCTAGGTCAGCCCCCGAGGGACTCTTCCCAAGGGGCGTGGCGCTCACCACGCCTGGGATTGGGGACCCCAAGCCCCAGCTCCAGACTCACCTGGCCGCCGCTGCCACCCGTGATGCTAGAGGCGCCACCGGTCATTCAGTGCGAGAACGGGGCAGGGCCCTCCGAGACCCCGGCGACCTCGAAGGCCCACCGCGCCAAAATCTTGGGCCACGCTCCGCTCACCGAGCGGCCTCACTGCGCCACCCCCTCCGTCTCGCCGCACAGCGGACAGAGCGGACTGCCGGCTCTCCTGGGGGTTAACCTAACCCTAGGTCACCTCCGGCGGGCCCTCCCAGGGCCCTGGTGCGCAACTCCTGGGTTGGGCCCCAGAGCCCCAGCGACGGACTCACTCTGCCACCCTGCCACCACCTGGGCCGCTAGGCGCCCCCTGTCATTCAGGGCGGCCGAGCGGTAAGGAGCCCTCCGAGCCCCGGCGACCGTCAAAGGCCCACGCGCCAATCGCTTGGTCCCATGCTCCCGCTCGCCAAACCCTCACCTCGCCGGAACTCCATTCGCTGCACAGCCCAGGCTGATCGGCCTGCCGTCTGGTGGTAACCCTAACCCTAGGGCGCGAGTGGCCCTCACAAGAGCACTCACCGCAAGCGCCAGAGTCGGGAACCCGAGCCCCAGTCCCGGACTCACCCTGCCACCCTGCCGCCACCCGGGCTACTAGGAGCGCCACCGGTCATTCAGGGCAGGAAATGGGCAGGGCCCTCCAACCACCGGCAACCTTGAGAGCCCACCGCGCCAAAAATCTTGGGCCCACGCTCCTGCTCACCAGCGACCTCACCTCGGCCCGCCCCTCTGCTCGCTGCACAGCTGGCAAGCGGGACTGCCGGCCTCCTGGGGTTAACCCTAACCCTAGGTCACCTCCGGGGGCCCCTCCCAAGGCCCTGGTGCCGCAACTCCGGGTTTGGGACCCCGAGCCCCAGCGACGGACTCACTCTGTTGCCCTGCCGACACCCAGGCCGCTAGGGGCGCCCCTGTCATTCAGGTGGCAGACGGGAAGGAGCCCTCGAGCCCCCGGCGACCATCGAAGGCCCCCACGCCAAAGCGCTTGGGCCCACGCTCCCGCTCACCAGCGTGCTCACCTCAGCCTGCCCCTCGCTCGCCACAGAGCGGGCGGATCGGCCTGCCGGCCTCCTTTGGGCTAACCCTAACCCTAGGTTGGCTCACGAGGGCCCTCCCAAGAGGGCCTGGCGCTGCCATGCCGTGGATTGGGGACCCCCAGGCACCAGCGCCGAACTCACCCTGCCGCCCTGCCACGGGCCGGCCGCTAGGGAGCACTGTCCTCATTCAGGGCGGGAGATCGGGCAGGGCCCTACGAGCACGGTGACCATCGAGCTCCCCGTGCCAAACGCTTGGGCCCAAGCTCCCGTTCGCAGCGCCCTCACCTCGGCCCGCCTCCGCTCTCCACACAGCTGGCGGATCGGGCCTGCCGCCTCCGGGGGCTAACCTTAACCTAGGTTGGGCCCGAGGCCTTCCGAGGGACTGGCACCACCACGCTGGGATTGGAACCCTCAAGCCCCAGTGCAGGACACCCTGCCACCCCGGCGCCACCCAGGCCTCTAGGAGCGCCACCGGTCATTCAAACGGGAGAACGGGCAGGGCCTCGGAACCCCTGGCGACATTCAGCCCCCTCGCCAAGCGCTTGGGCCCACACTCGGCTCACCAGCGCCCTCCCTGGCCTGCCCTTCTGCTCGCGCAGAGCCGGCGCATCGGGCCTGCAGGCCTCCTGGGGGCTAACACTAAGCTTAGGTCGGTCCCTGAGGGGCCCCTCCCAGCGGCCTGGCACCGCCATGCCAGGGATTTGAGGACCCCGAGCGCCAGCTCGGACGCTCAACTGCCGCCCCCCACTTCAACCCGGGCTCCCTACGGGCGCCGCTGATCATTCAGGCGGGAGAACGCAGAGGGCCTCAGAGAGCCCGGCGACCTTCGAAGGCCACCCGCGCCAAACGCCTGGGCCACGCTCCCAATCGCCAGCGCCCTTACCTCGGCCCGCACCTCCACTCGCTGCACAGCCGGCGGATCGTGCCTCGGCCTCCTGGGGGCTTACCCCAAACCGAGGTCGGGGCCCAAGAGGCCCCTCCCAAGGTGCCTATCGCCGCCCGCCGGGATTGGACCCGGAGCCCTTGCGCCAGACTCACCCTGCCGCCCGCTGCCACCCGGGCCACTAGGGCGCGCCGGTCATTAATGGCGGAGAGCGGGCAGGGCCATCAGAGCTCATGGCAACCATTGAAGGCCCCCGCGCCAAAACGCTTGGTCCCACGCGCTCCGCTTCCAGCGCATTCACATCGGCCCGCCCCTCACTCGCCGCACAGCCGGCAGATCGGCCTGCCGGCCTCCTGGGCTAACCCTAACCCTAGGTGGGCTCACGAGGGGCCTCCCCGAGGTCCCTCCCGTGGCCTGTCGCCACCACGCGGAGGATTGGGGACCCCTGAGCCCCAGTGCCGGACTCACCCCTTCCGCCCGCCACCACCCAGGCCACTAGGGCGCCACCGGTCATTCAGGGCGGGAGAATGGGCAGGGCACTCCAAGCCCCGGCGACATTCAAAGGCCTCAGGGCGTCCAGCGCGGCCCACGCTCCCTCGCCAGCGACCTCAAATTGACCCCTCCATTCGCGCAGAGCCGTGGTCAGCGCCTGCCGGCCTCCTGAGCTAACCTAACCCTAGGTCGGGCCCTGGGGCCCCTCCCAAAGGGACTGCTGCCGAGCACCTGGGATTGGGGACCCCCAGTCACAACGCTGGACTCACCCTTCTGCCCCGCCCACACCCGGGCCACTAGGGCACGCCAATCATTCAGGGCAGGAAAAGGGGCAGGGCCCTCCTGCCCTGGTGACCTTCAAAGGCCCGGCAAAAACGCTGGGGCCACTGTCCTGCTCACCAGCGCCTGATCTTCAGACCGTGCCTCCATTCGCCCCAGACGACGGTTGGTCCTGCCGGCCTCCGGAGCTAACCTTTACCCTAGGTCGGCCCAAGGGGCCCTCCCAAGGGGCCTGCTGCCGCACGCCTGGCATTGGGGACCCCGAGCCTCAGCGCCAGACCCACCCTGCCGCCGCCACTCCCGGGCTGCTAGGGAGCCACGCATTCAGTCGGGGAGAATGGGCAGGGCCTTCCAAGTCCCCTGACATTCGAGGCCCCGGCACCAAAACTTTGGGTAACACCTTCCAGCTTGCCAGTGCCCTCACCACGCCGCCTCTCCGCTCGCTGCAGAGCTGGCGTATGGGCCTGCCGCCTCCCTAGGAGCTAAGCCTAACCTAGGTTGGCCCAGAGGGGCCCCTCCCAAGGGACTGGTGACCAAAGCCGGGATTGGGGACACCCAAGCTGCAGCCGGACTCACCCTGCCGCCCGTTGACATTGGGCCCGCTGGGACGTCGCTGTCACTCAGGGTGGGAGAATGGGCAGGAGCCTTGAGACTTGGTGACATTTGAAGGCCATACGCGCCAAAACGTGGGGCCCACGCTGGGCTCTCCAGCGCCTCACTCCAGCCCACACCTCCGCTCTCCAGGACAGCTGGCGGATCATGCCTGCCGGACTCCTGGGTGCTAATCACTACCTAGGACGCCGAGCGGTCCCTCCCAAGGGCCTTGCACTGCACATCGGTGGGGACCCCCAAAGCACGGCACCAGACTCACACTGCCACCCCGCCACCACTGGGCCGCTAGGGACGCCCCGCCGTCAATCAGGCGGAGACCGAGGCAGGAGCCCTCCGAGCTCTAGCAATGTTCAATGGCCCCTGCGCCAAACGCTGGATACCATCTCCGCACTCGCCAGCGCCCTCACCTCGGCCCACTCCTCCGCTCGCCGCACAGCCATTCGCATCGGTCCTGCTGACCTACTGGGGTCTAACCTAACACTAAACCCTAACCCCTAACCTTAAACCCTAAACCTTAACCCCTAACCCTAACCCTAACAGTTAACCCATACCCTAACCCTAACCCTACCCTAACCTAACCTAAACCCTAATCCTTAAACCCTAAACCCTAACATTCCTGAACCCTAACCTAACCTCTAACCCTAATTCCAACCACTAAACACTAAACTCCTAACCACCACTAACCCGAAACCCCACCCAAACCCTAACCTAAACCCTAACCCTACCCCGACCCTACCATACCCCTAACCCTACCCTAACGCACCCTTCAACCTAACCCTACCTCTAACCGTAACCTAACCTAACCCTAACCCTAACCCATACCTAACCCGACTCTAACCGTACTCTAACCCTAACTCTAACCCATACCCTAAACCTAACCTGTACCCTAACCTAAAACGTAACCTTACACGTCTCTAAACACGTGACCTAACCCATGCTACCTAACCCTAACCTAACTGTAGCCTAACCCGTAACCCAACCGTGCACTTCAAACCTAACCGTACTAACAAGAACCTAACCCGCACCTCATAACCCTAACGCCTAAGCCTGACACTACCCATACCTAACTCATACCCTAACCCGTACCCTAACCCTAAACCGTACCCTAACCGTCTAATCCATACGCCAACACTTACCCTAACCGTACCCTAAACCATACCCTAATGCATCTAACCCGTAGCCAAACCCTAACCCATACCCTAAACCTAACCCGTACTCCACCTAACCTAACCTATAAACCCCTAAACCCTAACCCGTACCCTAAACCCTAATCTGTACCCTAACCCATAACCTCTAACCTGTAACCCCTAAACCCAAGCCTAACCCATACCCTCTCCTTCACCTAATCCTAACCCCTACCCTCACATACCCTAGCCATAATCCATACCCTAACCTTAACCTGTACCCTAATCCAGGCCCTAACCCCGGGGATTGGTACACCTGAGCCCCACCACGGGATTCAGTCTGCCACCCGTCAGGAAACCATGCCCCTGGGCGCCGCAGAGCATCCCAGTGCAGGAGAACTGAGTAGGGCCCCTGAGCCCCAGCGATCCTTGGTGCTCCCTACACCCCAACCCTGAAGCCCACGCTCATCCCGCCCCCACGCCTTCCCTTCAGCATGCCACCGAGCTCATCAGCGAGCCGGCAGATCAGGCCTGCCGGGTTACAGGCTGGACCTGACCCTAGGTCGGTCTGGGTAGGGCCCCTCCCTGGGGCCGGTGCCGAGCCAGGGACTGGGGACACGTGAGCCCACAGGAGGAAAACCCTGCCAACCCACAGGAAACCTGTTGCTGGGAGGCTGTAGAGCATTCAGGGCCGGGAGAACCAGGAGGGCCCCCAGAGCCCCGAACTTGGCCGATCCCCTAAACCCAACCTTGAAGCCCATGCTCACCCACCCTGCACGCTCACTCAGCATGCGGAGCTCGCCCACATAGTGGGCAGATCTGGCCTGCGGAGTTCCTGGGCCCCAACCTAACCCTAGTTCATTCTGTGGAGGGGCCCCTTCCCAGGAGCCTGGAACCGCAGCCGGGATTGGGACCTGAGCCCCACAACAGGACTCAGTCTGCCACCCCAAGGCCCGTGCGCCTGGGAGGCCATAGAGTATTCAGGACAGGAGAACCAGGAGGGCCCTCCTGAGCCACCAGCGAAACATCGGCGGCCTCCCTCCACCCCAACACTGAGGCCCATGCTCACCTCCCCACACCCTCACACTCAGCCGTGAGCTCGCCATGCAGCAGATCGGGCCTGTGGGAGCTCCTGAGGCCTAACCCTAGCCCTATGTCGGCCGCGGGTTGGGGGCCTCCCCAGGAGCCTTACACCACAGCCCCGGGAATTGGGATACCTGTGCCCCACCGCAGGACTCAGCTTGCCACCTGACGGGAAACCGTGCCCTTGGGGCTCTACAGAACCTACAGGGCACGAGAACTGGGGAGGCGCCGGAGCCCATCCCCACATTTGGCAGCCCCCGTGCCCCAACCCTGAGGCCCATGCTCACTCCTCCTATGGCCTCATCTCAGCCCTCCACAGAGCTCGCCTCACAGCCTGCAGATTGGCCCTGCCGGGCTCCTGGACACTAACACTTACCCTAGGTTGGCCACAGAGGGGCCCTCCCAGGTCCTGGCACCCCACTCTGGGGTGGGGACACCCAGCCGTAGGACTCAGCCTGCAGCCCACAGTAAACTGTACCATTTGGGGGCACAACAGAGCATTCAGGGCAAGAGAGATTGGTGCACCCCCTGAGAGCCCCTTCTGGGAAACCCCAACCTTTGTCTGCCTGTCTGGATGAAACCCAAGGCTCACACTCACCCGCCCTTGTGCCCTCATCTCAGCGGCCTGGAGTTCTCGCAGGCACTGGGCAGTTCGACCTGCTGTCTCTTGAGGCCTAACTAACCCTGGGTCTTCTGTTGAGGGTCCCTCCCCGTTAGCCTGCCCTCCAAGGCACCAGGCATTGGCTCACCTCTGCATGACTAGAGGACTCAGCCTGCCCCACAGCAGGAAACTGTCCATTTGGGGCTGCAGCAAGGATTCATAGCAGGAAAATCAGAGGGCCCCCTCAGCCCATCCCAAGCAATCCCCACTTTCAGTGATCTCCCGGATCAATACTAGCTTCACACTGACCTTAAAACTTGCTCTCCATGGAGATCTTTTGAAATTCTCCACACTTCCAACCGATGGCATCATCCAGCTTCAGAGCCTTACCCAGCTTTAGGTCTTGAGATGGATTAAAATGGAAGTCATTTCAATGATGACGACGCTACTGGTGACCAAAAGATACATGCATAAATGCTTCATATCACTTGGCTTCAGGGAAATGCAAGTCTAAACCCCTATAGATGCCATATCACACGAGGCCGAATATCTAAAAATAAGAAGACATGAAACTATTTCATGTTGGAGGAGATGTGGAGAAATGGGAACCCTCTTACACCCCCTGTCGAATGAGGTCCGTACAGCCACTCCTGAAAATGAGTACGGAGTTTCCTCAAGAAGTTATAAATAAAGCTACCCTATGTCCCAGCAATTTGCACTACTGGGTATTTACCCAAAACAGACAGAGGGTAGAGAAAGACGGACACATGCACCACAGTATTCATAGCAGCATATCTATAATAGACAAACTGTGGAAGAGTGCAGATGACCATGGATAGATGAATGGATAAAGAAGATGTGGATCATATATATATAATGGAATATTACTCAGCCATCAGAAAGGATGAATACTTACCATCACACCGTCTGGGTGGAGCTGGAGGGTATTATGCTGAGTGGAATAAGTCAAGCGAAAGAAAGACAATGATCATATGCTTTCACTCCTATGTGGAATATCAGAAACAAGGAAGAGCCATAGGGGAAGGAAGGGAAAATAAAATGGGAAGTCATCAGAGAGGGAGAAAACTCATGATGGACTCAAACTATCACAAGAAACTGATGATTGCTGGAGGAGAAGTTGGGGGGTAACTGAGTGGAGTAGCAGAAGGAGGTCACACGATACAATGAGCACTGGGTGTTACACACGACTGAAAATTTATTGAAGACTACATAATTGAATTTAAATTAAAGAATAAAAGACCTCGAATAAACAATCCTAAGCATTTGTATGGAACCACTAAAGATTCCGAACAGCCAGTGCAATGTGGAAAAGAAAATCAAAGCTGGAGGACTCACAATTTCAGATTTCAGGTTATACTACAAAGCTGCAGTCATCCTAACAAGACAGTACGGCACAAAAATAGACACAGCGACCAAAGGAACAGGATACAAGTCAGACAGAAACTCCACAATTATGTGGTCCATGAATCTTCCACAAAGCAAGCACGATATCAAAAGGGAAAAGGACAGTCTCTACAACAAATGGTGTTGGGAAAACTAGACAGCTACGCACAAAAGAATGAAATTAGACTGCTTTCTTACACAATACAGACAAACACAAAACAGTTTCAAGACCTCAATATGAGACCTGAATCCATAAAAATCCTACAGGAGAGAAGACAGTAACTTCTTGACATGGACCATAACAACGTTTTTCTAGACTGTCTTCTGAGGCAAAGGAAATGAAAGCAGAAATAAACTATTGGGAATACAACAAAATAAAAAGTTTCCACACGGCAGAAGAACAATGAAAACGTAAAAATAATAAGACAACCTACTCAAAGGGAGAAGATATTTGCAAAGATCATATGCAATAAAGGGGTAGTGTCCAAAACATATACAACTGATACTACTCGACCCCCAAAAAACAAATAATCCTGTTAAAAAATAGGCAGAAGACATGGACAGACATTTCTCCAAGAAGAAATACAAATGGCCAACAGTCCCGTGAAAAGATGTTCACCATCACCCATCATCAGGAAAATGTAAATCCAAAGGACAATGAAGTAATACCTCAAACCTGTCAGAATGGCTAACATCAAAAGCACAACAAAGAGCAGGTGTTGGGAGGATGTGAATAAAAGGAAATCCTCACGAACTGTGGGTGGGAATGCAAACTGTGGTGACCACCATGGAAAACACTATGAAGGTTCCTCAAAAAATTAAATATAGAACTACCTACGATCCAACAATCACACTACTAGTATTTACAAAAGAATAGGAAAACAGTAACTTCAAAGGATACATGCACCCCTATGTTTCTTGCACCATTATTTACAATATCACAATATGGAAGCAACCCAAGTGATGCAGAAAAATTGATAAATGGATGATAGATGTGTGTATTCACACACACACACACACACACACACACACACACAAACACACACACAATGGAGTATTACTCGGCTTGAAAAAGAATGAAACCTTGCCATTTGCAGCCACATGGATGGAGCTAGCGAGTATTATCCTAACTAAAATCAGTCAGTCAGAGAAAGACAAATCCTATACGATGTCACTCTAATGGGGAATTTAGAAACAAACAAAAATAAATAACTACAAGAGAAAAAGGAGACACACCAAAATACAAACTCTTAACAATAGAGAACAAAGGGATGGTTACCAGAGAGGAAGTGGATAGAGGGATGAGGGAAATAGATGAAGCGGATTAAGAGGACACTTTTCTTGTATACCGAGTAATATATGGAATTACTGAATCACTCTATTGTACACCTGAAACGAATGTAACACTGTATTTAGCTCTACTGAAATTAAAATAAATTTTTTAAAGATTTTCTTTCAGGAACCTCTTTAAGAAATCTTTTCCTGTGCAATGTGCATAAGCATTACTTGGGAGGATTCACTCTACAATAATTATTCACTCTATGCCTTGAATTCAGTACGGAGTTCTTACTTTGGATCCCAGCCCGGGAGCCATGGTCCTTTTCTATCCAAGCTCAGCACCTATGCATTCAAGATTGGAAGTAGGGCACATGTCACTTCAGAGTCCAGAAAGCTATTATTGTTTCTGTTTCAGTGTGAGAGAGTCACAGACTTTGGGACAGCTTTCAGAGCAGGTTTATTATGGATCCTGGATCTCTACTTCAATGTTCATTGCCTGGATCCATTTGCTAATAGGTTCCCTGTGGATGGGCTTGCTTAAGCACATATATGGAAGATGCAAGGTGGGTGGGCGTGCGGGACAGGAAGAGGACCAAAAACGGACAAGGTCCGCCCTCCCCTGATCCAGGAACAGCTACGGAGAGTACGGGAGGTAGAATCCATGTGAAATTCAAGGTCACCAGATGAACACAGGAGGCACAGGTCAAGGGATCTGGAGTTGCAGGGGTTGAAGGCTGCTCTGAGCTACCCTCTGGGAGGAAGGGAGGAAAGGAATGAGGAGACACTCGCCTGCCCCTGACCAGCTGCCCACTGCTCTGACACGCATCAGTCTATGAGCTGACACAGCCTGGCTCAGGAAGGGCTGGCTCGGTCCCTCAATCTTCAGTGGGAAAGCTGGCCGCAGGGCTCAGAGACATGCTGTGGGAGATGAGAGGGAAAGCTGCTCCACCCAGGTCATCCCCTCCTTGAGCAGACAGCCCTTCAGAACTGCTAAAAAAAAAAAACCCACTACTTAGCGGTTGAAAGACATGCCAAGCATGAACTAAGGCATAGAGTTATGTAAATGACATTGATTTTTAAGTTCAGAGCTGTCATCTCAGGAAGTAGGGAGACAACCTGAAAGACTGAGGAGGGCAGGCCATGCTGAAAAAGGGAGACATGGCTTTCCTGATTGAGGGACCTGCAGCCCCTTCCAGGGCAGGGCATCATCCTTGCATCACATGAGATCCATGGAAGTGTTCCATCAGGGGGCCAGATGTTTGTCTCGAGAAGCTACCCTGGCATTGGACTGCACAGGGCACCGAGGGACGAGGGAGCCAGATGGAGGGTGGACAATAACCCGGAGAGGCCATGGGGCAAGAGCGGAGGCACATGACCTTGAAGATGATGATGAAAGCAGGAGGTGGCAGCATGGAGGCCGAAGCCCAAAAATACCCATGGGAGCAAGTGCACACAGCAACACTGACTGGGTGCCCTTCTGTCCAGGTGTTGCTGACTTCAGTGGGCTCCAAACTAGTCTACAGACTGGGAAGTGTGCACCACCCCCGGCCTCACTCCTCTTGCAGCTGCTGGGAATCAACGGTCACAGCCTGGTCAGCTTTCATGGAATCCAAGCAGTGGAACCCCCGCCACGCTGAACCTCTGGTGGTGGTCCAGTCGACCACTCAGTGCCTGGCCCAGACACTGATGTCTACGCTCTCACACAAACGTCACAGACAGGAGGGTGTCCCTGAATTCCACAGCACCTGATGAGACAGATCCACAGAACCCAACACACAGTGGTCACTTCGGGACTTCACCTATGGTCACTGCGGAGCTCACCATACCTATTTCCGACCCACAGAAGCCTGGTTCTGATCCCCCACAATACCATACATCCTGGTTGCTGACCTGGGGTCATGCCATAGAAACCATATGGCACCTTTCTTTTAAGTGAAGGCTATGCCACCTCCTTGAAAATATTTCTAATGAAGTACAAGTCCATCAGGACTAGGTGTGAATGGTAGCACACAGCCTGCATGGTAGTAGATCATGTAATTCTAAACAGGGTTAACCCCAAGCCTGTCTCACTTAACCTTCTCCACTCCCACTGAACTCATGGTCTGCCCTCAAAAAACCCTCAGGATGAAGCCTTTCATACACTGACATCTCTTCACCTTCTGCTTCAAATCTTGTCCAACCACAATGATATGAAACTAGAAATCAGGCTCAAGAAAAAGAAAAAATGGGACAGTTAAAAATAGGTGGAATTCGGGGGCCTGGGGTGGCTCGATGGGTGGGATCTGCTTTCAGCTCAGGTCGTGATCCCAGGATCCGGGATCCCTAGCCCCGAATCCAGGCTGCTGCTCAGTTGAAGCCCACTTCTCCCTCTCCACCCTGAACGCGTTCCCTCTCTCACTGTCTCACTCTGTCAGATAATTAAATAATCTTAAAAAGAATATGTGGAGATTTAACAACATGCTACTGAACAACCAACAGATCAAAGAAGAGAAATCAAAAAAATTTAGAAGTACCTTGACACTGATGAAAAAGACAACCTACAAAAAAACTTATGGGATGCAGCAAAGTAGCTCTCGGGGACATTCATAAAATTCAGGAGTCTTCATCAATCCATGAGAATGCTCTCCTATAAAGCAATCTGATAAGTGGTAAAGAGTAGAAAAAACAACAACAAACAAAGCCCCAAATTAGTAGAAATAAGGGAAATAACAAAAAGAAAGGAATGCATAAATAAATCACTAGGCTTAGAAGAAAAAAAAAAAAAAAACAATGAAAATGAGAGCTGCCTTTTTGGAAAGATAAACAAAACAGACAAACTTAGCTAGACTCACCAAAGGAAAAGAAGCAGGACTCGAATACAATCAGGAAAATAAGATAATGGATTCCTGTCTCATATCAAATCAAAAAGAACTCTTCAACCTTGGACACAACAACTTCTTGAACCACGTCTCTAAAGGCAAAAGGAAATAAAAGCAAAAATGAACTATTGGCGCTTCATCGGGATAAAAAGCTAGCTCCGGCAAAGCAAAGCGATCAACAAAACAAAAAGGCAACCTATGGAATCCGAAGGAGATATCTGCAAAATGATATTACAGATAAAGGGCTGGTATCCAAGATCAAAGAACTCCTCAAACTTCGACACCCCAAAAAAATGGGCAAGAAGACACAAAGAGATACTTCTCCAGAGAGACAAACAAATGGCCAACAGACACATGAAAAATGCTCCACTAACTTGCCATCGAGGCAAATACAAATCAAAAGCGACAATGAGATACCACCTTACACCAGTTAGAATGGTTACATAACAGGCAGGGGGCACCTGGGTGGCACAGTGGTTAGCGTCTTTGCCTTCAGCTCAGGGTGATCCTGGCATTATGGGATCGAGCCCCACATCAGGAAACTCCTCCGTTATGAGCCTGCTTCTTCCTCTCTCCACTCCCCCTGCTTGTGTTCCCTCTCTCGCTGGCTGTCTCTATCTCTGTGGAAGAAAGAAATAAAATCTTGAAAAAAATTAACAAGACAGGAAATTACAAGTCAGAGAGGATGTGGAGAAAGGAGCACCTGCTCACTACTCGTGAGAATTCAAGCTGGTACGCTACTTTTGATAGCTGATAGGAGAGTTCCTCAAGATGTTAAACACAGAGCTATCCTACGACCCACCAATTGCACTACTGGTATTTACCCCATAGATACGAGTAATGAAAAGAAGGGGCACCTGTATCCCAATGTTCATAGCAGCAATGGCCATAATAGCCCAAACTGTGGAAGGAGCCAAGATGTCCTTCGAGATGAATGGACAAAGAACATGTGGATTTCATCTATACAATGGAATATTACTCAGTCATCAGAAAAGGATGAATACCCACCATTTGCACCAACGTGGATGGACCGGGAGGATTATACTAAGTGAAAATTAAGTCAAGCAGAGAGAAAGACAATTATCATATGCTTTCACACTCCTATGTGGAATGGAAGGAATAGCATGGAGGACATTAGAAGAAGAAGGGAAAAGATGAAGGGAAGGTGAGAGGGGAAGATGAACCATGAGGAGACTACTGACACTGGGAAACAAACTGAGAAGTTGCAGAAAGGGAAGGGAAGGAATGGGTTATCCTGAGTGATGGAGCTGTAAGGAGGGGCACGTGTTGGGGCACCTGGAGTGTGCATCAGCGGTTAAGCATCTGCCTTCGCTCAGGGGCATGATCCGGCGTTATGGGATCAAAGCACATCCAGGCTCCCTCACGCTGTGAGCCCCTGCTTCTTCACTCTCCCACTCTCCCCTGCTTGTGTTCCCTCTCTCCGCTGCTGTCTCTATCTTTCGAATAATAAATAAATTCATAAAAAAAAAAGGAGGGCATCGTGTCAAATGAGCTCCTAATGGTAATATGCAAACAATGAATCATGGAACACTACATCAAAAACAAATGAAATACTGTACAGTGCTAACATTATTTTCAAAAAGAGAAAGATGTGAAATCCATACGAGGAAACCTATGTCACTATGTGCAAATGACATGAAATCCCGAAAGATTCCACAAAAAAAAAAAAAACCCTGTTAGAGAAATAAACAAATTCAAAAAGCTGCAGGATATAAAGTCAATATACAGAGAGGACTTTGTCGTTTTTATTTTTCAGATTTTATTTATTTGTACAGGAAGAGAAGAAAAGCTAGAGCAGGGGGAGTTTCAGAAGAGGAAGCTCAGATCCTCACTAAGCGGGGAGCCCAACATGCGGGGCTCGATCCACGGACTCTGGAATGCAGACGCTGAGCTGAAGGTGACGTTTCCTATGGAGCCCACCCAGATGACCCAACTTCTTGCATTTCTGATCCTGATGACACACTTTCTGCAGAAATTTAAAAGCAATGCCATTTACAATTGCATCAAAAAATCTAGGAATAAAAGTAACCAAGAATGAGAAGAAGACATAGTACACTCAACACATGGCGAAAGAAATGAAAAACATGAGTGTCGGGGGGCAGAATGTATGGGTCCAAGATTTGGAAGGCAACACAAACAATGGAAGCTTATGCCATGCTCATTAACTGGAAGAGTTAATTATGTGAACATGTCCTTCGTACCCAAAGCAATGGAACAGATGTGATGGAAATGCCTATCTGAATTCCAGTGGCTTATTCGGGAAATAGAAAACTGATCCTCAACTTGTAGGAATCACAAAAGACCCCAAATACTAAAGCAACCTGGAGAAAGAAAGGTGCAGTCAACACACTCCTGGATTTCAAGCTAGATTACAAAGCTGTTGTCATCAAAACAAGGATGGTACTGGCACTTAAACACAGACACCGAGTCAGTGGAACAGAACAGAAAGCTCAGAAACTTACCCTACGTGAATGATCTAACTACGACACAGCAGCAGAAGATTGCCATGAGAAGGACTGTCTCTTCAGTGGCGGTAACAGGCAAACTGGACACTAAATGCAGAAGAATATAACTTGGGCCACTTTCTTACACCACACACAAAATTTTTAATGGATGAATGAGTTTGAACATAACACCTGAATCCATAAACCTCCAAGAACACAGTACTAAATCTCTCGACAGTGTGGTTTTGGCAAAAGAGTCTTCAGATCGGACACCAAATGCAAAGCAACAAAAGCAAAAAAAAAAAACAAGTGGAACAACATCAACCGAAATCGTCCACAGGGCAAAAGAAACCATCAAAAACGTAAAGGCCCTGAGCCCAATAAGAAAAAAATATCTGCAAATCATATGTGTGAGAAAAGGTTAATATCAAAATACACACAACATCATACAAATCAAAACAAACAAAAAAAGTATAAAAAATGGGTGTAATATGTGAATAGATACTTTCAAAGATGGCACACAGGTGCCAACAGAACAGAAAAAGTTGCGACATCACTAATCATGGTCAGGAAAACATCAGTCAAACCCACTACATCGGCTATCCCCTCACAACTGTTGGAACAGAATTGTCCCAGAGACAGACACCAGGTAGGGTCAAGGGTGTGCAGACGAGGAGACACTGTGCACTGTTGGTGGGAGTGGAAATTGGTGCAGCCACGCTAGCGAGCCAGAACGGTATGGAGGTGCCTGAAAAAATAAATACAACCACCACATGACCCAGTAATGGCTCTACATGAGTATTGATTCGGGGAGAACACAAAAATACTGCCTCAAACAGACAGATACACTCCCACGTTCACATGCGCTATTCACAAATTACCAGACATGGAAACACGACCTTGGGGGCCTTATGCCGAGAAGTAATTCAGACACAGAAAGAACAAATACCAGATGCTCTCATGTACATTCCACGAGGAATAAACAAATACTGAACACATAGATGCTGAGAGCAGATTGGTAGGTGCCAGGATCGGGTGGCGGGATGGTAGAAAGCGGGTGAGAGGTGGTCAAAGTCTCAATGTTTGAGTGAGAAAATCCTGACAGTCATGAAAATGTTCTGTCCAGCATGGAAGACTAAAACTAACCCCGCAGCATGGGAGTATAGGTTTCCCCTCTCTTTGAAAGTACAGGGCTTTGAGAAACCTTGCACAGCAAGAAGATGGTGTCAGAAGGAATGGCCATTAATTTACACGGAACAATTAGACAGTGTGCTCAGACTCCAAATTTCCTTCTCTTTGGCTTTTCTTAGGCCTCAGGACACAAGATTTCTAACGGAGGCCAGCATAAATGAAGATAAGCAGCAGCAGAGGCTCACAGACACCATTCGAAGTGCTGGTGGCTGGATGGGGAAGATGGTTCCCAGCGGAAGGGAGATGGTTGGGGTGCCGCGCTCTGTCCTGCTTCTCCCCCAAAACAGATGCTGAACAGCGATTCTCACTGTTCACCTTTTTCATAAGAGAAATCCTCTTCAGATCATCTTCCTCTTGCTGAAGCTGGGTAATATAGTTCTTCAAGAAAGCCCAGTGTCTTAATGTGAGCGTTTAAAATGTGAGGGATACTTGTACCTGAGCATTGCTGAGGGAGGAGATGTGAAGGTTCTCCCAGACACAAACCTCAGCAGATCCACCGGGAAAGGCACCTTCCTCAGCTGGGAACACGGACCTACCTCCTACCCCCAGAAACCCTCTCCTTCCTCGGTCAGGACAACCCACATCAGCTGGGAATTACCCCCATTCCTCCGATTCTCTTGCTCCTAATAGCTAACCTATCCAGCAAATCCTGTGAGACTCCATCTTCAAAATGGACCCAGAATAGATCTAACCACTCCATCCAAGGCCACCTGTCTGGTCCACAGTGCCTGAGTTCCTGGAAAAGCTTGAGTATTCACCTGCCTTGCCATCTTCAACCCACTGTCATCTGTTCTCAGCTTACTGTAGCCAGGATGGCCCAGTGAAACAGCTGGTCTCATGGGGTTATAGCCCACTTCAGAATACTTTCTGTCATCCTCTGAGGTCATGTCTAAGCTGCAGCAGCTGTGCTGCCCTGTGGCCACAGGGCTTTCTTGCTGACTCCCTGGACATGACCTGGAATTCTCCTGCCCCAAGAGCCTTTGCACATGCTCTCTCCTTCTGTTCAGAATGCTCTTGATGTGTTCTCCTCACCTTCGGAGAAGGTCGTGGGTGCGACAGGGACAGAAGGGTGACGGCGCTGTGTGTTGTAGGTGAGGCTGGTGGCCCAGAAGAAGGTTCTCTGCCAGCTCTCCGCCTGTGCCTCACATGTCCTCAGCCAGGAACTTGCACACAGCCCTCACACTGTCACAACTCTCACCCAGGTTACCCCAGCCACCCCTCGACACACCCTGCCCCACACCTGCTGCAGGAGAGCATTCAGCTCTCCTCTAGGGACCCTGTCAGCTACCCAGACCTGGAACTCCCGTCGCCTGCAAAGCTCCCGGATTCCCCCATCTGCTTCCAAAATCACACATGGCTCAAGGCTTTCATGAGAAATCTATAAGCTAACTAATGAGGTTCCACCTACTTTCCCATTCTTTTTTGCCTCTCTCTCCACCTTCTTTTCCTACCTGTGCAAACTGTAACATATCAGTGGAACATGAACATGCTGTGAAGACCTGAATCTTTCATTGCAGCTTTCTGAGGACTCTTATGTGATAAGCAACTAGTGTATCCTACAACAGGTGTTTTTACAACTCTCATCTATAAGAATAATGTACAGCCAATTCACTACAATTTTCCACTCTTCATGAAGCAGAACACTTTTTCCTTTCTTCTTTTCTTAAATTCTAGTTAGTTCACATGCCATGGGATATTCGCTTCAGGGGTAAGATTTAGTGATTCTCACCTGCATACAGAACCCAGTGCTCATCACAAGAAGTGCCCTCTTAACACCCCTCACCCATTTAACCCCTTCCCCAAGCCCCTGTCCTGCAGCAACACTCGTTTGTTCTCAAGGTTGAGTCTATTTCCTTGTTGCCTCTCTCATTACCCTCAACTCTGTTCATCTGTTTTCTTTCTGAAATTCCACAAAGCGTGAGGAGCATAGGATATTTGTCTTTTCCTCACTGATTTTGCATGTGCTTAATACACTTCGGGAGATCATCCACATCCTTGTACAAATGGTAAAGATTTCATTCTTTTTGAAGCTGGGTCATATTCCATTATATATATTTATGCTATCCACATCTGCTTTATCCATTCATCAGTGCATGGACTTTTGGGATTCTCTCCATGTTTGTACATGTGGACTTTTGCTGCTATAAACATCATGGTTCATGGACCCCTTCGAATCTGCATTTTTGTATCCTTTGGGTAAATACCTACGAGAGCGAATTGCTTGGATCATGGGGTTGTTCAGTCATTTTAACTTTTGAGGAACCCCCACACTGTTTCCAGACTGGCTGCACCACTTTGCATTCCCACCAACAGGATGGGAGCGGGATTCCCACTTAAGCAGAACATTATCTGAGCGGCAATTTCGAAAGGAAACAAAACATCTGGGAGATGCAGCCCAGAGTCAGGCAAGCAGTTGCAGAATTCACCCCAAGGCTCCTGGCCAAGCCCCTTGAAGCCACCAGCAGCCACTATCCAAAAAGAATTCCCAGCTCTCCTTCTGACTCCACCACCAAAAGAAACTACAGAGAGAATATGGCACCTCAAAATATCCAGATAATACATTTAGCAATACTAGAAAGTCCAAACTCAACTTTTAAACAGGAACAGGCGCTTTGGATAATTTTTCAATTTTCCCTCCACCGTAATTTTAACTCTTCTGATGAAAACTAATCAATAATGAAACATCACCTTTGTCAAATGACATCATCAACTCTGTATCAGATGCAAAAAAAGCCACCTAACTCTAGATGCCATCACCATATCTAGGCCCAATTGAATAAACACTGTCAGATGAAGGAACAAATTAGATGTTACAAACAGGCACAGAAGTGAATCTCACCTTCCCTTTCTAATAAAAGAGGTTCTAGGGAAACAGATGGTCAAAATACATTTGTAAGCAATAAATGAGAAGAGAAATTGTGATCCTGCAAGATTCTACCTGCAGGAAACTAAGTAATTCTTGCACCAAACCCAGAATGCTGACAGCTACTTCAATTTTTACTTTGGGCTCAACTAGAGAAAAAGAAAAGCCCAGGAGGTTTTGGGATAATGAGAGGTTTTACCTCCAGCCTGACTATAATGTAGGACTTTGCCAAACATGACCTGTTTCTCTGAACACTGGCATCCTGTGACAAGCTGCCTCACTGACTCCACGATGCTGCGTTCAAAACCTCGGAGTGTCGTGGAGTCAGAGCAAAGAAGAATGCTGTCAGCTGGGAGAAGAGAGCACCTCTGACCTAAAGCCTGACACACTGCACTTCGGTTTTCTGGGCGAGAAGGAGGCAACACATGCTTGTTGTTTGTCGGCTAATTACCTTAGTTCTCAAGACCTGACCTTGCCTTTTCTGGAAGCAGACTTACTCTTCTAAGGGAAACCCTCAATTCGTCTTGTGCCAATGCAACTAGAGTGGGGTCTGGTTTATGCCCGCCTCAGGACCCACCTGGAGGATTTTCCTGCATGATTCTAACAGCCAATTACCACTAACCCGGGGCACACGGGGCATGCTGAAGTTGGGGGGCGGCTCTGGGGCTTGCTGCTGCCACACCTGTGTCTGGGGAGGGGCCAACCTGCTGAACTTCGGGGGTACTGCTCAAGAGGCATCACCTGCCTGTGTCCAGAGGAACGGGGGGACACATCACTGAAGGTGGGACTCTGTGAGGTCAGCCTTACCCGCCTCTTCCCGGGAACAGGGAAACCCTGAAATTCTGCAACCCATCCCACAAAAGCTCGGTGAGTGGGCGCCCTGGAGTTCACAGGTAATGGGAATAAAAGCCAGTTGAGGACTTGGGGGGCAGAAGAGACTTTAAAGGGAAAAAGAAAACTCACCTGAGTCCCCACAATGAACCCTCTCCCACGTGCCCTTCAGAACCACCTGCCTCCCACCTGGGGCGCACCCTACCCCAGACCCCCCACTCCCCCGGTGCATGCTGCTCACTCACCACCCAGGACTCCACAGGGCAGCTACTCTCTCTCTCCCAATGCCCCTTCTTCTGCCCCAGGTCTGCACCCCTGCAACTCTCAGGAACAGCCCACAAGAGATGTAAGCTCCACCCCCAAGCAGTGATTGGTCAGGGAGTGTGGTGCTCCCAGCCTCTGGATGCCAGGCAACCTGCCCTCAAGCCCCTGGAACCTGAAGAAAGTGCAGGGGGTCCAAGAGTTGCCTCCTCTACCCGAACACCAGCACCGGCATGGGTGGGGTCCTGGGCCGGGACTCCCCACACACCTGGCCCCTTCCAGGGACCCCTCTAGCTGAAGACCACCCTCAGAGTCCTGCCCCTTCCCTTTCTGCACCAGCCCTCCCTGCTGGGGGTGTGGCCTGGTTCTGAGCCAGGTCAATGGCTCTCAGACCCTCAAGGCTTGGGCTTTAGAAATGCAATGATTTCATGCATTTTCGTATGTCCATGTCAGTATGACTTTTTTGTCTTGCATGAGGAGCCAAGAGGTTCTTTTTATTTTTCCTTATCTTCATGTTGGCATTTTTGGTTATTGTTTTCTTCTTGAAGCAGATGTACAACATGTGCTTAGGGGCAGAAGGGCCCATCCCTTTGAGTTTTGCCCAATCATTTTGAGGCCGGGAGTAAGAGAGTGTTGGAAGGATAAGCTTCCCTGGGATCCCAGGATCAGGGCCCACAGATGATATAAAGATAAAAATTACTTTCATCATTATAATTACAACTAAATGGAGGAATTTGAGACAAAAGCACCTTTCAGAGTACCAAGAAATCAAAAGGATGCCCTCGGCAACTACCTGCTCATGGTCAGCACAGGTAACAGAAGTGTTCACGGTCTCTGGACTCCTGCCCTTCTCCTGCCCAAATCTCTGAAGCACACAGACCACTTAAAATCAGAATTGTAGAACTGCTAGACACCTTAGAGATGTCTGGCACCATTCCCTAGGCCTGCATAATAAAACACAGTAGCTCATTGTCACAAACTAATTTCAACATGGTGCCCCTGGATGCCGAGAGTTCTTTCTCTGCAAATGTTGACTAATGTAAGTCAAGTCATATGCATTTAAACACTAGGATGGCTGGGAAGTCATGGTAGGTAAGAGCAATATTTTAGCCATGTTTATAAGCATTGGCTCACATTGTAGAAAGAGGCTAGAGCTAGTGTTTTAAATACTATTTCAGACCTGTTTTACAGCACCCTCTGAACATGCCAGAGCCTGAATGTCGACTAAAGAAGGACGGTTGGTTTCAGTAACTTTAATACCAGGAATATTATACTGTCTGTATTCCTAAGGATCTTTAGTATGTTAGCCGCCAGAGGTCCTCCACTGAGGATAACCGATCTTAATGATCACCATGGGCAGAGGTGAAACCAGCTGAATTCGTTCCAGTTGCCCACATGACAAGAAAATCCTGATCCTTGATAGGTTTCCAGATCGAGAACCAGAGATAAGAAAATAGTACCCTGTATGGAACTACAAGGGATTTGGAAGGTCAATTTGGATCCCACTTGGTTTCTGGCACTAAAATCCTCTGTGACTCATGTCATCTGAGTCCCTGCTTAACACCACCTGAAAATGTGCCTACAAAATATCTACACCTAGTTGAGAAGTTGGAAGAGGCAGAGATACACTAAGAGGAAGCAGTATATGCTCTAAGAACAGGTGTTCAGAAGCCATAACTTTGGCATATTGGGTTATTTCTAAAAAGAGAACACATGTTGAATCCATATTTCTAATAGATGACTCACCAGATGATTTAAAACCTGAAGGAGGAAGGCCAAGAAGTAAACGAATGTGTCATAGTTCACTCAGAAATCATGTTGTTGGCTGGCTGAGGATGTCGATACTAACACCATCACTAAGAGTGAGGAGCTTCTAATTTCTATACGGCCATGTTGACCCCTTGCTCAGAGCCACCAGAAAGGGCAGCTGGGGGAGGGGCACCATCACTCACTATGAGGTGGGGGAGCTTCCCATTTTCCATAGATGCCATGTGGCCCCTTAAGCTCAGGGGCCACCAGAAGGACAGCTGAGGGGACCACAGCCAAGGCACTGCCAGGTGTGGCTGGGCCGGCAGAAGGCTCTGACTTAAGGCTCAACTCCTGTCGTTATTATAATGCTCTTCACAAAGAAATGCCATTGTGTGTGAGCCCTCATGTCAGAAAAGGTTCAGAATTTCCATTGTGAATTCCCTCTCTGACCTTTAGGATATGTAGCAAAAGTTCCATTTAATTTTTAAACATTGAAGGACTTCCTGGTTTTTCTTTTCACTATGACTGGGCTCACATTCCCTGTGGTCTAGAATAGAATCTACTTAATTTCAGGGAGTTTAACATTTGAGCCTTGATTCGTGGCCCACCTACCGGCATCTATTTGGTAAAGAGTCTATGACCACTTGTGAAAATAATGTATTCTGCATTATTATGGAATGTTCCTATATGTTCAATTAGGTCACATTTTGTTGTTACCAATGTTTTGTCATGCTTTTTCTGTCAGATATTGAGAAAGGTATATTAAAATCTTCAAACAATGCTGCTCTATTCAAGCGTGGCATTGGAGAATCTACCCAAATGTGTAGAAAGGCAAGAGAAACAAAAGTATAAGAATTGAGGAGATAATTGTGACTATTCACGAATAATACGATTGTGTACATAGGAAAATTCCAAACAGTCTATAAATACTATTTAGAATCAAAAATGTTATTTTATAAATTTTGAAGATGGATTGTAGCTTCCCATTGGACAGTTTCTGAAAAAACGTAGAACCTGTAAATCTTGGGGTAGAGCAGAGATTGCACTAACCATTTAGAAAATTCAGTGGGACTTCATAAAAATGTGACATTTCTCCTTATCTTATGACCATAAGAAAATGAAAAGTGAACAGCAGGCTGGGAAGTAAAGATTTGCAATACACACACTGACAAAGACTTGTCAATAAAAATTCCTGCTCATCAACCAGTAAAAAGTCTATTTTATAAGCAGAATACTTACAAGGATTATTCTGATGGCCAATAAGAACAGGAAAGGGTGCTCTACAGTATTATTTTCAGGAACAACAAGGGCCTTTCTAAAAATGAAAACATACACACAAACCAGTATTCCCCTAGATGGATGACGTCCTTATTTCCTGAGGACAGCGAAGAACAAGACTAGCATCAAAAGTAAGAGTGATGTGAATTCCTGACACTCAGAGGATGGACAATTGACCTCAAACTACAGTACAATTTCTAGGCATCATTCGGTCCTCTGAAGGCAGACAACTCACACCCCTTCCTACACACCACACGGTTGCTTCCCAACCCTACCATCAAAAAGAAGAAGATGAGAAGCAGATAGGACTAGTGAAATAGCAAAAAAGGAAAAATCACATGTGGGGATTATCCACAAGAAACACACTGGTCACATAACCAGTGTAAGGAGTGTAGAGGGAACCCTGACAAGGACAGAGACTCAAGAGGTACTTCTCTGGGAAATGCTGTCTGAAATCGTCACACCTTGAAGTACGAGCTAATGAGGGCATCGGAAGGCATACCCTGAGGTTTGTATTAGCATGAACAGAGAGCTCTAGGAGAGCTCCTGGGTTCTGGACTCAGGAATGAAAGAAGGAAATACAAGATGAACAGAACACCACCCAACAAGTTAGATCTTACTGACATTATCAGTTTCTTGTCTTTTCCCAACCAGAAGCAGCATACACATCTTTTCAAATTGCACATGAAATATTTACCAAGATAAATCATATCCTGAATCAAAAAATAAGCTTGAACAAATTTTAAAATAAGTGAAATCATACAAAATGTATCCTCAAACAATAATGGAATTAAGCTAGAAATTAATGAGAGAAGAAGGAAAATATCAAACACTGGCATATTAAACAGCATGCTGAACAATTCATGGGGTCTGAAAAGAAGTCTCGAAATAAGTTAGAAAATATCGAACTGAATGAAAATGAAAACTAACCATATCAAAATGTGCGGGATGCATCTAAAGCACGAGTGCTCAGACGGAAATTTATAGTACAGACAGTCACCAACTTATAATGGTTTGACTGATTTTTTGACTTTATGATGGAGTGGGGAAAAGTGATATGCGTTCAATAGAAACTGTACTTCAAATTCTGAATTTTGATCTTTTTCCCAGGCTAGCAATACTCCCCTGTGAGACACAGCTCTCAGTCAGCCACATGATCATGAGGGTAAGCAACCAATACACTTACAACCATTTTGTACCCATACAACAGAAATACTGTTTTTCATTTTTAGTACAGTATTCAATAATTACATGAAATATTCAACACTATATTATAGAATAGTCTGTGTGTGAGATAATTTTACCCAACTATAGGCTAATGTAAAATGTTCTGTGCACATTTAAGCTAAGCTATAATGTTCGGTAAGTTAAATGTATTAAGTGCATTTGGAAGCATGATATTTTCAACATACAATGGAGTTTATCAGGACATAACCTCATGCGTAAGCGGGAAAAGCTGTGATTAAGGAAGTACTTACATTAGTAAAGAAGAAAGGTTTCAAATCAATAGTTTAAACTTCCACAAGAAACTAGTAAGAAGAAGAACAAAAATAAAACCAAGAAGCAATCAGAAGAAAGAAACAAGGGAGCACCTGGGTGGCTCCAGTCAGTCAGGCATCTGTCTTTGGCTCGGGACATGATCCCCAGGCTCTGGAATGTAAGCCCTGCCATGGGCTCCCTACTCCGCTCAGCAGCAAGGGAGCCTCGCGCCTCTCCACTCCTCTGCCTTGCCCTCCCCTGGCCAGCGCTCATTTTTCTCTCTCACTCTCAAAATAAATAAATAAAATCTTAAAAAAAAAAAAAAGAAAACAATAAAAGAGGTAATACAGAGTGAAGAAAACAGAAAACAGAAAGATAAAAGAGAAAATGAATCAAGCCAAAAGAAGTTCTTTCCTTAAATAATCAATAAAACTGAAATGTGTGCAGCAAGACTTCACAAAAAGAGAAAAAGACACAAATAATTATCAAAAATGAAAGAGGAAATACTTTACAGATCCTGTAGTCAATAATAATAAGGAAATGCTACAAACACATCAATACATGTAAATTCCACAGCTTAGATGAAACTGAACAATTCACAAAGCACAAAATAATCAAAGAAATCACTCAAGATAAAAAGACAACCTAAATAGTCCCATAAATATTTTTAAAAATGAATCTGTAGTTTAAAATCTTTCAAGAAAAATTCCCTGGCCCAATGGTCTCACAGACAAAATCTACAAAATAAGAGGGCAACTTTAACTCCACGCTGAAATCTCTGCAGAAAAGACTGTTTAGGAGATGCCTGTCACGAAGGCTGTTTTGGTTAGGCACGGCCGCATCAGACCTTCCGAGAACTTCAAAGGCTGTAATAGAAGAAAATGACTAATATCTTTCATGAACACTTGAAGCACAATTTCTTGACAAAATAATAGCCACCAAGTCCAGTAATATATATGTATATATATGAATAAAACACACAAGCAAGTTAAGGCGAAATACCAGGGCTGGTTAAATATTAGAAAATCCATCAATATAATGCACCATATTCAAAGCTTTAAAAGAGGAAAAACCCTACATGATTATATTAATTCATGCAGAAAAAGTATTTGACAAAATTTAACACCGAATTCATGATGAAAACTCTTATTGAAACTGAAATAGAAGGAATCTTCTTCAGCGTAAATAAGTGTAATCTATAAACCTGCAGCTAACATTCATACTTGATAGTGAAGGACTGCATCGTTTCCCGTTAGATTGGGAGCGAGGGCATGTACCCCATCAGAATGGCGCTACAAATCCAAAGTCTGACACCACCAAGGCAGAGTCTATGAACTATGAAATTAGTACCACTAGTTTAGATATCTTAGCGGCAATTTCACAATAATAAAGTTAAACGTTTATCATATGCTCCAACATTCCTTATTTCAGCAGAAATGTATATATATGTGCACTTAAAATATGTACAAGACTGCTTCATTGCAGGTGTAATCATTATATCCCCAAACCAGAAACTCTCAAATGCCTTCAACAGGAAAAAAAAGACAAAGCAGTGGTATGTCCATACAATAGGATACTATTTAGCAGTGAAGGAAAGAACAACTCGATGAAACTCAAACATTATTGTGGGCAAAAGCAGCCAGGCACAAAAGAGTACATACTGTGCGCGATTTCATCCATACCAAGTTCTAGAACTTAGGCACGACTAAGCTAGGATGATAGAAATCACAACAGTGGTTGCCTGAGGGGAAAGGTTGTCTGGGAAACCGGCCCAAAGGGAACTTTTCTGGGGTGATGTAAATGTTTTCTATCTTGTTTTGAGTAATGTTTTTCACTGCTGATTACGGTATCCAAGCTCACAGAGACTGAACATTTTAAGGCTGTGCATTTCTTTTTAAGATTTTTTATTTTTATTTTGCAGAGAGAGAGCGCGTGAGCAGGGGAGGAAGACCAGAAGGGGAGGAAGAGGGGGAGGGGGAAAGAATCTCAAGCAGACTCCCATTGAGCACAGAGTCTGACTTGGGGCTTGATCTCACCACCTGAGATCAGGACCTGAGCTGAAACAAAGAGTCGGAGCCTCCAACTGACTGGGTCACCCAGGAGCCCTAAGACAGTGCATTTCTATTTTACCTCAATTTAGTACAAAGAAAAGAAAGCCTTGATGAACATCGCATGACTTTCTATGGAACATTTTCATACCCTCTCCATTCGATCTTGTCAGCAACCCTGAGAGGTAGGAAGATGGGACTATTTTATGAAGGAAACAGGGAGAGGAGCAGAGTGAGAAAGGGACTTCCAGAGCACAGCCTGTGCCAGGCAGGGACCAAGGCCCAGGTGTTTGGGACTCCACAGCCAGTGCTTTCCTTACACGTGCTTCGGCTCTCCATCATGTGTTCTCCCGCACCCACAGGCATTGCAAGTGCCCGGGGCCGAGGTGATGGTGGGCTTCCACAACTCTCTCCGCGTTTAGCCCCTCTCCACATACTCAAGTCCTGCCTACAATTTCGCCTTGAAAAGTCTGAGAACTGCTGATGTGACAGATGCTAAAACAAGTGCAATGTCCGGGGCTCCTCTCTTCCGCTGTACACCCTTTACGGTAGGACCAGACCCAAGACACTGGAGTCTGATTTCACTCTGGGCTAAAACAGTTATATCTGCCTGCAATGGTGCAGTTTCAGAAAGGTACCTGCTGTTACATCAGAGAATGTAAAACTGAAAAAGAGCAGCTGGAGAGGAAGTCACTCAGCCGTGGTTCTGCCTCCTGTGGCCCGGAAGTAAATCGCTAGTCACTCCTCTCTCTGTGCCTTCGTTTCTCCATCTTTGAGACAAGGACATAGACCTCAAGATAAGATCTAGGGCCTAGAGCTGGAGGTAGTATTCATCTTTTCATAAAACTTTCACATGAGACACACTGTGTCTGGCCCAGGCATCCCTGGGATGCTCATTCCAGAGTAAATTCTCACTAGTCATTGAGATGGGGTTTACTTGCTCCCCACTGCCGGTAGGGGAAGAAGCACCTAGGACCCTCCGGGTGAATCACCGCTACCAATTTCTGTCAAAGAGATTTCAAGGAACCTGACAGCCTCTATGTGTCACTTCTGGGCCAGATATTGGACTTGTGAATAACCTGGGTCCTGGTCCTAGTTCGTTAATAGCTGACAATGCAGCTCTTAAAGAGACCCTCCACTCTGTAGGACTTGCCAGCCTTGTCCATAAAATGGAGTTAGTGATCCCTGTCTACTTCCCTGGATTGGTGAGAGACCTAATGAAGTAAAAATTATGGATGTGCTTTTTGAGCAGAATAAGCCTCCTACCAAGATAAGGGGCTCTTCTCTTCCGGGAGGCCAAGAAGTATCTTTTAAACCCTTGTGGTCGGAACCAACCTACCTTTCCCGGTGCCGCCTGTGCTGTGTCGCTCCTACCACTAGATGGCGGTAGCTGTCACTTGCAGATTCAGAAAAGAAGAGTGTGTGGGAGAGCCAGGGGCCCGCCTGCTTTAAGAAAACTAGGCCAAAGCCGGCTCGTTACATCCACTTCCTAATGGAAGCAGCCAGTTCAGTCTGGATTTCTCCATTTTGCAGGCAACAATGCAAAAACTTCCTGGCTCCTGTGCATTTCAATGCTAATTATTTGGCTTGAGATCAGTCTTTATTTCCCGGGAACTGGCTCTGGAGCCTGCCCCACCTTCTGCAAGTACAGGCCTTTCTCCCCTGAGGCCTCCCGACCCCCTCTCTCCATACTCCCCAGGCCCCACCCTCAAGCCTGCTCAAAGTGCATTTCTTGTCCTGCCTTTTTTAAATCTCAGCTGAGTTCATCAAGCACTTCTGTCTGCTTACACCAAAGGAACATGCTGTGAGCCTGAGCCCTGCCCTCAGGGGAGGGAAAAGCCTGAACCAGCTTGAGCTCCCATCTGCCCCTGCCTCTGCCTTATGTGCATGATTTTGAACAAGGGTTTCTAATTCTCCATGTTCTTCATTTTCCTTACTTTTAAAATGGGATTAATAAAAAAATTAAATGAGTTAATGTTGGTTGTTAGGAATAGGGTCACAGCACTTTGTAGGCACTAATAATTATTTATTGAGCACCTGGGATGCTTTATAGGTACATTATCCAGATTTAATGACCATACCAATGGCTCAGAGAAGTTAAGCATCGCGTGCCCAAGGATTTGCACCGGTCAGAAGTAAAGACAGAATTTGGCGGGGTTCTGGCTCCAGGACCCCTGCCTTCAGCCACTCTTAATGAGAGAAAATGAGCAGCAAAGGCAGGAGAAAATCAAAGACTAGAAAATGCAGACCACACTGTCAGTCCCAGAATGGCTGCAAATGGGCCATCTAAACCATGCTATCCGGGTCTCAGAGATCTGTCCTGATCAACTCAAACTCACTGGAGCCTTTGGGATCTGGGGCAAGACCC
>NW_024426841.1:125056-127651 GCF_017311325.1 Ursus maritimus
AGGTGCTTGGGGAACCCCAAGCACCAGCGCCGGACTCACCCTGCCGCCCCGCAGCCACCCGGGCCGCTAGGGGCGCTGACGGTCAACGCGTGAGCCCCAGCTCAGTTGTTTTGCCCGCGCGACGCTGCCCGCTAGGGGCAATGTCCTCACAGGGTGGGAAACGGCAGGGCTCCTCCGAGCACCCGGCGAGCTTGGAAGGCCGGCCGTGACAAAACGCTAGCCCACGCTCCGCTCGCCAGAGCTCTCCCCCGCCCGCCTCCACTCGCCGCACAGCCTGAGGATCGCTGCCGGCCTCCTTTGGGCTAACCTCACCCTATGTCGACCCCGAAGGACCCTCCCAAGGGACCTGGCACCGCTCAAGCCGGGGATTGGGGACCCTGAGCCCCAGCTCCAGACTCACCCTGCCACCCCGCCTCCATCCAGGCTGCTAGGCGCTGCCAGTCATTCAGCAAGGGAGAACGGGGGGGCCCTCAGAGCCCCGGCAACCGGGCGTCCCCCATGCCAAAACGCTTCGGCCCACGCACCCGGCTCGCCAGCGCCCTCACTCGGCTCACCCTCCACCCCCGCACAGCTGGCGGATCGGGCTCGCCGGCCTCCTGGGGCTAACCCTAACCCAGGTCGGCCCCGAAGCGCCCTCCCAAGGGGCCTGGTATCGCCTTGCCAGGGATTGGTGACGCCGGAGCCCCAGCGCCGGACGCACCCTGCCGATCCGCCACCCCCGGGCCGCTAGGGGCGCTGCCGGTCATTCAGGAGGGAGAACATGCAGGGCCTTCAAGCCTTTGGAGAACTCTCAAGGCCCCGCACCAAAACGCTAGGGCCCACGCTCCCATTCGCTAGCGCCCCTCGGCCCGCCCCATGGCTCACCGCACAGCCGGCGGATCAGGACTGCCTGCCTCCTGGGGGCTAACACTAACGCCAGGTCAGCAACCAAGGAGCCCTTCCCAAGTGCCTAGCGCCGCCACTCTGGGGATTGGGGACCCTCGAGCCCCAGGGCCAGACTCTACCCTGCTGCCCCCACTGCCACCTGGGTGCTAGGGCGTCGCCGGTCATTCAGGGCGGGAGAACGGGCAGGCCCTCTGGGCCCCTGGCGACCTTCAAAGGCCCCATTCACCAAAACACATGGGCCCACGCTCCACTCGCCAGCGAGCTCACCTCAGCCCGCCCTCAGCAAGCTGCACAGCTGGCGGATCTGGTCTGCCGGCCTCCTGGGGACTAACACTAAACCTAGGTTGGCCCCGAAAGGCCCCTCCCAAGGTGCTTCGCCGCCAACCAGGCATGGGCACCCTGAGCCCCCTGCTCCGGACTCACCATGTCGCCCCTCTGCCACCCGGGCACTAGGGGATCGCCGGTCATTCAGAGCGGAGAACGGACAGGACCTCCGAGCCCCCGGGAACTTCAAGGCCCCCTCGCAAACGCTGGGGCCCACGCTCCTGACGCCAGTGCCCTCACCTCAGCCCGCCTCCGCTCGCCACACAGCTGGCGGATCTGGCCTGCCAGCCCCCTTGGGGCTAACCCCTACCTAGGTCGGCCCCCGTGGGCCCCTTCCAAGGTGCCTGGCGCCGCCTTGCCGGGATTGGGGTCCCCGAGCCCCTTCGCCGACTCACCCTACCGCCCACTGCCAACCGGGCCACTAGGGGTGCAGCTCGGTTATTCTGGTCGGAGAACGGGAGGGCCTCCGAAACACCAGGGCCATTCGAAGGCCCCCACACCAAAACTTGGGCCCATGCTCCCGTCGCCAGCGCCTGACCTCGGCCCACCACTCCCTCACCACACACCTGGCTTTTCAGGCCTGCCGGCCTCCTTTGAGCTAACACAACCCTAGGTCAGCCCCTGAGGGACCCTCCCCAAGTGCCTGGAGCCGCCATGCCGGGATTGGGGACCCCGAGCCCCAGTCCTGGACTCACTGCCGCCCTGCCACCACCCGGGCTGCTAGGAGCACCACCGGTCATTCAGGGCGGGAGAACGGGCATGGCCCTCCGAGCCCCTAGCAACCTTCGAAGGCCACCCACGCCAAAATGCTTCGGCCCACGCTCCGCTTGCCAGCGCCCTCACCTCGGCCCGCCCCTCCACTCCTGCACAGTTGGCGGATAGGGTCTGCCAGCCTCCTGGGGCTAACCCTAACCTTGAGTCGGCCA
The DNA here is from genome assembly GCF_017311325.1 of Ursus maritimus. Classification (NCBI taxonomy): domain Eukaryota; kingdom Metazoa; phylum Chordata; class Mammalia; order Carnivora; family Ursidae; genus Ursus; species Ursus maritimus. Next base: position 127,192 of record NW_024426841.1, read on the forward strand.
CCGAGAGGCTCCTCCCAGGCCTGGAGCCACAGCCGGGATTGGGGACCCCGAGCCCCGGCGACGGACTCACCCTGCCACCCACCGCCACCCGGGCCGCTAGTGGCACCGCCGGTCATTCAGGGCGGGAGAAGGGGCAGGGCCTTCGAGCCACCTCGATCTTCGAAGACCCCACGCCAAAAAGCTGGGCCCACGCTCCCGCTCGCCAGCACCTTACCTCAGCTCGCTCCCTCTGCACGCTCGCACAGCTGGCACATAGGGCTTGCCGGCCTCCTGGGGCTAACACAAACCCCAGCTGCCCCGAGGGGCCCTCCCAAGGGGCCTGAGACCACACCCGTGCTTGGGGAACCACCAGCTGACTTCACCCTGCCGCCCCGCAGCCACCCGGGCGCTAGGGGCGCCATCGCTCATTCAGGGCGGGAGAACAGGCAGGGCCCTCGAGCCTCCGGCAGCAACAGAGCCA
>NW_024426841.1:127661-131817 GCF_017311325.1 Ursus maritimus
CTCGCCAGCACCCTTACCTCAGCCTGCCCCTCTGCACGCCGCACAGCTGGCACATAGGGCTTGCCGGCCTCCTGGGGGCTAACACAAACCCTATATTAGCCCCCGAGGGGCCCCTCCCAAGGGGCCTGGAGCCACCACACCCGTGCTTGGGGAACCCCAAGCACCAGCGCCGGACTCACCCTGCCGCCCCGCAGCCACCCGGGCCGCTAGGGGCGCCATCGCTCATTCAGGGCGGGAGAACAGGCAGGGCCCTCGGAGCCTCCGGCAACATTGGAAGGGCCCCCGCGCAAAAACGCTTGGGCCCACGCTCCCGCTCACCAGACCCTTCACCTTGGCCCGCCACGCCACTCTCCGCACAGCTGGTGGATGGGGCCTGCCGGCCTCCTTTGGGCTAACCCTAACCTTAGGTCGGCTCACGAGGGGCTCCTCCCAAGGGGCCTGGCACCACCTCGCCGGGGATTGGGGACCCACGAACCCCATCGCCAGACTCACACTGCTGCCCCGCCACGACCTGGCCCGCTACGGGCGCTGTCCTCATTCAGGGCAGGAGAATGGGCAGGACCCTTAGAACCCACGGCGACCTTTGAAGGCCCGCCATGCCAAAACGCTTGGGCTCACGCTCACGCTCACCAGTGCCCTTATCTCGGCCCGCCCCTACGCTTGCCGCACAGCTGGAGGATCAGACCTGCTGGCCTCCTGGGGGCTAACCCTACCCTAGGTCGGCTCAAGAGGGTCCCCTCCCAAGGGGCCTGGCGCTGCCATGCCAGGGATTGGGGATCCCTGAGCCCGAGCTCCGGACTCATCCTGCCGACGCGCCGCCACCCTGGCCGCTAGGGGTGCCACCATTCAGGGCGGGAGAACAGGCAGGACCCTCCGAGCCCCCAGCGACCATCGAAGCCCCCCCGCGCAAAAACGCCTGGGCCCATGCTCCTGCTCGCCACCGCCCTCACCTCGGCCGCCCCTCTGCTCGCTGCACAGCCGGTGGTTCGGGCCTGCCGGCCTCCTGGGATCTAACCCTAAGGATAGGTCGGCCCCCGAGGAGCCCCTCCCAAGGGGCCTGGCGCCGCCATGCCGGGGATTGCGGACCCATGAGCCCCACTGCCGGACGCACCCTGCTGCCCTGCCAACACCCGGGCCATTGGGGACCCTGCCGGTTATTCAGGGCTGGAGAACGGGCAGGGCCCTCCGAGCCCCCGGTGACCTTCAAAGGTCCCCCGCGACAAAATGCTTGGGTCCACGCTCCCGCTCGCCAGAGCCCTCACCTTGGCCTGCCACTCCGTAATCCACACAGGTGGTGGATGGGGCCTGCTGGCCTCCTTTGGGCTAACCCTAACCCTAGGTCGGCCCCCGAGGGACCACTCCCAACTGCCTGGCGCTGCCACGCCGGGGATTGGGGACCCCCGAGCCCCAGCTCTGGACTCATCCTGCCGGCCCGCCACCACACCGGCAGCTAGGGGCGCCGCCGGTCATTCAGGGCGAGAGAAAGGGCAGAGCCCTCCGAGCCCCCGGTGACATTCGAAGGCCCCCTGTGCCAAAATGCTTGGGCCCATGCTCCCGCTCACCAGCGTGCTCACCTCAGCCCGCCCCTCGCTCACCGCACAGCCAGCAGATCGGGCCTGCTGGCCTCCTGGCGGCTAACCCTGCCCTAGGTGGGCTCACGAGGGGCCCCTCCCAAGGGGCCTGGCGCCACCACACCTGGGATTGGGGACCCCCGAGCACCAGCGCTGGACTCACCCTGCTGCCCCGCTATGATCCGGCCCGCTAGGGGCCCTGCCGCTCATTGAGGGCAGAGGAACGGGCAGAGCCTTCCGATCCCCCGCGGACCTTCGAAGGCTGGGCATGCCAAAATGCTTGGGCCCATGCTCCCGCACGCCAGCGCCCTCCCCTGGCCCACCCCTCCGCTCGCCGCACAGCCGGCAGATCGGCCCCGCCTGCCTCCTTTGGGCTAACCCTAACCCTACATCTGCCCCTGAGGGGCCCCTCCCAAAGGGCCTGGCGCCACCATGCCGGGGATTGGGGACCCCCGAGCCCCAGCTCTGGGCTCATCCTGCCACCCCGCCACCAACCCGGGCCGCTAGGGCACCGTCAGTCATTCAGGGCGGGAGAACTTGCTAGGCCCTCGGAGCCCCCGGTGACTTTTGAAGGCACCCTGCGTCAAAACACTTGTGCCCACGCTCCTGCTCGCCAGCGCCCTCACCTCAGCCCGTCCCTCCGCTCCCCACACAGCCTGCGGATCATGCCTTTCGGCCTCCTGAGGGCTAAACCTAAGCCTAGGTTGGCCCCCAAGGGGCCCCTCCCAATGTGCCTGGTGCCACCACGCCTGGGATTGGGGTCCCCCGAGCCCCATCGCCTGACTCACCCTGCCGCCCCGCCGCCACGCAGGCCGCTAGTGGCGCCGCTGGTCATTTAGGGCAGGAGAACGGGTAGGGCCCTCCGAGACCCCGGCGACCTTCGAAGGCCCCCCACGCCAAAACACTTGGGCCTACGCTCCTGCTCGCCAGCACCCTGTCCTCAGCCCGCCCCTCCGCTCGCAGCACAGCTGGCGGATTGGGACTGCCGGCCTCCTGGGGGCTAACCCTAACCCTAGGTCGGCTCCTGAGGGGCCCATCCCAAGGGGTCTGGCACCACCACGCCGGAGATTGGGGACCCCCGAACACCAGCGCCGGACTCACCGTGCCACCCTGCCGCGACCTGGCCCGCTAGGGGTGCCGTCCTCATTCAGAGTGGGAGAACGGGCAGGGCCCTCAGGGACCCCTGCGAACTTCGAAAGCAACCCGCGCCAAAACACTAGGGCCCACGCTCCCGCTCACCATTGTCCTCACCTCGGCCCGCCCCTCCACTTGCCACACAGCTGGCGGATCGGGCCTGCCAGCCTCCTGGGGCTAACCCTAACCCTAGGTCGGCCCCTGAGGAGCCCCTCCCAAGGGGACTGGCGCCGCCACGCCTGGGATTGGGGACCCTCGAGCCCCAGCGCCGGACCTACACTGCCACACCGCCGCCACCTGGGCTGCTAGGGGCGCCACCGGTCCTTCAGGGCGGGAGAAGGGGCAGGGCCCTCCGAACCCCGGCGACCTTCAAAGGCCCCCCACGCCAAAACGCTTGGGCCCACGCTTCCAATCGCCAGCGCCCTAACCTCAGCCCACCACTCCGCTCGCCGCACAGCCTGCGGATCGGGCCTGCCAGCCTCCTTTGGTCTAACACTAACCCTAGGTCAGCCCCCGAGGGACTCTTCCCAAGGGGCGTGGCGCCACCACGCCTGGGATTGGGGACCCCCAAGCCCCAGCTCCAGACTCACCTGGCCGCCCCGCTGCCACCCGTGATGCTAGAGGCGCCACCGGTCATTCAGTGCGGGAGAACGGGCAGGGCCCTCCGAGACCCCGGCGACCTTCGAAGGCCCACCGCGCCAAAAATCTTGGGCCCACGCTCCCGCTCACCAGCGACCTCACCTCGGCCCACCCCTCCGCTCGCCGCACAGCGGACGAAGCGGGACTGCCGGCCTCCTGGGGGTTAACCCTAACCCTAGGTCACCTCCGGCGGGCCCCTCCCAAGGGCCCTGGTGCCGCAACTCCTGGGTTTGGGCCCCCAGAGCCCCAGCGACGGACTCACTCTGCCACCCTGCCACCACCTGGGCCGCTAGGGGCGCCCCCTGTCATTCAGGGCGGCCGAACGGTAAGGGCCCTCCGAGCCCCCGGCGACCGTCAAAGGCCCCACGCGCCAAATCGCTTGGTCCCATGCTCCCGCTCGCCAAACCCTCACCTCGGCCCGGAACTCCATTCGCTGCACAGCCGGCAGATCGGGCCTGCCGGCCTCCTGGTGGTAACCCTAACCCTAGGGCGGCCCCCGAGTGGCCCCTCACAACGAGCATCGCACCGCAACGCCAGAGATCGGGAACCCCCGAGCCCCAGTCCCGGACTCACCCTGCCACCCTGCCGCCACCCGGGCTACTAGGAGCGCCACCGGTCATTCAGGGCAGGAGAATGGGCAGGGCCCTCCAAGCCACCGGCAACCTTCGAAGGCCCACCGCGCCAAAAATCTTGGGCCCACGCTCCTGCTCACCAGCGACCTCACCTCGGCCCGCCCCTCTGCTCGCTGCACAGCTGGCAAAGCGGGACTGCCGGCCTCCTGGGGGTTAACCCTAACCCTAGGTCACCTCCGG
>NW_024426841.1:131827-139589 GCF_017311325.1 Ursus maritimus
AAGCGGGACTGCCGGCCTCCTGGGGGTTAACCCTAACCCTAGGTCACCTCCGGGGGGCCCCTCCCAAGGGCCCTGGTGCCGCAACTCCGGGGTTTGGGGACCCCCGAGCCCCAGCGACGGACTCACTCTGTTGCCCTGCCGACACCCAGGCCGCTAGGGGCGCCCCCTGTCATTCAGGGTGGCAGAACGGGAAGGGCCCTCCGAGCCCCCGGCGACCATCGAAGGCCCCCCACGCCAAAACGCTTGGGCCCACGCTCCCGCTCACCAGCGTGCTCACCTCAGCCTGCCCCTCGCTCGCCACAGAGCGGGCGGATCGGGCCTGCCGGCCTCCTTTGGGCTAACCCTAACCCTAGGTTGGCTCACGAGGGGCCCCTCCCAAGGGGCCTGGCGCTGCCATGCCGTGGATTGGGGACCCCCAAGCACCAGCGCCGAACTCACCCTGCCGCCCTGCCACGACCCGGCCCGCTAGGGGCACTGTCCTCATTCAGGGCGGGAGATCGGGCAGGGCCCTACGAGCCCCCGGTGACCATCGAAGGCCCCCCGTGCCAAAACGCTTGGGCCCAAGCTCCCGTTCGCCAGCGCCCTCACCTCGGCCCGACCTCCGCTCTCCACACAGCTGGCGGATCGGGCCTGCCGGCCTCCTGGGGGCTAACCTTAACCCTAGGTTGGGCCCGAGGGGCCCTTCCGAAGGGGACTGGCACCACCACGCTGGGGATTGGAGACCCTCAAGCCCCAGTGCAGGACTTACCCTGCCACCCCGGCGCCACCCAGGCCTCTAGGAGCGCCACCGGTCATTCAGAACGGGAGAACGGGCAGGGCCCTCCGAGCCCCTGGCGACATTCGAAAGCCCCCTCGCCAAAACGCTTGGGCCCACACTCCCGCTCACCAGCGCCCTCCCCTGGCCTGCCCTTCTGCTCGCCGCAGAGCCGGCGCATCGGGCCTGCAGGCCTCCTGGGGGCTAACACTAAGCTTAGGTCGGTCCCTGAGGGGCCCCTCCATAGCGGCCTGGCACCGCCATGCCAGGGATTTGGGACCCCCGAGCGCCAGCTCCGGACTCAACCTGCCGCCCCACTTCAACCCGGGCTGCTACGGGCGCCGCTGATCATTCAGGGCGGGAGAACGGGCAGGGCCCTCCAAGCCCCCGGCGACCTTCGAAGGCCACCCGCGCCAAAACGCCTGGGCCCACGCTCCCAATCGCCAGCGCCCTTACCTCGGCCCGCACCTCCACTCGCTGCACAGCCGGCGGATCGTGCCTTTCGGCCTCCTGGGGGCTTACCCCAAACCGAGGTCGGGGCCCAAGAGGCCCCTCCCAAGGTGCCTATCGCCGCCACGCCGGGATTGGGGACCCCCGAGCCCCTTCGCCAGACTCACCCTGCCGCCCCGCTGCCACCCGGGCCACTAGGGGCGCCGCCGGTCATTAATGGCGGGAGAACGGGCAGGGCCATCAGAGCTCATGGCAACCATTGAAGGCCCCCCGCGCCAAAACGCTTGGTCCCACGCTCCCGCTTCCAGCGCATTCACATCGGCCCGCCCCTCCACTCGCCGCACAGCCGGCAGATCGGGCCTGCCGGCCTCCTCGGGGCTAACCCTAACCCTAGGTCGGCTCACGAGGGGCCCCTCCCGAGGGTCCCTCCCAAGTGGCCTGTCGCCACCACGCCGGGGATTGGGGACCCCTGAGCCCCAGTGCCGGACTCACCCTTCCGCCCCGCCACCACCCAGGCCACTAGGGGCGCCACCGGTCATTCAGGGCGGGAGAATGGGCAGGGCACTCCAAGCCCCCGGCGACATTCAAAGGCCTCAGGCGTCAAAACGCTTGGGCCCACGCTCCCACTCGCCAGCGACCTCAAATTGGCCCACCCCTCCATTCGCCGCAGAGCCCGTGGATCGAGCCTGCCGGCCTCCTGGGAGCTAACCCTAACCCTAGGTCGGCCCCCTAGGGGCCCCTCCCAAAGGGACTGCTGCCGAGCACCTGGGATTGGGGACCCCCGAGTCACAACGCTGGACTCACCCTTCTGCCCCGCCCACACCCGGGCCACTAGGGCACCGCCAATCATTCAGGGCAGGAAAAGGGGCAGGGCCCTCCCTGCCCTGGTGACCTTCAAAGGCCCCAGGCGCAAAAACGCTGGGGCCACTGTCCTGCTCACCAGCGCCCTGATCTTCGACCGTGCCTCCATTCGCCCCAGACGACGGTTCGTGCCTGCCGGCCTCCAGGAGCTAACCTTTACCCTAGGTCGGCCCCCAAGGGGCCCCTCCCAAGGGGCCTGCTGCCGCAACGCCTGGCATTGGGGACCCCCGAGCCTCAGCGCCAGACCCACCCTGCCGCCCCGCCACCACTCGGGCTGCTAGGGGAGCCACTCATTCAGGGCGGGAGAATGGGCAGGGCCTTCCAAGTCCCCGTGACATTCGAGGGCCCCCGGCACCAAAACTTTGGGTAACACCTTCCAGCTTGCCAGTGCCCTCACCACGGCCCGCCTCTCCGCTCGCTGCAGAGCTGGCGTATGGGGCCTGCCGGCCTCCTGGGGGCTAAGCCTAACCCTAGGTTGGCCCCAGAGGGGCCCCTCCCAAGGGGACTGGTGACCAAAGCCGGGGATTGGGGACACCCAAGCTGCAGCGCCGGACTCACCCTGCCGCCCCGTTGACATTGGGCCCGCTGGGACGTCGCTGGTCACTCAGGGTGGGAGAATGGGCAGGGCCCTTGAGACTCTGGTGACATTTGAAGGCCATACGCGCCAAAACGCTGGGGCCCACGCTGGAGCTCTCCAGCGCCCTCACCTCAGCCCACACCTCCGCTCTCAGGACAGCTGGCGGATCATGCCTGCCGGACTCCTGGGTGCTAACACTAACCCTAGGACGGCCCCAGAGCGGTCCCTCCCAAGGGGCCTTGCACTGCAACGCATGGCATTGGGGACCCCCAAACCGCAGCACCAGACTCACACTGCCACCCCGCCACCACTCGGGCCGCTAGGGACGCCGCCGGTCATTCAGGGCGGGAGAACGGGCAGGGCCCTCCGAGGCTCTAGCAATGTTCAATGGCCCCTGCGCCAAAACGCTGGATACCATACTCCCACTCGCCAGCGCCCTCACCTCGGCCCACTCCTCCGCTCGCCGCACAGCCATCGCATCGGTCCTGCTGACCTACTGGGGTCTAACCCTAACACTAAACCCTAACCCCTAACCTTAAACCCTAAACCTTAACCCCTAACCCTAACCCTAACAGTTAACCCATACCCTAACCCTAACCCTACCCTAAACCTAACCCTAAACCCTAATCCTTAAACCCTAAACCCTAACATTAACACTGAACCCTAAACCCTAACCTCTAACCCTAATTCCAAAACCCTAAACACTAAACCCTAACCTTAACCACTAACCCGAAACCCCAAACCCCAAACCCTAACCCTAAACCCTAACCCTACCCCGACCCCTACCATACCCCTAACCCTACCCTAAACCCTACCCCTTCAACTAACCCTACCTCTAACCCGTAACCTAACCCTAACCCTAACCCTAACCCATACCCTAACCCGTACCCTAACCCGTACTCTAACCCTAACTCTAACCCATACCCTAAACCTAACCTGTACCCTAACCCTAAACGTAACCTTAACACGTACTCTAAACCGTACCCTAACCCATACCCTAACCCTAACCCTAACTGTACCCTAACCCGTAACTTAAACCGTACCCTAAACCTAACCGTAACCCTAACAAGAACCCTAACCCGTACCCTAACCTTAACCCTAAACCCTAAACCCTGACACTACCCATACCCTAACTCATACCCTAACCCGTACCCTAACCCTAAACCGTACCCTAAACCGTACCCTAATCCATACGCCAACACTTACCCTAACCCGTACCCTAAACCATACCCTAATGCGTACCCTAACCCGTAGCCAAACCCTAACCCATACCCTAAACCTAACCCGTACTCCAACCCTAACCCTAACCCTAAACCCAAACCCTAAACCCTAACCCGTACCCTAAACCCTAATCTGTACCCTAACCCATAACCTCTAACCTGTAACCCCTAAACCCAAGCCTAACCCATACCCTCTCCTTACCCTAATCCTAACCCCTACCCTCACACATACCCTAACCATAATCCATACCCTAACCTTAACCTGTACCCTAATCCAGGCCCTAACCCCGGGGATTGGTACACCTGAGCCCCACCACGGGATTCAGTCTGCCACCCGTCAGGAAACCATGCCCCTTGGGGCGCCGCAGAGCATCCCGTGCAGGAGAACTGGTAGGGCCCCCCTGAGCCCCCAGCGATCCTTGGTGGCTCCCTACACCCCAACCCTGAAGCCCACGCTCATCCCGCCCCACGCCTTCCCTTCAGCATGCCACCGAGCTCATCGCAGAGCCGGCAGATCAGGCCTGCCGGGTTACAGGGCCTAGACCTGACCCTAGGTCGGCTGGGTAGGGCCCCTCCCCTGGGGCCCGGTGCCGCAGCCCCAGGGACTGGGGACACGTGAGCCCCACAGGAGGAAAAACCCTGCCAACCCACAGGAAACCGTGCCCCTTGGGAGGCTGTAGAGCATTCAGGGCGGGAGAACCAGGAGGGCCCCCAGAGCCCCCGGCGAACTTTGGCGATCCCTAAACCCAACCTTGAAGCCCATGCTCAACCCACCCTGCACGCTCACCTCAGCCCGCGGCGGAGCTCGCCACATAGTGGGCAGATCTGGCCTGCGGAGTTCCTGGGCCCCAACCCTAACCCTAGTTCATCTGTGGAGGGGCCCCTTCCCAGGAGCCTGGAACCGCAGCCGCGGGGATTCGGGACACCTGAGCCCCACAACAGGACTCAGTCTGCCACCCCACAGGAAACCGTGCGCCTGGGAGGCCATAGAGTATTCAGGACAGGAGAACCAGGAGGGCCCTCCTGAGCCACCAGCGAACATCGGCGGCCTCCTGCACCCCAACACTGAGGCCCATGCTCACCCTCCCCACACCCTCACCTCAGCCCGTGTAGCTCGCCATACAGCGAGCAGATCGGGCCTGTGGGGCTCCTGAGGCCTAACCCTAGCCCTATGTCGGCCACGGGTTTGGGGGCCTCCCCAGGAGCCTTACACCACAGCCCCGGGGAATTGGGATACCTGTGCCCCACCGCAGGACTCAGCTTGCCACCTGACAGGAAACCGTGCCCCTTGGGGCTCTACAGAGCCTACAGGGCACGAGAACTTGGGGAGGCGCCCGGAGCCCATCCCCACATTTGGCAGCCCCCCGTGCCCCAACCCTGAGGCCCATGCTCACCCTCCCCTATGGCCTCATCTCAGCCCTCCACAGAGCTCGCCTCACAGCCTGCAGATTGGCCCTGCCGGGCTCCTGGACACTAACACTTACCCTAGGTTGGCCACAGAGGGGCCCCTCCCCAGGGTCCTGGCACCCCACTCTGGGGAATTGGGGACACCCAAGCCCCACCGTAGGACTCAGCCTGCAGCCCACAGTAAACTGTACCATTTGGGGGCACAACAGAGCATTCAGGGCAAGAGAATTGGTGCACCCCCTGAGAGCCCCTTCTGGGAAACCCCAACCTTTGTCTGCCTGTCTGGATGAAACCCCAAGGCTCACACTCACCCGCCCTTGTGCCCTCATCTCAGTCGGCCTGGGAGTTCTCTGAGCACTGGGCAGTTCGGACCTGCTGTCTCTTGAGGCCTAACCTAACCCTGGGTCTTCTGTTGAGGGTCCCTCCCCGTTAGCCTGCCTCCAAGGCACCAGGCATTGGGCTCACCTCTGCATGACTAGAGGACTCAGCCTGCCCCACAGCAGGAAACTGTCCATTTGGGGCTGCAGCAAGGATTCATAGCAGGAAAATCAGAGGGCCCCCCTCAGCCCATCCCAAGCAATCCCCACTTTCAGTGATCTCCCCGGATCCAATTACTAGCTTCACACTGACCTTAAAACTTGCTCTCCATGGAGATCTTTTGAAATTCTCCACACTTCCAACCGATGGCATCATCCAGCTTCAGAGCCTTACCCAGCTTTAGGTCTTGAGATGGATTAAAATGGGAAGTCATTTCAATGATGACGACGTACTGGTGACCAAAAGATACATGCATAAATGCTTCATATCACTTGGCTTCAGGGAAATGCAAGTCTAAACCCCTATAGATGCCATATCACACGAGGCCGAATATCTAAAAATAAGAAGACATGAAACTATTCATGTTGGAGAGGATGTGGAGAAATGGGAACCCTCTTACACCCCTGTACGAATGAGGTCCGGTACAGCCACTCCTGAAAATGGTACGGAGTTTCCTCAAGAAGTTATAAATAAAGCTACCCTATGTCCCAGCAATTGCACTACTGGGTATTTACCCAAAACAGACAGAGGTAGAGAAGACGGGACACATGCACCACAGTATTCATAGCAGCAATATCTATAATAGACAAACTGTGGAAGGAGTGCAGATGACCATGGATAGATGAATGGATAAAGAAGATGTGGATCATATATATATAATGGAATATTACTCAGCCATCAGAAAGGATGAATACTTACCATCACACCGACCTGGGTGGAGCTGGAGGGTATTATGCTGAGTGGAATAAGTCAACGAAAGAAAGACAATGATCATATGCTTTCACTCCTATGTGGAATATCAGAAACAAGGAAGAAGACCATAGGGGAAGGAAGGGAAAATAAAATGGGAAGTCATCAGAGAGGGAGAAAACTCATGATGGACTCAAACTATCACAAGAAACTGATGATTGCTGGAGGAGAAGTTGGGGGGGGTAACTGAGTGAGTAGCAGTAAGGAGGTCACACGATACAATGAGCACTGGGTGTTACACACGACTGAAAATTTATTGAAGACTACATAATTGAATTTAAATTAAAGAATAAAAGACCTCGAATAAACAATCCTAAGCATTTGTATGGAACCACTAAAGATTCCGAACAGCCAGTGCAATGTGGAAAAGAAAAACAAAGCTGGAGGACTCACAATTTCAGATTTCAGGTTATACTACAAAGCTGCAGTCATCCTAACAAGAGAGTACGGCACAAAAATAGACACAGCGACCAAAGGAACAGGATACAAGTTCAGACAGAAACCCACAATTATGTGGTCCATGAATCTTCCACAAAGCAAGCAACGATATCAAAAGGGAAAAGGACAGTCTCTACAACAAATGGTGTTGGGAAAACTAGACAGCTACGCACAAAAGAATGAAATTAGACTGCTTTCTTACACAATACAGACAAACACAAAACAGTTTCAAGACCTCAATATGAGACCTGAATCCATAAAAATCCTACAGGAGGGAAGACAGTAACTTCTTGACATGGACCATACCAACGTTTTTCTAGACTGTCTCCTGAGGCAAAGGAAATGAAAGCAAAAATTAACTATTGGGAATAGAGCAAAATAAAAAGTTTCCACATGGCAGAAGAACAATGAAAACGTAAAAATAATAAGACAACCTACTCAAAGGGAGAAGATATTTGCAAAGATCATATGCAATAAAGGGATAGTGTCCAAAACATATACAACTGATACTACTCGACCCCCAAAAAACAAATAATCCAGTTAAAAAATAGGCAGAAGACATGGACAGACATTTCTCCAAAGAAGAAATACAAATGGCCAACAGTCCCGTGAAAAGATGTTCACCATCACCCATCATCAGGAAAATGTAAATCCAAAGGACAATGAGGTATTACCTCACACCTGTCAGAATGGCTAACATCAAAAGCACAAGAAAGAGCAGGCGTTGGGAGGATGTGGATAAAGGGGAATCCTCGCGAACTGTGGGTG
>NW_024426841.1:139599-144729 GCF_017311325.1 Ursus maritimus
ACCTGTCAGAATGGCTAACATCAAAAGCACAACAAAGAGCAGGTGTTGGGAGGATGTGAATAAAAGGAAATCCTCACGAACTGTGGGTGGGAATGCAAACTGTGGTGACCACCATGGAAAACACTATGAAGGTTCCTCAAAAAATTAAATATAGAACTACCCTACGATCCAACAATCACACTACTCGTATTTACCCAAAGAATAGGAAAACAGTAACTTCAAAGGATACATGCACCCCTATGTTTCTTGCACCATTATTTACAATATCACAATATGGAAGCAACCCAAGTGATGCAGAAAAATTGATAAATGGATGATAGATGTGTGTATTCACACACACACACACACACACACACACACACACAAACACACACACAATGGAGTATTACTCGGCTTGAAAAAGAATGAAACCTTGCCATTTGCAGCCACATGGATGGAGCTAGCGAGTATTATCCTAACTAAAATCAGTCAGTCAGAGAAAGACAAATCCTATACGATGTCACTCTAATGGGGAATTTAAGAAACAAACAAAAATAAATAACTACAAGAGAAAAAGGAGACACACCAAAATACAAACTCTTAACAATAGAGAACAAAGGGATGGTTACCAGAGAGGAAGTGGATAGAGGGATGAGGGAAATAGATGAAGCGGATTAAGAGGACACTTTTCTTGATGACCACCGAGTAATATATGGAATTACTGAATCACTCTATTGTACACCTGAAACGAATGTAACACTGTATGTTAGCTCTACTGAAATTAAAATAAATTTTTTAAAGATTTTTCTTTCAGGAACCTCTTTGAGAAATCTTTTCCTGTGCAATGTGCATAAGCATTACTTGGGAGGATTCACTCTACAATAATTATTCACTCTATGCCTTGAATTCAGATTTTACTGAGTTCTTACTTTGGATCCCAGCCCACGGGAGCCATGGTCCTTTTCTATCCAAGCTCAGCACCTATGCATTCAAGATTGGAAGTAGAGACACATGTCACTTCAGAGTCCAGAAAGCTATTATTGTTTCTGTTTCAGTGTGAGAGAGTCACAGACTTTGGGACAGCTTTCAGAGCAGGTTTATTATGGATCCTGGATCTCTACTTCAATGTTCATTGCCTGGATCCATTTGGCTAATAGGTTCCCTGTGGATGGGCTTGCTTCCAAGCACATATATGGAAGATGCAAAGGTGGGTGGGCTTGGTGCGGGACAGGAAGAGGACCAAAAACGGACAAGGGTCCGACCCCTCCCCTGATCCAGGAACAGCTACGGGAGAGGGTACGGGAGGTAGAATCCATGTGAAATTCCAAGGTCACCAGATGAACACAGGAGGCACAGGTCAAGGGATCTGGAGTTGCAGGGGTTGAAGGCTGCTCTGAGCTACCTCTGGGAGGAAGGGAGGAAAGGAATGAGGAGACACTGCCTGCCCCTGGCCCATGCCAGCTGCCCACTGCTCTGACACGCATCAGTCTATGAGCTGACACAGCCTGGGCTCAGGAAGGGCTGGCTCGGGTCCCTCAATCTTCAGTGGGAAAGCTGGCCGCAGGGCTCAGAGACATGCTGAGGGAGATGAGAGGGAAAGCTGCTCCACCCAGGTCATCCCCTCCTTGAGCAGACAGCCCTTCAGAACTGCTAAAAAAAAAAACCCACTAACGCGGTTGAAAGACATGCCAAGCATGAACTAAGGCATAGAGTTATGTAAAATGACATTGATTTTTAAGTTCAGAGCTGTCATCTCAGGAAGTGGGGAGAGCAACCCTGAAGAAGACTGAGGGGAGGGCAGGCCATGCTGAAAAGGGAGACATGGCTTTCCTGATTGGGGACCTGCAGCCCCCTTCCAGGGCAGGGCATCATCCTTGCATCACATGAGATCCATGGAAGTGTTCCATCAGGGCCAGATGTTTGTCTCGAGAAGGCTACCCTGGCATTGGACTGCACAGGGCACCAGGGACGAGGGCCAGATGGAGGACGGACAATACCCCGGAGGCCATGGGGCAAGAGCAGAGGCACATGACCTTGAAGATGATGATGAAAAGCAGGAGGTGGCAGCATGGAGCCGGCCCAAAAGTACCATGGGAGCAGTGCACACAGCAACACTGACTGGGTGCCTTCTGTGCCAGGTGTTGCTGACTTCAGTGGGCTCCAAACTAGTCCTGACCACAAGACTAGGAAGTGTGCACCACCCCCGGCCTCCTCTCCCCTTGCAGCTGCTAGGAATCACGGTCACAGACCCTGGTCAGCTTTCATGGAATCCAAGCAGTGGCTCCCCCACACGCTGAACCTCTGGTGGTGGTCCAGTGCGACCCTCGTGCCTGGCCAGACACTGATGTCTACCTGTCTCCACACAAATCCACAGACAGGAGGGTGTCCCTGAATTCCACAGCACCTGATGAGACAGATCCACAGAACCCAACACACAGTGGGTCACTCGGGACTTCACCTATGGTCATGGAGCTCACCATACCCTATTTCCGTCACTTCCCACAGAAAGCCTGGTTCTGATCCCCCACAATACCATACATCCTGGTTGCTGACCTGGGGTCATGCCATGAAACCATATGGCACCTTTCTTTAAGTGAAGGCTATGCCTACACCTCCTTGAAAATATTTCTAATGAAGTACAAGTCCATCAGGACTATGGTGTGAATGGTAGCACACAGCCTGCATGGTAGTAGTCAGTAATTCTAACAAGGGTTAACCCCAAGCCCTGTCTCACTTAACCTTCCTCCATCCCCACTGAACTCATGGTCTGCCCTCAGAAAACCCTCCAGGAAACAAACCTTTCATCTGAATGCTCTCTTCACCTTCTGCTTCAAATCTTGTCCAACCACAATGATATGAAACTAGAAATCAGGCTCAAGAAAAAAATGGGACAGTCAAAAACAGGTGGAGATTGGGGGGCCTGGGTGGCTCAGTCATTAAGGATCTGCCTTCAGCTCAGGTCGTGATCCCAGGAGCCTGGGATCTAGCCCCGAATCAGGCTCCTTGCTCAGTGGGAAGCCCGCTTCTCCCTCTCCCACCCCCCTGCTTGCGTTCCCTCTCTCGCTGTCTCACTCTCTGCCAGATACTTAAATAATCTTAAAAAAATATGTGGAGATTTAACAACATGCTACTGAACAACCAACAGTCAAAGAAGAAATCAAAAAAAATTTAGAAGTACCTTGACACTGATGAAAAAGACAACCTACAAAAACTTATGGGATGCAGCAAAAGTAGCTCTACGGGGGGGACGTTCATAGAAATTCAAGTCTTCATCAATCCATGAGAATGCTCTCCAATAAACAACCTGATTTCTGTGGTAAAGAAGTAAAAAAAAAAAAAAACAACAAAGCCCAAATTAGTAGAAATAAGGAAATAACAAAAAGGAATGCATAAATAAATCCAACAGAGACTAAAAAGACAAAAAAAAAAACAATGAAAATAAGAGCTGCCTTCTTTGGAAAGATAAACAAAACTGACAAACTTAGCTAGACTCACCAAGAAAGACAGAGGACTCGAATACAATCAGGAAAATAAGATAATGGATTCCTGTCTCATATCAAAATCAAAAGAACTCTTCAACCTTGGACACAACAACTTCTTGCAAGCCACGTCTCTAAAGGCAAAGGAAATAAAAGCAAAAATGAACTATTGGCACTTCATCAGGATAAAAAGCTTCTGCTCGGCAAAGCAAACGATCAACAAAACAAAAGGCAACCTATGGAATCGAAAGATATCTGCAAATGATATTACAGATAAAGGGCTGGTATCCAAGATCTATAAAGAACTCCTCAAACTCGACACCCAAAAAATGGGCAGAAGACACAAAGAGATACTTCTCCAGAGAAGACATACAAATGGCCAACAGACACATGAAAAAATGCTCCACATCACTTGCCATCAGGCAAATACAAATCAAAACGACAATGAGATACCACCTTACACCAGTTAGAATGGTTAAATTAACAAGGCAGGGGGCACCTGGGTGGCACAGTGGTTAAGCGTCTGCCTTCGCTCAGGGCGTGATCCTGGCATTATGGGATCGAGCCCCACATCAGGCTCCTCCGCTATGAGCCTGCTTCTTCCTCTCCCACTCCCCCTGCTTGTGTTCCCTCTCTCGCTGGCTGTCTCTATCTCTGTGGAAAAAAAATAAAATCTTGAAAAAAATTAACAAGACAGGAAATAAAGTCAGAGAGGATGTGGAGAAAGGGGAGCCTCCACTACTCGTGAGAATTCAAGCTGGTACAGCCACTTTTGAAAACATAGGGAGTTCCTCAAGAGTTAAACACAGAGCTATCCTACGACCCACCAATTGCACTACTGGTTTACCCCATAGAACAGAGTAATGAAAAGAAGGGGCACCTGTATCCCAATGTTCATAGCAGCAATGCCATAATAGCCAAACTGTGGAAGGAGCCAAGATGTCCTTCACGATGAATGGACAAAGAAATGTGGTTCATCTATACAATGGAATATTACTCAGTCATCAGAAAGGATGAATACCCACCATTTGCACCAACGTGGATGGACCAGGAGGATTATCTAAGTGAAATTAAGTCAAGCAGAGAAAGACAATTATCATATGTTTCACCTCCTATGTGGAATGGAAGGAATAGCATGGAGGACATTAGAAGAAGGAAGGGAAAAGTGAAGGGGGAATGAGAGGGGAGATGAACCATGAGAGACTACTGACACTGGGAAACAAACTGAAGTTTGCAGAAAGGGAGGGAAGGGGAATGGGTTATCCTGGTGATGGAGTGGAGGCACGTGTTGGGGCACCTGGGTGGCACAGCGGTTAAGCATCTGCCTTCAGCTCAGGGCATGATCCCGGCGTTATGGGATCAAGCCCCACATCAGGCTCCTCCGCTGTGAGCCTGCTTCTTCCTCTCCCACTCCCCCTGCTTGTGTTCCCTCTCTCGCTGGCTGTCTCTATCTCTCTCGAATAAATAAATAAATTCATAAAAAAAAGGAGGGCACGTGTCATAATGAGCTCTAGTTGTTATATGCAAACAATGAATCATGGAACACTACATCAAAAACAAATGAAGTACTGTACAGTGACTAACATTATTTTCAAAAAAGAGAAAGATATGAAATCCATACAGGAAACCTGTCACTATGTGCAAATGACATGAAATCCCGAAAGATTCCACA
>NW_024426841.1:144734-147316 GCF_017311325.1 Ursus maritimus
AAAAAAAAAAAAAACCTGTTAGAATAAACAAATTCAAGAAAGCTGCAGGATATAAAGTCAATATACAGAGACCTGTTGTCTTTATTTTTTTTCAGATTTTATTTATTTATTTGACAGGAAGAGAAAAAGCACGAGCAGGGGGAGTTTCAGAAAGAGGGAAAAGCAGATCCTCACTAAGCGGGGAGCCCAACACGGGGCTCGATCCCGGACTCTGGAATCATGACCTGAGCTGAAGGTAGACGATTCACTTATGGAGCCACCCAGATGACCCAACTTCTTGCATTTCTGTATCCTGATGACACACTTTCGCAAAGAGAAATTTAAAAAGCAATGCCATTTACAATTGCATCAAAAAAAAAAAACCTGGAGAAAGAAAGGTGCAGTCAACACACTCCTGGATTTCAAGCTAGATTACAAAGCTGTTGTCATCAAAACAGGATGGTACTGGCAGAAACACAGACACCAGGTCAGTGGAACAGAACAGAAAGCTCAGAAACTTACCCACACGTAGATGATCCTAACTTACGACACAGCAGCAGAAGATATGCCATGAGGGAAGGACTGTCTCTTCAGTGAGCGGTAACAGGCAAACTGGACACTAAATGCAGAAGAATATAACTGGGTCACTTTCTTACACCACACACAAAATTTTTAATGGGTGAATGATTTGAACATAAGACCCGAATCCATAAACCTCCAAGAAGACACAGGTACTAAGTCTCTCGACATTGGTTTTGGCAAAGAGTCTTCAGATCGGACACCAAATGCAAAGGCAACAAAAGCAAAAATAAACAAGTGGAACAACATCAAACTGAAATCTTCCACACGGCAAAAGAAACCATCAAAAACTTAAAAGGCCACTGACCCAATAAGAAAAAAATATCTGCGAATCATATGTGTGAGAAGAGGCTAATATCCAAAATGCACACAACACTCATACAAATCAAAACAAAAAAAACTGTATAAAAAGTGGGGTGAATATGTGAATAGATACTGTCCAAAGATGGCACACAGGTGCCAACAGACAGAAAAAGTTGTTCGACATCACTAATCATGGTCAGGGAAACATCAGTCAAACCCACAATCGGCTATCCCCTCACAACTGTTGGAACAGCAATTGTCCCAGAGACAGACACCAGGTGGGGTCAAGGGTGTGCAGACGAGGAGACACTGTGCACTGTTGGTGGGAATGGAAATTGGTGCAGCCACTGTGACAAACTGAAAAATATATGAATACGCTGAAAAAATAAATACAACTACCACATGACCCAGTAATGGCTCTACTGAGTATTGATTCGGAGAACACAAAAATACTGCCTCAAACAGACAGATACACTCCCACGTTCACCGCAGCATTATTCACAATTACCAGACATGGAAACACAGACCTTGGGGGCCTTATGCCAAGTAATTCAGACACAGAAAGACAAATACCAGATGCTCTCATGTACATTCCACGAGGAATAAACAAATACTGAACACATAGATACTGAGAGCAGATTGGTAGGTGCCAGATTCGGGGATGGGGTGGTAGAAACGGGTGAAGGTGGTCAAAGTCTCAATGTTTGAGTGAGAAAATCCGACAGTCATGAAATGTTCTGTCCAGCATGGAGACTAAAACTAACCCCGCAGCATGGGGTATAGGTTTCCCTGCTCTTTGAAAGTACAGGGCTTCTGAGAAACCTTGCACAGCAGAAATGGTGTCAGGAAGGAATGTCCGTTAATTTACACGGAACAATTAGTGTGCTCAGACTCCAAATTTCCTTCTCTTTGGCTTTTCTTAGGCCTCAGGATATAAGTTCCTAAGGGAGCCCCAGCATAAATGAAGATAAAGCACAGCAGAGGCTCACAGACACCATTCGAAGTGCTGGTGGCTGGATGGGGAGAGTGGTTCCCAGCGGAAGGAGATGGTTGGGGTGCACGTCGCCTCTGTCCTGCTTCTCCCCAAAACAGATGCTGAACGCGATTCTCACTGTTCACCTTTTTTCATAAGAGGGAAATCCTCTTCAGGTCTCTTCCTCTTGCTGAAGCTGGGTAATATATAGTTCTTCCAAGAAAGCCCAGTGTCTTAATGTGAACGTTTAAAAAGTGGGGGATACTTGTACCTGAGCATTGCTGAGGGAGGAGATGTGAAAGGTTCTCCCAGACACAAACCTCAGCAGATCCACCGGGAAAGGCACCTTCCTCAGCATGCGGAACACGGACTACCTCCTACCCCCCAGAAACCCTCTCCTTCCCCTCGGTCAGGACAACCCACATCAGCTGGGAATTACCCCCATTCCTCCGTTCTCTTGCTCCTAATAGCTAACCTATCAGCAAATCCTGTGAGCTCCATCTTCAAAATGGACCCAGAATAGGTCTAACCACTCCATCCAAGGCCACCTGTCTGGTCCACAGTGCCTGAGTTCCTGGAAAAGCTTCGTCATTCACCTGCCTTGCCATCTTCAACCCACTGTCATCTGTTCTCAACACTGTAGCCAGGATGGCCCAGTGAAACAGGGTCTCATGGGGTTATAGCCCTTGAATGGCTTTCTGTCACTCCTCTGAGGTCATGTCCTAAGCTGTCTCCTGTGGCCACAGGG
>NW_024426842.1:0-5502 GCF_017311325.1 Ursus maritimus
GCATCGGGCTCCCTGCTCAGCGGGGAGTCTGCTTCTCCTTCCCCTGCTCTTGCACCCTTGCTCTCTCTCTCACCCTCCCTCTCAAATAAATAAATAAAAAATTAAAGAAAAAAGATTATATTTTCTTATAAGCTTTAGCCCTGTCATTATCGAAAAAATATTTATTGATGTCCTAATGTGGGTAGAGCTCTGCTGACCTCTAGAATTCTTGTGATAGGTACAAGAAAAGCAATAAAATATCCTTCTTTTTCCTTGGCCTATAGTCTCAATATCCCATGGTCGCAGTAATCTTCTAAGTGCTCGCCGTTTCCTTGGCACAGGGGCTGTCGGCTTTAGTTGTGTCCTTGAGCGATTCTCCAGTAGTCTGAGGTGCGAGCTGCACGGAGACTCTGATCTGCAATCTCGCCTTCAGTTGGAGCCACTAGTGCGTTGATCAGGGGCAAGCAGGACATCTTGTGGACGGCAGCTTTCATTCTTCTCAGGAGAGAAGGGAGCGGAGGAGCCCGAGACTCATTCTCCCACCTGCTGATTTGTTGCTGTTCAGTTGCCCCCTGAATAAATGATGGCGTTCTGTTGAAGGTTACAGTGAATCTAGTGTCGTGGATCAATCACAACGTCCAAAACTGAAGTGGAATTTCTATGGTGTCAAGGTGACTTGTAACCAGAAGCATGGTGTCTGGCAGGCTGGGATGGTTTGTTTCTGAGTAGAGGTGTCATACAAATTGCACATTGTTTCATCAACACAGGTAACAGAAGATTGAATCGATTCTTTTGCTCTACTTTTCCAAGTCTCTCAAGGCCTTTAATTCACTGGTGGAAGAGGTTATCACAAACATTTATTATCCTTGTTCATGGGGCGCCCCCTCACCCAACTGCTGTTTATTCTTGTCTCGTTCTTGTGATTAATGCCGTGAAGCAAAGCAGCTACTTCTGTGCTTTATGGCTGTGTCTGGTACACTGCAGTGTTTAAGGCTTTTTGGCATCCCCTTAAGAAACACCATTTTTGAATAGCCCTCGTTTACAAACGACTGAAACTGGAATCCTGTCCAAGAGATGATTTTTGGCCAGTGACCAGTTAGGTCAACTTCAAATTGTGTTTTTCTTGCAAGCGTGATTGTTTAAAGATATTTTTCCACTTCAAATGCTCAAACGTTTTAAAATAATAAAGTTCTTTTTCACTTTTTTAATTAGGCCCAAATGGTGACCTTTCAAGTAACGAACATTAAATATAAAAATTTGGGGCAGGTTACGCGTCATTGTATTAGTTTGGGATGATCATGTCATTTGAATGACATCAACCTTTTATTTTTGTTAATGTCATAATAGGCTTGTAGTGCCATGCTTCATAAAAATGTCACTGGTGAGCTATTTCCACCATAAAAGTATTACTGTGGTTTCAGAATCCTGAATGAACTAAAGGGATTACATTTGAATGTTTCATACACATTTCAAAAATAACGTGGCCAAAAGACAACTGTGATTTACCATTCTGCCCACTTCCCTCCCCTTCACTCAAAAACGATTACTAATCATCTCAGCAAGTGGTATTGTCATTCCCCCATTTGCGTAAGCCAAAAATCTAGTGGGCCTCCTTGATTTCCTCTTTCTCTCATCTTTATGATCTTAGTATTATTGAGTATGAGAAAGCAACTCTACACTCAGTATCACAAGGTAAAGAAGAGAGTGTGGGATGAAAGATCTTGTAGCCATTTTTGGTACATACTATCAGCCACTATCCACCCTCTGTCCACAACTATTCACATCTTTTCCACACGCAAAAGGCATCTGACCCCTCCCTTACAATTGCCAAAGTCTCATATTATTTGAAGTCCAGGATTCAGTCATCCAAATCAGTTCCAGGTACCAGTGAGGCTTTTTGGATGCAGTTCTTGTAAGATGGTTCTTTCCAATCTCTGAAGAGCAGTGAGTAAAAGACTCCAATGATCTTCCTCCCATAAACCCCACATGCAGTGGGGGTCAAGCATAGCATCACCACTGTAAATATTCTCATTAAAAAAGGGAAGGAGAAACAGGAGGAACACAGGGTCACTGTCCAACAGCAGTGCTGAAATTCAGTTGGGCGCATCTTGCCAGGTCCTTGATATGGCCTCAAATCTACTTCTTAGCAGTTGCTTTCCCCAGCTGCTGGGTCTATCTTTTTCATCATTTGATTTTGCTCCCTGAGTTATTCTGCCTTCCGTAAGAAATGGCCTGTGTTTGTAGCTGACTAGATTTCTCATCCTGCTTCCTGCCCAAAGTAGTTCATGCATCCAAAGACCAAAGCCCTTTCATTTTGTGATGTATCTACTCCTTTTGGTCTAAGCTGATACAGTTCCTTTAAAATTTTTTGGTTCCCGGTGTATCAATACAGAAATCTACTGTGCTAGACAAAAGACATGCCCAGAAGTCTCTTCAATTTATGCCTTTTTCTGTCACGGACTGCCTGTGAAGCTGCTGTAAGACAAACCCTTAAGAGTCTAGGTGCCTATGTTTAAAAAGGCATGCCCTTAAATCCAGAAGGCTTTGTATATATTTGAAAGGTTTGTGAGGCACCACCTTATATCTTTCTGAAGTTTTAATGAAAAATTTTACAGTCACACTCTTGTCTTCATCTTAATGATGAGATATTTTCCTAACAGGTCTTGATTTGGTCCTCACACTGAGGCCCTTTCTCACTTTGAGAATCTTCTACTGGGAGACGCTGAATGAACAAGTTTTTTTTGGTTTTGGTTTTGTTTTTTCAAACCCAGTGAGGCTTTTTATATTTTCTTTAAAGCTTGCTTGAAAGTTGGCCAGTACCTCTTTTCCTTATATCTTTGTGTCTGTGCCTTACACATGGCTAAAAGAAACAGGTTGGCACTTTCAGCATCCTGCCTGAGAAATATCCTTAGACAAATTCACCAGTTTATTAGGCTCATTTTTTATTTTCCATATCAATACAGGCAATGGGGTTGCCAAATTTTCTGCCACCATAAAGCAGAGGTCAGTTTTTTCCTAGCCTCCAGTAACAGTTTCTTGCCTGTCATCCCAGCTGTCACTAAAGTCTCCTTAAGGACTTTCTAACTTCTGCTAGCTTCACTAGCTTTCACTTACTCTGACCAACTGTCTCCTTAAGGTCCTTCCAGCTTCTTCCCACTGCCCAACCCCAACTGTTTTAAGCTTTTGATATGGCAGAACTCAATTCTGGAATAAAATTCGGTTTCAGTTGCTCCTGCATAAGAAGCCACCACATAATTTAGTGGCACAAGTTATCCTTTTATTATGCTTAAAGAGCTTGTGGATCAGGAACTGGGACAGGGTAAAATAAAGATGGCTTGTTGATTCCATAATACCTAGGATCTCAGCTAGGGGACCTCAATTGTGGGGGGGCAATTTGACAGCTGGGGCTGGAATCATTTTGAGGAGTCTCCACTCACATGTCTGGCATTTGATGAGGGCTATCAGTGGGGACCTCAGCTTGGACTGTTCGCTGAAGCACCTTCATGTGATCTTTCCATGTGGCCGGAACTTCCTTACTGCGTGGTGGGCAGAGAGTAGTTGAACTTACTACATCAAAGCTCAGCGCTTCAAATGTGCGCGTCGTAGCCAACAAAGTGTGTACGAGTTTCCTAGGGCTGCTGTAACAAAATGCCACAAAACGGGTGGCTTAAAACAGAAAGTCATTCTCCCAGTTCTAGAGGCTAGATGTCTGAAATCAAAGCCTTGGCAAGGCTAGTCCTTCTGAAGGCTCTAGGAAGGAATCCTCCCATGTCTCTTCCTGGTTTCTGGTTCTTGCTGGCAATCCTTGGTGTCCTTAGCTTTGCATTGCACCACTTCAGTCTCTGCTTCCCTTGCCACATGGCCGTATTCCCTGTGTGTGTGTCTGTCTTCTCCTCATTTTTAAGGAGGCCAGCTATATTGGAACTAAGGTCCACCATAATCCGTGTTGTGCTCATCTTGACTAATTATATCTGCAAAGACTATTTCTAAATAAGGTCACATTCTGAAGTTCCAGTTGGACATGAATTTTTGTGCAACACTATTTAAGCCAGTGCAAGCTGGAATTATACTGTCTCTATAACTTAGTCTTAAAGATTACACAGCATCATTTGTGCTGTTCTCCAGTTGGTTGACACAGTCACAATCATGCTTGCTTAGGCTGAAAGGGAGAAGATGCTTATTAATGAGAGACTTTCAGGACCGTATTGTAGAAGAATGTGGGTTATGAGGTGTTCTGCTCATCTTTGAAAAATGCAATCTGCCATGTCCTTATCTAGTCCATGACCAAAGTTTATTGATTCTACCCAGAAAATACACCCCAAATCTGTCTGCTTACCTCCTTTGCCCCCCATTCATGTAAAGCAGCATAGTCTCCATCTGAATTACTGCATTAGATTCTTATCTGATCTTTCTGCTCCTACTTGTGCCTCTTCTAACCCATTTACCACCAAGATGCAAGAAGAGAGATATTAAAACTAAATTGATTCATGTCATTTTTTTTTTTAAATCTCCTTGGAGGCTTCCTATTGCATGCACAACAAAATCCTAGTGGCCTAAGAGGCTCTGCATAATCTTTCGCTAACCTGTCTTTCCATGTGTCTCAGTGAAAAGGCATGCCACCTTCTTCCCCATGTACTGTCCCCAGCAGCCCAGGCCTTCGAACCATCCTTGGACCAAACCAACCACATTTGCACCTCAGATACTTTGCAGTTGTACTTTCTTCTGCCTGGAAATCTCTTTCTTTGGTTCTTCATTAGGGCTCACCTTTTGCACACTCTAGATTTCATATTAAATATTACCTCTTCAGACAATAATGATAATCATAACTATAGCTAACATTCATTTGACTTATCTCAAAACATTTGCCAGATCTTGGCACCGGTCATTCTATCCGAATTATCTTTTTAAATCTTTATAACACCCTATGAAAGATGTTCTGTTATCATTCTTATTTTACAGATAAGAAAACCAAGGCTTAGTTTAAGATTTTAAATAATGTTCCCAGAATCATACTGCCATATGCTGTGTAACATATACTAGGTATTATAGAGTTTAGAATTATACCCAGGGCTGTCTGACTCCAGAGACTGCCCTCTCCACCACTAGACCCCACTGCCTTTCCAGAAAGATGTGTTCCTTATGTTATTCTTAGACATAGCACCTATTTATTTTCTTCATTTTCTTGTTCACTCTCTGTAAGTTTTTAAGTACATATTTACTTATTTATTGCCTATCTTACTCACCGGTATTGAAGAATTCTTGTTGTTCATTGCTGTATACCAGCACCCAACACAGTGCATGGCACACAGTGGATACTTAATAAGTAGTTGATAAATAAGTGTAGGGATGTGTTGGCAAATATTTAACCAGCAGTTTTGGATAGGGGGTGAGGACTGATTTGTAGCTCTTGAATTTTCATACTGCCACCGCAGGGCTGATTTTAGTCAGCAGTTTAACAACCAACTCACAAGATCCCTGAAAATTAAGCACTGAATGAATGAATGAATGAATGAATGAATGAAT
>NW_024426843.1:0-5495 GCF_017311325.1 Ursus maritimus
GGGGACCCCAATCCCCACTTTATGGCACCAGGCCCCTTGGGAGGGGCCCCTCTGTGGCCAACCTAGGGTTAGGCTTAGCCCCCAGGAGGCCGGCAGGCCCAATCCGCCTGCTGTGCGGCAAACCAGGGGGTGGGCCGAAGTGAGGGCGCTGGCGAGCGGGAGCATGGGCCCAAGCGTTTTGGCACGGGAGGCCTTCAAGGTCGCCGGGGGCTCGGAGGGCCCTGCCCGTTCTCCCACCCTGAATGCCGGGCGGCACCACTAGCGCCCAGGTGGTGGTTGTGCGGCAGGTGAGTCCGGCACTGGGACTTGGGGGTCCCCATTCCTGTCTTTGCAGCGCCAGGCCCCTTGGGAGGGGCCCCTCGGGGGCCGACCTAGGGTTAGGGATAGCAGGCCTTCAAGGTCGCCGGGGGCTCGGAGGGCCCTGCCCGTTCTCCCACCCTGAATGCCGGGCGGCACCACTAGCGCCCAGGTGGTGGTTGTGCGGCAGGTGAGTCCGGCACTGGGACTTGGGGGTCCCCATTCCTGTCTTTGCAGCGCCAGGCCCCTTGGGAGGGGCCCCTCGGGGGCCGACCTAGGGTTAGGGATAGCCCCCAGGAGGCCGGCAGGCCTGATCCGCCGACTGTGCTGGAGCGGAGGGGCGGGCCGAGGTGAAGGCGCTGGTGGGCGGAAGCATGGGCCCAAGCATTTTGGTGCGGGGGGGCCTTCGAAATTCGCTGGGGTGCGTTGCCCGTTCTCCCACTCTGAATGACCAGCGGGGCCCCTAGGGGCTCGGGTGGCTGAAGGGTAGCAGGGTGAGTCCGGCACATGGGCTCGGGTTCCCCATCCCCGACGTTGCTGCACCAGGCCACTCGGGTAGGGCCTTTCGGGGGCCGACCTACAGTTAGGGTTTGTCCCCAGGAGGCCGGCAGGCCCGATACACCTCATGTGCGACGAGCAGAGGTGTGGGCCAAGGTGAGGGTGCTGGTGAACATGAGCCTGGGCTGAAGCGTTTGGGTTCGGGGTGCCTTCGAAGGTTGGAGGGAGTTCAGAGGGCCCTGTCAGTTCTTCCAACACTGAATGAATGGTGGCGCCCCTAGAGGCACGTGTGTTGCGGGGCGGCAGGGTGCATCTGGAGCTGGGTCTCGGGGGTCCCCAATCCCCAGCTTTGCAGTACCAGGCCTCTTAAGAAGGGACACTCAGGGGCCGTCCTAGGGTTAGTGTTAGTGCCCAGGAGGCCAGCAGGCCCGATCTGCCAGCTTTGCGGCGAGCGGATGGGAGGGCCGAGGTGAGGGTGCTGGCGAGCGGAAGCATGGGCCCAAGCATATTGGAGCGGGGGGGCCTTCAAAAGTCGCCAGGGGCTCAGAGGGCCCTGCCCTTTCTCCAGCCCTGAATGACCGGCGGTGCCCCTAGCAGCCCGGGTGGCGGCAGGACGGCAGATTGAGTCCTGGCTGAGGCTCGGGTGTCACCAATCCCTGGCGCTGCGGTGCCAGGTCCCTTGGGAAGGGCACCTCGGTGGCCGCCCTAGGGGTAGTGTTAGCCCCCAGGAGGCTGGCAGGCCCCATCCGCCGGCTGTGCGGGGAGCGGAGGGGCGGGCCGAGGTGAGGGCGCTTTCGAGTGGGAGCGTGGGCTCAAGCGTTTTGGCGCGGGGGGCCTTCGAAAGTCTCCGGAGGCTCGGAGGGCCCTGCCCATTCTCCCGCCCTGAATGTCGCGCGTCGCCCCTAGTGGCCAGGGTGGCCTGGGGGCAGCAAGTTGAGCCCGGCGCTGGGGCTCGGGGGTACCCAATCCCCGGCGTTGCAGTGCCAGGCCTCTTGGGAGCCAACCTAGGGTTACGGTTAGCTCCCAGGAGGTCAGCAGGCCCGATCCGCCGGTTGTGCAGTGAGCGGAGGGGCGGGCTGAGGTGAGGGCACTGGCAAGCGGGAGTGTGGGCCCAAGCCTTTGGCGCCGTGGGCCTTCGAATGACGAGGAGACTCGGAGGGCCCTGCCCGTTCTCCCGCACTGAATGTCTTGCGGCGACCCTAGCGACCCGTGTGGTGGCGGGGCGCCTGGGTGAGTCCAGCGCTGGAGCTCGGGGTTCCCCAATCACAGGCGTTGCGGCTCCAGTTCCCTTGGGTGGGGCACCTCGGGGGCCGACCTAGGGTTAGGGTTAGCCCCCAGGAGGCCAGCAGCCCCGATCACCCAGCTGTGCAGCGAGCGGAGGGGTGGGCCCAGGTGAGAGTGCTTGAGAGCGAGAGCGTGGGCCCAAGCGTTTTGATGCGGGGGGCCTTCAAAGGTCATTGGGGGTTCGGAGGGCCCTACCCGTTCTCCCGCCCTGAATGACCGGCGGTGCCCCTAGAGGCCCGGGGGGTGGGGGGGCAGCAGGGTGAGTCCGGCGCTGGGGCTCGGGTGTCACCAATCTCCGGCGTGCGGCGCCAGGCCCCTTGGGATGTACGCCTCGGGGGCTGTCCTAGGGTTAGGGTTAGACCTCAGGAGGCTGGCAATCCCGAAACGCCAGCTGTGCGGTGAGCGGATCGGTGTGCTGAGGTGAGGGCACTGGTGAGGGGGACCGTGGGAGCATTTTGGGGCGGGGCACTTTCAAATGTCGCCTTGGGCTCAGATGGCCCTGCCTGTTCTCCCACACTGAATGAACGGCGGCTCCCTTAGCAGCCCGGGTGGCGGCGGGACGACAAGATGAGTCCTGGCTGGGGCTCTGGGGTCCCGAATCCCCACGTTGCGTTGCCAGGCCCCTTGGGAGGGCCCCTCGTGGAGTGACCTAGGGTCAGGGTTAGCCCCCAGAGGCCAGCAGGCCCGATCCGCCAGCTGTGAAGTGAGCGGGGGCGCAGGTGGAGGTGAGGGCGCTGGCGAGAAGGAGCATGGGCCCAAGAGTTTTGGGGTGTTGGGCCTTCGAAGGTCACAGGGGCTCAGGGGTCCCCAATCCCCGGCGTGCTGGCGACAGGCCCCTTGGGAAGGGCCCCTCAGGGACCGACCTTGGGTTAGGGTTAGCCCCCAGTAGGCCGGCAAGCCTGATGCACTAGCTGTGCAGCAAGTTGAGGGGCGGGCCGAGTCGAGGGCGCTGGGGATCGGGAGTGTGGGCCCAAGCCTTTTGGCGTGGGGGCCTTCGAAGGTCGCCAGGGGCTCCGAGGGCCCTGCCGGTTCTCCCGCCCTGAGTGACCAGCGGCTCCCCAGGCGGCCCGGGTGGCGGCGGGGCTGCACAGTGAGTCCGGCGCTGGGGCTCGGGGGTCCCCAATCCCCACGTTGCGGTGCCAGGCCCCTTGGGCGGGGCCCCTCGGGGGTCGACCTAGGGTTAGGATTATCCCCCAGGAGGCCGGCAGGCCTGATCCGCCCGATTTGCAGCGAGTGGAGTGGCGGGCCGAGGTGAGGGCACTGTGGAGCAGTGCGTGGTCCCAAGCGTTTTGGCGCAGGGGACCTTCAAATGTCGCCGGGGGCTTGAAGGGCCCTGCCTGTTCTCCCGCCCTGAATGATCCTCGGGGCCCCTAGCGGCCCGGGTGGCGGTGGGGGGACAGGGTGAGTCCAGCGCTGGGGCTCGGGTGTCCCCAATTCCCGGCGTGGCGGCGCCAGCCCCCTTGAGAGGGGACCCTCGGGTGCTGAACTAGCTTTATTGTTACCAACCAAGAGGCTGGCAGGCCCTATTGGCCGGCTGTGTGGCGAGCGGAGGGGCGTGCGAGGTGAGGCTGCTGGCGAGCGGGAGCGGGGGACCAAGCGTTTTGGCACGGGGAGCCGTCGAAGGACTCGGGGGCTCAGAGGTCCCTGCCCGATCTCCCGCCGAGAATGACCGGCGGCGCCACTAGCGCCTCGGGTGGTGGCAGGGCGGCTGGGTGAGTCCGTGGCTGGGGCTCAGGGGTCCCCAATCCCCAGCATTGCGGCGCCAGGCCCCTTGGGAGGAGCCCCTCTGGGGCGACGTAGGGTTACGGTTATCCCACAGGAGGCCGGCAGGCCCGATCCGCCAGCTGTGCGGTGAGCGAAGGGGTAGGCCGAGGTGAGGGCGATGGAGAGCGGGAGCATGGGCCCAAGCGTTTTGGCGCAGGAGGCTTTCATAGGTAGCCGGTGCCTAGGAGGGCCCTGCCCATTCTCCCGCCCTGAATACCCAGCAGCGCCCCTAGCGGCCTGGGTGGCGGTGGGGCAAAAGGGTGAGTCTGGTGCTGGGGTTCGGGGGTCCCCAATCCCCTGCGGTGTGGTGCCAAGCCCTTTGGGACGGGCCCCTCGAGGACCAACCTTGGGTTAGGGTTAGCCCCTAGGAGGCCAGCAGGCCCGATCCGCCAGCTGTGCGGCGAGTGGAGGGTGGGGCGAGGTGAGGGTGCTGGCGAGCGGGAGCATGGGACCAAGCGTTTTGGTGTGGGGAGCCTTCGAAGGTCACCAGGGGCTCGGAGTGATCTGCCTGTTCTCCCTCCCTGAATGAACGACGGGGCTCCTAGCAGCCCAGGTGGCAGTGGGGCGAGACGGTGAGTCCAGTGCTGGGGCTTGGGGGTCCCCAATCCCAGGCATTGCGGTGCCAGGCCCCTTCAGAGGGGCCCCTCAGGGGCCAACCCAAGGTTATGGGTAGCCCCCAGGAGGAGGGCAGGCCTCATCTGCCGGCTCTGTAGCGAGCGGAGGGACAGGACAAGGTCAGGGCGCTGAGGAGCAGGAGCGTGGGCTCAAGCGTTTCGGATGGGGGGGCCTTCGAAGGTCGCCATGGGCTCAGAGGGCCCTGCCCGTTCTCCCACCCTGAATGACCAGCGGCACCCCTAGCGGCCCGGGTGGCGGCGGGGCAGCAGGGTGATTTCGGCGCTGGGGCTCGGGGGTCCTTAATACCCGGCATTGCGGCGCCAGGCCCCTTGGGACAGGCCCCTCGGGGGCCGACCTAGAGTTAAGGTTAGCCCCCAGGACGCTGGCAGGCTGGTTCCGCACATGTGCGGTGAATGGAGGTGTGGGTCGAGGTGAGGTAGTTGGCGAGCGGGAGTGTGGGCCAGAGCATTTTGGCTTTGGCTCGGGGTGCCTTCGAATGTCGCAGGTGGCTCGGAGGGTCCTGACCGTTCTGTCGCTCTGAAGGACTGGCAACGCCCCTAGCGCCTCATGTGGCGGCGGGACGGCAGGGTGCGTCAGGCGATGGGACTTGAGGGTCCCCAATCCATGGCATGCGACGCCAGGCCACTTGGGAGGGGCCCCTCGGGGGCGACCTAGGGATAGGGTTAGCCCCCAGGAAGCCAGCAGGCCCGATCCGCCAGCTCTGCAGCGAGTGGAGGGGTGGGCCGAGGTTAGGGCGCTGGCGAGCAGGAGCATGGGAGCCAGAGTTTTTGCGCGGGGGGCCTTCAAAGGTCACAGGGGGATCGGAGGGTCCTGCCCGTTCTCCCTTCCAGAATGACTGGCAATGCACCTAGCGCCCTGGGTGCTTGCGGGGTGGCAGAGTGAGTCCAGCACTGAGGCACGGGGGTCCCAAATCCCCGGCATTGCAGTGCCAGGCTCCTTGGGAGGGGCCCCTCGAGGCCGACCTAGGGTAAGTGGTAGCCCCCAGGAGTCCAGCAGGCCCATTCCGCCAGCTCTGC
>NW_024426844.1:0-5494 GCF_017311325.1 Ursus maritimus
TTGGAACTGCCCTGACATACTCACAAATGTGGTCTCGAAACTCGCATATGCAAGAAACACACACAAACACCCATCGACATTTTCTTACAGGCATACAAATGGTTTACGACAACACACACACACACACACACACACAATGTCACCCTCACAACACAGTACTCACACTGTATCGCCAGCAGAGCCATGAACACTTGGAACTGCCCTGACACACTCACAAACGTGGTCCCGAAACACCCGAGACACCCATACACAAGAAACACACAGAAACACCCATCGACTTTTTCTTACAGGCATACACAACGGTTTCCCGCGAACACACACACACACTGTCACACTCACAACACAGCACTCACAGTGGGTATCCAGCAGATCCATCAACACTTGGAACTGCCCTAACATACTACAAACGTGGTACCAACACACACATACAGAAGAAACACACAGAAACACCCATCAATTTTTTTTTACAGGCATACACTATGGTTTCCCGCAAACAAACACACATGCAAACTCACTATCACACTCACAACACAGGACTCACACTGGCACTTGAATGTGCCCTAGCAGACACACAAACGTGGTCCCGACACACACATACACAAGAAACACACACAAACTCCCATGGACATTTTCTTACAGTCATACACAATGGTTTCCGCAAACACACACACACACACTATCACACTCACAACACAGCACTCACACTGGGCCCCGGCTGAGCCATCAACACTTGGAACTGCCATAACATACTCACAAACGTGGTCCCAACAAAGACATACACAAGAAACACACACAAACTCCCATGGACATTTTCTTACAGTCATACACAATGGTTTCCGCAAACACACACACACACACTATGACACTCACAACACAGCATTCCCATTGGCACTTGAATCTGCCCTAACATACAAACAAACGTGGTCCCAACACACACATACACAAGAAACACACAAAAACACCCATCGACTTTATTTACAGGCATGCATAATGGTTTACCACAAACACATAAACACACACATAAACTATCACACTCACAACACAACTCTCAGAATGACTTGGAACTACCCTTATATACACACAAATGTGGTCCCGACACACACATACACAAGAAACACAACCAAACACCCATCGACACTTTCTTACAGACATACAAATAGTTTCCCGCAACACATACACACACACACGCACACACACACACAATGTCACCCTCACAACACAGCACTCACACTAGATCTCCAGCAGAGCCATGAACACTTGGAACTGCCCTGACACACTCACATACGTGCTCCGGAAACACAGATACACAAGAAACACACACAAACACCCATCGACCTTTCCTTACAGGCGTTCCCCCAAACACACACATACAGACACACACACACACTGTCACACTCACAACACAGCACTCTCACTGGGTCTCCAGCAGAGCCATCAACACTTGGAACTGCCCTAACATATTCACAAATGTGGTCCCGACACACACATACAGAAGAAACACAAACAAACACCCATTGACTTTTTCTTACCGGCAGACACAGTGGGGTTCCCCTAAACACACACACACACACTGTCACACTCACAACACAGCACTCACACTGTTCCTTGCAGAGCCATCACCACTTGGAACTGCCCTGACATACCCAAAAACGTTGTCCCGAGACACAAATACACAAGAAACACACAAACACCCATCGACTTTTTCTTACATGCATACAAAATGGTTTCTCGCAAACACACACATACACACACACACACTATCACACTCACAACACAGCACTCTCACTGGGTCTCCAGCAGAGCCATCAACACTTGGAACTGCCCTAACATATTCACAAATGTGCACACACACTATTACACTCACAACACAGCACTCTCACTGGGTCTCCAGCAGAGCCATCAACACTTGGAACTGCCCTAACATATTCACAAATGTGCACACACACTATTACACTCACAACACAGCACTCTCACTGGGTCTCCAGCAGAGCCATCAACACTTGGAACTGCCCTAACATATTCACAAATGTGCACACACACTATTACACTCACAACACAGCACTCTCACTGGGTCTCCAGCAGAGCCATCAACACTTGGAACTGCCCTAACATATTCACAAATGTGCACACACACTATTACACTCACAACACAGCACTCTCACTGGGTCTCCAGCAGAGCCATCAACACTTGGAACTGCCCTAACATATTCACAAATGTGCACACACACTATTACACTCACAACACAGCACTCTCACTGGGTCTCCAGCAGAGCCATCAACACTTGGAACTGCCCTAACATATTCACAAATGTGCACACACACTATTACACTCACAACACAGCACTCTCACTGGGTCTCCAGCAGAGCCATCAACACTTGGAACTGCCCTAACATATTCACAAATGTGCACACACACTATTACACTCACAACACAGCACTCTCACTGGGTCTCCAGCAGAGCCATCAACACTTGGAACTGCCCTAACATATTCACAAATGTGCACACACACTATTACACTCACAACACAGCACTCTCACTGGGTCTCCAGCAGAGCCATCAACACTTGGAACTGCCCTAACATATTCACAAATGTGCACACACACTATTACACTCACAACACAGCACTCTCACTGGGTCTCCAGCAGAGCCATCAACACTTGGAACTGCCCTAACATATTCACAAATGTGCACACACACTATTACACTCACAACACAGCACTCTCACTGGGTCTCCAGCAGAGCCATCAACACTTGGAACTGCCCTAACATATTCACAAATGTGCACACACACTATTACACTCACAACACAGCACTCTCACTGGGTCTCCAGCAGAGCCATCAACACTTGGAACTGCCCTAACATATTCACAAATGTGCACACACACTATTACACTCACAACACAGCACTCTCACTGGGTCTCCAGCAGAGCCATCAACACTTGGAACTGCCCTAACATATTCACAAATGTGCACACACACTATTACACTCACAACACAGCACTCTCACTGGGTCTCCAGCAGAGCCATCAACACTTGGAACTGCCCTAACATATTCACAAATGTGCACACACACTATTACACTCACAACACAGCACTCTCACTGGGTCTCCAGCAGAGCCATCAACACTTGGAACTGCCCTAACATATTCACAAATGTGCACACACACTATTACACTCACAACACAGCACTCTCACTGGGTCTCCAGCAGAGCCATCAACACTTGGAACTGCCCTAACATATTCACAAATGTGCACACACACTATTACACTCACAACACAGCACTCTCACTGGGTCTCCAGCAGAGCCATCAACACTTGGAACTGCCCTAACATATTCACAAATGTGCACACACACTATTACACTCACAACACAGCACTCTCACTGGGTCTCCAGCAGAGCCATCAACACTTGGAACTGCCCTAACATATTCACAAATGTGCACACACACTATTACACTCACAACACAGCACTCTCACTGGGTCTCCAGCAGAGCCATCAACACTTGGAACTGCCCTAACATATTCACAAATGTGCACACACACTATTACACTCACAACACAGCACTCTCACTGGGTCTCCAGCAGAGCCATTACTCACACTCACCACACAGCGCTCACATTGGGTCTCCGGCATAACCATCAACACTTGGAACCGCCCTAATATATTCACAAATGTGGTCGCGACACACACATACACATGAAACCCTCACACACATCCTTCGACTTATTCTTACAGGCATACACAATGTTTTCCCACAAATACAAACACACACAGAAACAGACTCTGCCACACTCACAACACAGCACTCACACTGGCACTTGGAACTGCCCCAACATACTCACAAATGTGGTCCCCACACACACATACACAAGAAACACATACACCCATCGACTTTTTCTTAGAAGCATACACTGTGGGGTTCCCCCAAACACACACACACACAGACACACACACACACACTGTCACACTCACAACACAGCCCTCTCACTGGGTCTCCAGCAGAGCCATCAACACTTGGAACTGCCCTAACATATTCACAAATGTGGTCCCGACACACACATACAGAAGAAACACAAACACCCATCGAATTTTTCTTATAGGCATACAGAATGGTTTCCCGCAAACACACACACAGACACGCACACACACTGTCATACTCACAACACAGCACTCATACTGGATCTCCAGCAAAGCCATGAACACTTGGAACTACCCTCACACATTCACAAATGTGGTCCTGAAACACACATACACAAGAACACACAAATACACCCATCGACTTTTTCATACAGTCATACACAATGGTTTCCCGAAAACACACACACTCACACTGTCACACGTGCAACACAGCACTCACCCTGGGCCTCGGCAGAGTTATCAACACCTTGAACTGCCCTAACATACTCACAAACGTTTTCCCAACACACATACACAAGAAACACACACAAACACGCACTGAGTTTTTCTTACAGGCATACACAGGGGGTTCTGAAACACACACAGACACACACACACACTATCACAATCACAACACAGCACTCACACTGGATCTCCAACACAGCCGTCAACACTTGGAACTGCTTTAACATAATCACAAACGTGGTCCTGACACACACATATACAAATAACACTCACAAATACCCATCGACTTTTTCTTACAGGCATACACAAAGGTTTCCCGCAAACACACACACACACACATACACACAAAAGTCACACTCACGACAGAGCACTCACGAATTGGATCTCCAGCAGAGCCATCAACACTTGTAATTACCCTAACATATTCACAAACGTGGTCCCGAACACACATACAGAAGAAACAGACAAAAACACCCGACGACTTTTTCTTACAGGCATACACAATGGTTTCCCGCAAACACACACACACACACATACACTATCACACGCACAACACAGCACTCACACTGGATCCCCGGCATAGCCATCAAAAGTTGGGACTGCCCTATCATACTCAAAAACCAGGCCCCAACACACACATACACAAGAAACACACGCATACACCAATCGACTTTTTCTTACAGGCATACACAGTGGTTTCCTGCAAACACACACATATACTGTCACACTCGAAACACAGCACTCACACTGGGCCTCAGCGGAGCCATCAACACTTGGAACTCCCATAACATAATCACAAAAGTTTTCCCGACACACAGATACAGAAGAAACACACACAAACACCCATCGTCTTTTTCGTAAAGGCATACAGACTGGGGTTTCGAAACACACACAGACACACACACACACAGTCACACTCACAACACAGTACTCACACTGGGTCTACAGCAGAGCCATCAACACTTGGAACTGACCTAACATATTCACAAATGTGGTCCCGACACACACATACACAAGAAACACAACCAAACACCCATCGACTTTTCGTTACAGGATTACAAATGGTTTCCCGCAACACACACACACACAACACACAATGTCACCCTCACAACACAGCACTCACACTGGAT
>NW_024426845.1:0-291 GCF_017311325.1 Ursus maritimus
GCCCGTTCTCCTGCCCTGAATAACCGGCGGCGCCCTTAGCACCCCAGGTTGTGGTGGGGCGGCCGTATGAGTCCGGCACTGGGGCTCGGGGGTCCCCAATCCCAGGCCTTGCAGCTCCAGGCTCCTTGGGAGGGGCCCATCAGGGACTGACCTAGGTTTAGGGTTAGCCCCCAGGAAGCTGGCAGGCCTGATCCGCCGGCTGTGTAGCGAGCAGAGGGGCAGGCCGAGGTGAGGGCGCCATCGAGCGGGAGCGTGGGCCCAAGCATTTTGGCGTGGGGGCATTCGAAAGTC
>NW_024426845.1:4705-5490 GCF_017311325.1 Ursus maritimus
GAGGGCCCTTGCCATTCTCCCTCCCTGAATGAATGGCGGCGCCCCTAGGGGCCCAGGTGGCTGTAGGGCGGGAGGGTGAGTTGGGCGCTGGAGCTCGGGAGTCCCCAATCCCCGGTGTTGCGGCAATAGGAACCTGGGATGGGCCCCTCCGGCGCCCACCAAAGGTTAGGGTAACACCCAGGAGGCTGGCAGTCCAGATCCACAGGCTGTGCAGCGAGCGGAGGGGCGGACCGAGGTGAGGGTGCAGGCGAGCGGGAGCATGGGACCAAGCTTTTTGGCGCGGGGGGCCTTCGAAGGTCACCAGGGGATCGGAGGGATCTGCCAGTTCTCCCTCCCTGAATGACCGACGGTGTTCCTAGCGGCACGGGTGGTAGCGGGGCAACACAGTGAGTCCAGCGCTGGGGCTCGGGGGTCCCAAATCCCAGGCATTGCGGTGCCAGGCCCCTTCGGAGGGGCCCCTCAGGGGCCAACTTAGGGTTATGGGTAGCCCCAGGAGGAGGGCAGGCCTCATCCACCGGCTCTGCAGCGAGTGGAGGAGCGAGCCAAGGTGAGGGCGCTGAGGAGCGGGAGTGTGGGCTCAAGCGTTTTTCATGGGGGGGCCTTCGAAGGTCACCGTGGGCTCGGAGGGCCCTGCCCGTTCTCCCGCACTGAATGACCAGGGGCACCCCAAGCGTCCCGGGTGGCAGCGGGGCAGCAGGGTGAGTCCGGCGCTGGGGCTCGGGGGTCCCTAATACCTGGCGTTGTGGCGCCAGGCCCCTTGGGACGTGCCCCTCGGGGGCTGACCT
>NW_024426846.1:0-2293 GCF_017311325.1 Ursus maritimus
ACCCGAACCCTAACCCGAACCCGAACCATAACCCCGAACCCGAACCCTAACCCCGAACCCCGAACCCGAACCCGAACCCGAATCGGAACCCTAACCCGAACCCGAACCCTAACCTGAACCCGAACCCTAACCCGAACCCGAACCTGGAACCCTATCCCGAACTCGAACCCTAACCTGAACACGAAACCTATCCCTAAACCCGAACCCTAAACCCGAACCCGAACCCCGAACCCGAACCCCGAACCCCGAACCCAAACCGGAACCCTACCCGAACCCAAACCCCTAACCCTAACCCCTAACCCGAACCCTAACCCTAACCCCTAACCTGAACCCGAACCCGTACCCATACCTGTACCCTAACCCGTACCTGTACCCTAACCCTAACCCGTACCCTAACCCATACCCTAACCCGTACCCTAACCCTAACCCCTAATTCCTAAACCCTAAACCCTAACCCCTAACCCTAACCCTAAATCCTAACCTTAATCCCTAACCCATACCCTAAACCCCTACTCTAACCCGTACCCGTACCCTAACCCCTAACCCTAAACCCTTAATCCTTAACCCTTAACCCTAACTCTAACCCCTAACCACAGTCAGCCATCACGTCACAACTGTTGGAACGGCAATCGTCCCAGGGACAGACACCAGGTGTGGTCAAGGGTGTGCAGAGGATGGGACCCTGTGCACTGTTGGTGGGAATGGAAATGGGTGCACCCACTGTAACAAACGGTATGGAGGTTCCTGAAAAAATAAATACAACTACCACGCAACCCAGGAATGGCTCTACTCAGTATTTGGAGAACACAAAAACACTGCCTCAAAAAAACAGATGCACTCCCATATTCACTGCAGCATTATTCACAATAACCAGACATACAAACATAGACCTTGGGGGCCTTATGCCAAGTAACTCAGACACAGAAAGACAAATACCAGATGCTCTCATGTACATTCCACATGGAAAAAAATACTGAATGCATAGAAACTGACCACAGATTGGTAGGTGCCAGATTCGGGGATGCGGTGGTAGAAATGGGTGAAGGTGGTCAAAGACTCAATGTTTGAGTGATAAATTCTGACAGTCATGGAATGTTCTGTCCAGCAGGGAGACTAAAACTAACCCCACAAGATAGGGTATAGGTTTCCCTGCTCTTGGAAAGTTCAGTGTTCCTAGGAAACCTTCCACAGCAGAAATGGTGTAAAGAAGGAACTACCATTAATTTATATGGAAAAATTAGAGAGTGTGCCCAGACTCCAAAATTCCTTCTCTTTGGCTTTTCTTAGGCCTCAGGATACAACTTCCTAACGGATGACGAAAATAAATGGAGATAAAGCACAGCAGAGGCTCACAGACACAATTCAAAGTGCTGGTGGCTGGACGCGGAGAGCGGTTCCCAGCGGAAGGAGCTGGTTGGGGTGCACACTGCCTCTGTCGTGCTTCTCCCCAAAACAGATCCTGAACACGATTCTCACTGTTCGACTTTTTTCATAAGAGGGAAATCCTCTTCAGGTCTCTTCCTCTTACTGAAACCGGGTAATAACGTAGATCTTTCAATAAAGCCAAGTGTCTTACTGTGAACGTTTAAAAAGTGGGGGATAACTGTACTTTAACATTGCTGAGGGAAGACATGTGAAAGGTTCTCCCGGACACAAACTCAACAGATCCACTGGGAAAGGCACCTTCTTCAGCATGGGGAACACGGACTACCTCCTACCCCCAGAAACGTCCTCCTTTCCTCGCTCAGGACAACCCACAACAGCTGGGAGTTACCCCAATTCCTCCTTTCTCCCATTCCCAATATCTAAGCCGTCGGCAAATCCTGTGAGCTCCATCTTCAAAATGTATCCAGAATAGGACTAACCACTCCTTCCAAGGTCACCTGTCTGGTCCACACTGCCTGAGTTCCTAGAAAAGCTTCGTCATTGACCTGCCTTGCCATCCTCAACCCTCTGTCATCTGTTCTCAACACTGTAGCCAGGATGGCCCAGTGAAACAGGGTCTCATGGGGTTACAGCCCTGTAATGGCTTTCTGTCACCCTGTCACCTCCCTGAGGTCATGTCCTAAGCTGTCTCCTGTGGGCACAGGGACTTCTTGCTGCTCCTGGACATACCTGGAACTCTCCTGCCCCAGGGCCTTTGCACATGCTTTCCCTTCTGTTTAGAATGCTCTTGATATGTTCTCACTCACCTTCTGAGAAGTCTGAGTTGGAGTGACAGGGACACACGATGAGGCTGTGCGTGTTGGGTGAGGCTGGTGGCCCAGAAGAAGGTGCTCTGCCAGCTCTCCAC
>NW_024426846.1:4932-5483 GCF_017311325.1 Ursus maritimus
GGGAAACCCTGAAATTCTGCAACCCATCCCACAAAAGCTCAGGTGAGCGGGCGCCCTGGAGTTCACGGGTCTGGGGAATACGGCCAGTTGTCGGACATCAGACAGAAGAGACTTTAAAGGGAAAAAGAAAACTCACCTGAGCCCCCACGATGAACTCTCTCCACGCGCCCTTCCAGAACCCCGCCTCCCACCCAGGGCGCACCCTACCCCCGGACCCCCACCCCGGCACACAGCCCGCACTCACCCAGCCAGGAACTCCTTAGGGCAACTCTCTCCCAGCGCCCCTTCCTCTGCCCCCCCCCAAGCTCCAGGAACGCCCGCGGAGATGTAGCTCCACCCCCACGTGGTGATTGGTCCAGGAGGGTGGTGCCCGGAGCCCCTTGGATGCCTGGCAACCAGCCCTCAGGCCCAGCAACTCTGCCAGTGCAGGGGGTCCAGGAGGCACCTCCTCGCCCCAACACCTGGCGCAGGCATGGGTGGGGTCGTGGGCCGGGCCACACACACACACAACTGGCCCCTTCCCGGGACCCCTCTAGCTGCAGACCACCCTC
>NW_024426847.1:0-5480 GCF_017311325.1 Ursus maritimus
ATCTTTAAAAAAAAAAAAAAGAATGTGACAAACTAACCACCTACAATCACCCAAACATACAAAAAAACTTCAAAGTCACTCTAAATAACTAATGCAGTATTATCTAGTAACTCTACTGCCTCTACAAAGGAAGAATTTGAACTATATTCTGATCATTATAGCTATAATAGTAAATCAGATTAAATCAATGAATCAAAATTTTTTAAGGATAAATTCTAAAATTGTGTATTTGCAATATGACAATCACATTAGTGGGAAAATAGACACCTGCTAATATTAAGAAACATTTCACAGTAACCCTATTTGAACTCAGGTCCAACTCTCAAATAAATGAAGATATTTAAAAGGTACTACTTCTGACTGACTAAATATTAGTAGGTATCATCTGTATGGCTGGGTGCTCTGTGTTGTGGGGAGGTGTACCATGCTAACTCTGGCTCACCCTCAATAAGTTTGAGTGCCAAGACATAGTTAGTACCTAGGTTTATATCCTGGTTCTACATCTTAAGTTAGTAACTTCTCTGTTTCAGTTTCCTCATCTGCAAAATGAGGATAAGAATAGTACCTACTTCATAGTGTTGTCGTGAGAATTAAGTCAGTCAATATTTATAAAATATTAAGTGTCTGGTACACAGTAAACACTTACATAATAGATACAATGTAAGTGTTAGCTGTTAATGTTGTTAGTACACATGAAATAATTAAAATACAATAAAGAAAAGCACACATAATAGAATACAAAACCCACAAAACATAGCATGAGTAATTATTACTACATTGTTGAAGAAAATAAGAGATCCAATAGGCTGAAGTTTGTGGGAAAGGCCTGAGGAAGAGTTAGGACTGTTTATTGAAAAGACTGCAATAAAAGAGAAAAAATGGAAAGAATTCTACCATAGTACAAAAGCACAAACACAGACATACAGAATAGATACGGAATAAAAGAAAAGGAAGACTGGGTTGGCTGATGAAAATATTGGCTGGAAAGACAGTTTAGGACCAAATTATGTAGACTCTTTCATGCTGAAGTGATGAATTAGATTTGATTTGATGGGTAAACAGGGATCTTTTAAAGATCTGAATGGAAAAATGGTATGAGAAGGTTAACTCAGAAGATTTCTGCCTATGTGGAATAAAAGGGTATGAGAAGCACAGCTAAAGAATAAAGAGATTTCTGTTTTTACTCCTAGGGTTGGAGAAGGGAACTATTCATGTGTCAATATATTTCAGTGATCTTTTATATTTTTTAATATATAGTGTTGTTTCATAAAGTTGATGAGGACCAAATGAGATAACATGTGTGAAAGCACTTTACAGGCTAACAAGTGCTTAAAAAGTGCTAATACCCCTACCATTATAGTTGTTATAAAAGAACTTTTTAAAAAATCTTCAACAAGTATTACTTTAATAAAAAGGAGTAATGGCAAAAGGTTCAGCTATCATGGAGCAACTGCCAGTATTTTTATAAAAGGAAAGAGGGACTGGTTCAATATCTGTATTGCCAACAAAACTTTTAAATATGTCATAGTCAAGGGAAAAGTCAAGCATCTCATGCCAGAAGCCACAGGGTATTTCCTTGTTCCATTACTAGTAAATTATTTCTTTGGTATGTACTTCTTACAGTTCTCTATAACACAGGCACAAAAGGGCTGCATATAAAGCTGGCACTTTACAGTGAAACATGTGGCCAGTGACAAAGGACCAAGAATGAAAAGATCAGGACTATGTAGACTACAACTAAGCCACAGAAAAATGTATTTGGATCCATATACCTTACCACAGTCCTAGTATCACTGAAGAATGAGGATGGCTCCACCTGGATAGAGAGGATATTCTACGTAGGTGAAAAGACACTTCATTGACCTTCTCAACATACCTACAAAGATGAAACCCTGAACAGAGAACTTGCCCATCTGGATTGCTAAAAAAGTAATTTTAGTCAGTCAATACATAATAATACTCAAGCTAGAGAGGTAGTATGTTATAATGGAGAGCCTAGGCTTTGAAACGGGAGACCTGAGTTCAAATTCTAACTCTATCACTTTCTAGCTGAACATTCTTAAACAATTCACTTAATAAGTATTTGTAAACAAAACTGAACTGTCTGCATCTCAGGCTTTCTAATTGGTAAAATGCACTAAACCTTTTAGTGTTTGGATTACCAAATCAAAATGTGAAAGCACTTTGTAAACATCTCTTTACAAATGGTAATTTACAAGAATGATAATTATCATCTTAAGGTCATAGGCCAGCAGAGGATCCTGAAATCTGCTTACTTGTAACTTGATTACTCCTTCTGAGAGCCATGAGAACTTCATAATTCCAATTTTTTAGCTATACTACCTGGATTTTGCACTGCTTAGGATGTACAAAGTTGAAGCACTCTCTCTTGGGGATCAGCAGTCAAATACCAGATCTATTACAGTTGAAAGTAGGGGGGGAAAAAAGCAAGCCTCACAGGAATCACAAAGACTCTCAATGGTCACAACCCCAAGTCTTTGGAAAATTCTGTGATTATTAGTCTTGGGAGACTAAATTTTACATATGAAATTATCAGAGAATGATAGATTAACAATAAATAAATTAGGGGGGAACCA
Organism: Ursus maritimus; assembly: GCF_017311325.1. Lineage (NCBI taxonomy): Eukaryota > Metazoa > Chordata > Mammalia > Carnivora > Ursidae > Ursus > Ursus maritimus. The sequence goes on from NW_024426847.1 coordinate 2,598, forward strand.
CTTTGATTCTGCCCAAACTTTGTAATCATAGACTGTGAGATAAGGATACAGACAGTCAAGCTAATGAAAAGCAAGAAGATCTCACTAATAGATATATTCCCTTCCCTACTGAGAGGAATACTTGTCAATGGAGGAAGACGGCAGCAGGAAATTAGTAACCTAACAAGTAAGTATCAATAACTACCAGTATATTCTATTTTAAATGGCTAATAACCTCTTGGAAGAACCAGGAAATAATACTGGTAAATCCAAATTCAAATATCCACAATTACGGAACAATTTCTTGGTCTTTTTTCTTTTTTTTTTAGGTGATACCAACAAACTTTATTAACACTTCACGAAGCAGGCAGTCTCCTTTCAGAGAACGGCCCAGATTTTCTATTTAGAATCAATTACTGCCCAAATCAGTAGCAAAACAAATTCTGATTCATTAGATTTTGTCACTAGTAAACTGGAGCCCTGAAAACTGACAAAAAGAAGTAGAGCAAACACTTACCAACTTGTGAAGTAAGTCATCTTTCTTATTGTACTGAGAAAAAATCCAACTTTTGATGGTTTCAGCCACTTTTAACAGGATGCCTTGCTAAAGGAGATGAATGACATTGTATAGGATTTATTAAACCACCCCAAACAGCAGAAAAACTTCAAATAACTTACTTCTAATTAATCAGAATTTTTATTAGAAAAAGGGAGAAAAAATCATCTAGGTTATATCCTTTGTCAATATGTCTCAGGCTCCTTAATAATTCCCAGATTTACTTGCACATCAGAATCACCTGGAGATTTTAGTTAGAAATATTCTTGGGTCCCCGAACTATAGGTTCAGATTCAATTAGGTTTTGAATGAGACCTGAAAGCAGATTTTTTAAAGAGCACTCAGAAGTTATCCTGATGCAGCCCATTTATTGGGTACACCATATACTATCTATGTCAAGATGATGATAGTATGTATTCCAAAATGAAAACCATAGGATGCTCTAAGTTCTCAAATACTAAGAACATTTCATTCCACAACACTAAGGCAGAAAGACATTTTAACCAATTTTAGAAAAAGTGTCTCATATTGAAATAAAAGTCATACTGAATCAACTAAAAATTTAAATTACCTTAATGTTAATAGCCCATTTCCATGCTAGTAAATGCAGTTTACATTCATTTAGTGGTTACTATATCCTGGGTACTGAAAAAGGGTCATAGGAACAAAGATGGATACACGTAACTGCTGTTTTCAAGAACTTAGTATAGAAGAGATGGTATGAATAATTACAAACCAACATAAAATATGGGAAAGTGTGGGAAAAGAAGTCAAGAGGTGCTAACGCTGAAGCTATGCCCTAACAGTTGAGCATGAATTTAGTAAAGGAGGGAAGAACATTCTGGGCAAGAGAACAGGATGAAGAAAGGGGACAGCCATGGAAGTATGTCACAGGCATGGTGGCATGGTCTGGGACAGGCTAACATCAAAGGGAAGAAGGGAACAGTTATGATCACTGAGAGGGGTTTTAAAGGACTTTGGTCTTATATGCCCTAATAGTTTACTTTATCCTGTAGGCTGTGAGGAGCCACTAAAGATTTTTAAGCAAGGAAATGTAACAATAAAAATCAGCATTTAAGAAAAATAACTGGCTACAGTACACAGGCAAGCCTGGCAGGAAATGACTGTGCCAAAAAGCCTGATTAGGAGGATATTTAATAGTCCTGCTAAATAATGACAAAGGCCTCAAGTAGGGTAGCAAAAATGGTAATGGATAAGGGTTGGATTTTAGAGACATAAGAAGTTCACCTGATATATCTTTCAGTGACCAAATTAATGTGGGAGTGATAGGAAATCTTAAGATAACTGAGAGAATGGTAATTTGGGAATATGGAAAGAATACTTTGTTTTATACATATGAATCTGAGTTTCCTGGGACACAGGCCAGGTGAAAATGTTTAACAAACGTCCAGAACTCAGTGAAGACAGAGAATGCACGTAAGTGGCCAATGAGGGCAAGAAAGTAGATGAGATCACTCAGAAAAACAGACCAAGCAGAGAAGAGGCCTGATGCTAAAACTTTATGGAAGGAACATCTAAGAATAATCACAGGAAAAGAAACTAGAAAAATATACAGAACATGAATATTCACGGTGAGAATACCAGTAAGAGTACTCAATAAGTACTTCACAATAACATTAAAAAATAAAAGTTAAAAAAGGGCAATTAAGGCTAGTGACAGTTTCACCACCATCTCATATTATACAAAAACTTTGCTTTCCAAAGAAAATAACTGGTACTTCACTGCTTGAACAGAACTTTGGGGGGCAATTCTAAAAATATATCCCTGGAGAAAGAACTAAATAATACAACAAATCTTCCTGAAATTTAGCTGTCCCAGATTTAGAAAAACTCCATTTTAGAAAAATATAGCTCATCCAGTTGAAATGTGTAATATGAAAGTAAAGGAACTTTCTAGACATGTTGTTATTTTAAAAAACATTCTCTGGCTATTTCTCCATTTCTGAGAACCAGTAAACCTTAAACTCTCATTTTATTTATTATAAATTAATAATAATACTTCTATATGTAAAAATACCTGTCATAAGTGAAAAGGATTAAATACCTATAAAACCCAAGTTTGAACAACAACAAAAAAAAAGGCCAATGCCCATATCCTGCCTAAGACTATCCCTTGGCCCATTCTTTGTCTTTTGTTGCCAAGTAATCTCAAATCCAAGTTTTAATCTATAAATAACCTATTAGCTATATCCTTCGGTTTTGCTTTCAAAAGTCTTCCCAGGAACATTCACATTTGAAAGGGGCAGAGAGAAGAAAGAGTTTTATTTATTTATTTATTTTTATTTTTATTTTTTTTTAAGGATTTTATTTATTTATTCGACAGAGAT
>NW_024426848.1:0-5459 GCF_017311325.1 Ursus maritimus
GGCTGAGGTGAGGGTGTGGGGAGGGTGAGCCTGGGCCTCAGGGCTGGGGTGCGGGAGGCCGCCGAAGTTTTGCTGGTGTTTCAGGAGGGCCCTCCTGGTTTTCCCACCCTGAATGCTCTATGGCCTCCCAAGGCACACGGTTTCCTGCGGGGTGACAGACTGAGTCCTGCTGTGGGGCTCAGGTGTCCCGAATTCCCGCGGCTGTGGCTCCAGGCTCCTGGGTAGGGGCTCCTCCACAGATGAACTAGGGTTAGGGTTGGGGCCCAGGAACCCCACAGGCCAGATCTGCCCACGATGTGGCGAGCTCCGCCGCGGGCTGAGGTGAGAGTGCAGGGTGGTGTGTGCATGGACTTCAAGGTTAGGTTTAGGAATCGCCGAAGTTTGCCGGGGGCTCTGGGGGCCCTCCTGGTTCTCCTGCCCTAAATGCTCTACAGCCTCCCAAGCTGCACGGTTTCCTGTGGGCTGGCAGGCTTTGTCCCACAGTGGGGCTCAGGTTTCCCCAATCCCTGGGGCTGCGCCACCGGGCCCCAGGGGAGGGGCCCTACCCAGCCGACCTAGGGTCAGGTCTAGGCCCCAGGAACCCGGCAGGCCTGATCTGCAGGCTCTGCGACGAGCTCGGTGGCAAGCTGAAGGGAAGGCGTGGGGCGGGATGAGCGTGGGCCTCAGGGTTGGGGTATAGGGGGCCGCCGAGGATCGCTGCAGGCTCAGGGGGGCCCTATCAGTTCTCCTGCACGGGATGCTCTGTGGTGCCCCAAGGGGCATGGTTTCCTGAGGAGTGGAAGCCTGAGTCCCGTGGTGGGGCTCAGGTTTACCCAATCCCCGGGGTTAGGGTACGGATTAGGGTACGGGTTAAGGTTAGGGTATGGGTTTCGGTTAGGGTATGGGTGAGGGTAGGGGTTAGGGTTAGGGGAAGGAGAGGGTATGGGTTAGGGTTGGGTTTAGGGGTTACAGGTTAGAGGTTATGGGTTAGGGTACAGATTAGGGTTTAGGGTCAGGTTAGGGTTTAGGGTTTGGGTTTAGGGTTAGGGTTAGCGTTGGAGTAAGGGTTAGGTTTAGGGTACAGGTTAGGGTTAGGGTACGGGTTAGGGTACGCATTAGGGTACGGTTTGGGGTACGGGTTAAGGTTAGGGTACGGGTTAGGGTTAGGGTACAGTTTAGGGTTATGTTACAGGTTAGGTTACGATTTAGGGTTAGGGTTAGGGTACGGGTTAGGGAACGGGTTAGGGATAGAGATTGGGTACGGTTTAGGGTTGGGATATGGGTTAGGGTACATTTTAGGGTTAAATATGGGTTAGGTATGGGTTAGGGTCCGGGTTAGGGATAGGGTACGGGTTAGGGTATGGGTTAGGGTACAGGTTAAGGTAAGGGTACTGGTCAGGGTTAGGGTACGGGTTACGGTTTAAGGTTTAGGGTTACGGTTAGGGTACAGGTTAGTGTTAGAGTACGGGTAGTGTTAGGGTATTGGTTATGGTACGAGTTAGGGTATGGGTTAGGGTCAGTGTTTATGGTTTAGTGTTAAGGTTAGGATATGGGTTAGGGTACTTGTTAGGGTTACGGTTTGGTTTAGGGTACGGTTTAAGGTACGGGTTAGCGTACAGTTTAGGGTTAGGGTTAGGGTACAGGTTAGGGTAAGGGTTAGAGTATGTGTTAGGATTACAGTTAGGGTTAGGGTACAGTTTAGGTGTAGGGTTAGGGTACGGGTTAGAGTTAGGGTTTGAGTACAGGTTAGGGTACGGGTTAGGGTTAGGTTTAGGGTTAGGTTACGGGTTAGGGGTAGGGTTAGCTGAAGGGGTAGGGTTAGGGGTAGGGTTACGGGTATGGTAGGGGTTGGGGTAGGGTTAGGGTTTAGGGTTATGGTTTGGGGTTAGTGGTTAAGGTTAGGGTTTAGTGTTTAGGGTTTCGGGATTAGGGTTAGGGGTTAGGGTTTAGGGTTTAGTGTTAATGTTAGGGTTTAAGGTTTAAGGATTAGGGTTTAGGGTTAGGTTTAGGGTAGGGTTAGGGTTACGGTAAGGGTTAGGGGTTAGGGTTAGGATTAGGATTAGGGATTAAGGTTTAGGGTTTAAGGTTAGGGATTATGGTTTAGGGTTAGGGTTAGACCCCAGTAGGCCAGAAGACTGATGCGCCAGCTGTGCGGCGAGCGGAGGAGTGGGCTGAGGTGAGGGCGCTGGCGAGCAGGAGTATGGTATCCAGCGTTTTGGCGCAGGGGGCCTCTGAACATCGCTAGAAGCTCGGAGGGCCCTGCCCGTTCTCTCGCCCTGAATGACCGGCAGCGCCCCCAGCGGCCCGGGTGGTGGCGGAGTGGCAGTGTGAGTCTGGCAGTGCGGTTTGGGGGTCCCCAATACCATGCGTTGCAGCGCAAGGCCCCTTGGGAGGGACCCCTCTGGGGCCGTCCTAGGGTTAGTGTTAGCACCTAGGAGTCCGGCAGGCATGATCCGCCAGCTGTGCGGTTGTGTAGGGCCAGGCCGAGGTGAGGGCGCCGGAGAGCTGGAGCGTGGGCCCAAGCATTTTGGCGCGGGGGGCCTTGGAAGGTCGCCGGGGGATTGGAGGGACCTGCCCGTTCTCCTACCCTGAAGGAACGTCGGCGCCCCTAGCGGCCCGTGTGGGGCAGGGCGGCAACGTGCATCCAGCGCTGGGGCTTGGGGGTCCCCAATCCCTGGCTAGCGGCGCCAGGCCACTTGGCAGGGGCCCCTCGGGTCTGACCTAGGGTTAGGGTTAACCCCCAGGAGGCCCGCAGGCCCGATCCTCCGCCTGTGCACGAGCGGAGGGGTGGCATGAGATGAGGGTGCTGGCGAGCGGGAAGGTGGGCCTTAGCATTTTGGCGCGAGGGACCTTCAAAGGTTGCCAGGGGCTCGGAGGGCCCTCCCTGTTCTCTTGCCCTGAATGACCGACGGCGCCCCTCGCGGCCCGTTTAGCAGCAGGGTGGCAGGGAGAGTCTGGCGCTGGGGCTCGGGGGTCCCCAATCCCCAGCGATGTAGCGCCAGGCCCTTTGGGATGGGCCCCTAGGGGGCCTACCTAGGGTTAGTGTTAGCTGCCAGGAGGCTAGGATGCCTGATCCGCCGGCTGTGCGGCGAGCGGAGGGGCAGGCCGAGGTAAGGGCGATGGCGAGCGGGAGCATGGGCCCTAGTGCTTTGGCGCGGGGGGCCTTCGAAGGTCGCTGCAGGCTCGGAAGGCCCTGCCTGTTCTCTCGCCCTGAATGACCGGTGGTGCCCCTAGTGGCCCGGGTGGCTGCGGGGGTCATGGTGAGTCCGGTGCTGGGGCTCGGGAGTCCCCTTTCCCCGTCGTTGCGGCGCCAGGCCCCTTGGGTGGGGCCACTAGGGGGCCGACCTAGGTTTAGGGTTAGCCCCCAGAAGGCCCACAGGCCCGATCCGCCAGCTGTGCGGCGAGTGGAGGGGAGGGCCGAGGTAAGGGCGCTGGTGAGCGGGAGCGTGGGACCAAGTGTTTTGGTTGGGGGGGGCCTTCGAAGGTCGCCGGTCGCTCAGAAGGCCCTGCCTGTTCTCCCTCCCTGAATGAACTGCAGCGCCCCTAGCAGCCCAGGTGGCAGTAGGGCGGGAGGGTGAGTCTGGCGCTGGGGCTCAGGAGTCCCCAATCCCCGGTATTGCGGCAATAGGAACCTGGGATGGGCCCCTCGGGGGCCCACCAATGGTTAGGGTAACACCCAGGAGGCCTGCAGTCCCGATCCACTGGCTCTACAGTGAGTGGAGGGGTGGACCGAGGTGAGGGTGCAGGCGAGCGGGAGCATGGGCCCAAGCGTTTTGGCGCGGCGGGCCTTCAAATGTCACCAGGGGGGGCGCCTGGGTAGCGCAGTCGTTAAGCGTCTGCCTTCAGCTCAGGGCGTGATCCCGGCGTTCCGGGATCGAGTCCCACATCGGGCTCCTCCACTATGAGCCTGCTTCTTCCTCTCCCACTCCCCCTGCTTGTGTTCCCTCTCTCTCTGGCTGTCTCTGTCAAATAAATAAATAAAATCTTTAAAAAAAAAAAATGTCACCAGGGGCTCGGAGGGATCTGCCCGTTCTCCCTCCCTGAATGACCAACGGTGCTCCTAGCGGCCCGGGTGGCAGCGGGGCGACACGGTGAGTCTGGCACTGGGGCTCAGGGGTCCCCAATCACAGGCATTGCGGTGCCAGGCCCCATTGGAGGGGCCCCTCAGGGGCCAACCTAGGGTTATGGGTAGCCCCCAGGAGGAGGGCAGGCCTCATCCACTGGCTCTGTGGGGAGCGGAGGGGTGGGCCGAGGTGAGGGCGCTTAGGAGCGGGAGCGTGGGCTCAAGCCTTTTGGATGGGGGCCCTTTGAAGTTCGCCGCGGGCTCGGAGGGCCCTGCCCGTTCTCCCGCCCTGAATGACCAGCGGCACCCCTAGCGGCCCGGGTGGTGGTGGGGCGGCAGGGTGAGTCCGGCGCCTGGGATCGGGGGTCCCTAATACCCGGCGTTGCAGCCTCAGGCCCCTTGGGTCGGGCCCCTCGGGGGCCGACCTAGGGTTAGGGTTAGCCCCCAGGATGCTGGCAGGCTCGTTCCGCCCATGTGCGGTGAATGGATGTGTGGGTCGAGGTGAGGTAGCTGGCGAGTGGGGGCGTGGGCCAGAGCATTTTGACTTTGGCTCGGGGTGCCTTCAAAGGTCGTAGGTGGCTTTGAGGGTCCTGCCCGTTCTGTCGCCCTGACGGGATGGTGACGCCCCTAGTGCCCCATGTGGTGGCAGGGCGGCAGGGTGTCTCCGGCACTAGGACTTGGGGGTCCCCAATCCCTGGCATGCGGCGCCAGGCCACTTGGGAGGGGCCCCTTAGGGGCGACCTAGGCATAGGGTTATCCCCCAGGAAGCCAGCAGGCCCAATCCGCCAGCTCTGCAGTGAGAGTAGGGGTGGGCCGAGGTTAGGGCGCTGGGGAGCAGGAGCGTGGGAGCCAGAGTTTTTGCACGGGGGGCCTTTGAAGGTCGCAGGGGGATCAGAGGGCCCTGCCCGTTCTCCGTTCTTGAATGACTGGCAACGCCCCTAGCGCCCTGGGTGCTTGCGGGGTGGCAGAGTGAGTCCAGCACTGGGGCTCGGGGGTCCAAATCCCCAGCATTGCAGTGCCAGGCTCCTTGGGAGGGGCCCCTCGGGGGCTGACCTAGGGTTAGGCTTCTTCCCCAGGAGGCCGGCAAGCCCGGCGCTAAGTGGCTCTGGCAATGTAACAAAAATGCCATACAATTATCTGTAAGAAATAACAGTGTACAGGAACACTCTTAGCCCTAACATCATCCTTTGTGAATATGGAAGCCAGCCCCAAAGTGGTCGTGGATGTCTGACGAAAGGGCTAAGCACTTTTCTCTGAGTCACCACATTATACAGGGAAGGACCAATGTACATCATCTTTCACGAGTAGGAAGCATTAATGAAAAGGTTCTGGAATTTCGAGGACTCTGACCCATCCTTATTGGTAATAAACCACCGTGTACAGGAAAACACCTTCAACTCTCATCAGCCTCCTCAAT